>NC_059361.1:8471250-8800000 GCF_019703515.2 Myxocyprinus asiaticus
ATCATTATTTGATGAACAATGAATCTATATATTAATGTTTAGTTTTTATCTGCTTTCTACTAAATCTGTAGGTGTGTTTCTTGTTATTCTTATTGAAGCTTCATTTTTGTATTGTCATGCTTTATTAAATCAATAATTTTTCATTTAAATTACCCTTCGGATTGTGTTTTGTAAATATGCATTGCGATAGTCACTTGAAGCTATTGTTATTATTTCTGAATATAAATGGGTTGTTCCGTTTTGTTTTGTTTTACTTAGGCCTATGGTTTGAGAGTTCGTGGTAGCCTCCTAATACTCTTGAGCATTGTAAGTATTTTGTTTCATTGGCCAAAGTTCTCGAAACTGAGCAATGCGTGTGGTGCATTTTTCCCTTGTAGAGACATATTACGATTGGAGAGTTCAAACATTACCTCAGATGCAGCAATGCTAAACCTGTTGCAACAATTTTCACTGCCCTTTTTGCATGGCAAGTGTGTTTAAAAATTGCATCTCCAAAGCCACACCAGTGCAACAGTGCCCACACCAGCTGTCAGAGACATACCATCAACCACCAGTGCAACAGTGCTCACGCCAGCAGTCAAAGACATACCATCAACAACCAGTGCAACTGTGCTCATGCCAGCAGTCAGAGACACACCATCAACCACCAGTGCAACAGTGCCCACACCAGCGGTCAGAGACATACTATCAACCACCAGTGCAACAGTGCTTACGCCAGCAGTCAAAGACATACCATCAACCACCAGTGCAACAGTGCCCACACCAGCGGTCAGAGACATACTATCAACCACCAGTGCAACAGTGCTTACGCCAGCAGTCAAAGACATACCATCAACCACCAGTGCAACAGTGCTCACGCCAGCAGTCAAAGACATTCCATCAACCACCAGTGCAACTGTGCTCACGCCAGCAGTTAAAGACATCCCATCAACCACTAGTGCAACAGTATTCACGCCAGCAGACAAAGACATACCATCAACCACCAGTGCAACAGTGTCCACACCAGCGGTCAGAGACATACCATCAACCACCAGTGCAACAGTGCTCACACTAGCAGTCAAAGACATACCATTAACCACCAGTGCAACAGTGCTCACGCCAGCAGTCAAAGACATACCATCAACCACCAGTGCAACAGTGCTCACGCCTGCAGTCAGAGACACACCATCAACCACCAGTGTAAACGTGCTCATGCCAGCGGTCAGAGACACACCATCAACCACCAGTGCAAACGTGCTCATACCAGCAGTCAGAGACACACAATCAACCACCAGTGCAACAGTGACCGCACCAGCAGTCAAACTGTGGAGTTTTCATGTTGATGGTGAAGAATATAGAGAAATCATGTTTTTGACATATATAAACCTATAATTGATGTGCTTTATAAGTATTTGTTGAAAGAAAGAATAAGGACACATTCATATACATTTATTCAATTGGCAGATGCTTTTATTGAAAACAACTTACAATTCATTCAATCTATGGAACCCAAAACATTGTCGTTACTATCATCCTTGCTCTGTCTCT
The DNA here is from genome assembly GCF_019703515.2 of Myxocyprinus asiaticus. Lineage (NCBI taxonomy): Eukaryota > Metazoa > Chordata > Actinopteri > Cypriniformes > Catostomidae > Myxocyprinus > Myxocyprinus asiaticus. Next base: position 8,472,778 of record NC_059361.1, read on the forward strand.
ACCAGTTGAAATGCAGAAGCTCTGTAGCTCAACTGGTGGAGAATGGATCATGCTTAACCTAGCATATAATACTGTTAACACATACTGTATTTGCATAGTACTTTTTATGCAATTTGAACTGTTCTTGAATTGTTTTTTATTGTTGTTTTTCAGTGTGCTCTGCATATTGTCTTGGGTGCACACTTTGATTTTACCTCTGTAAGTAATGTGTTATCACTTCAAGTAATTAAATTGCACTTCATGCTGTTGTTGCAGTTGATATAAAAAAATTAAAAAAATTAAAAAAAATTCTGTCTTCAAGCGTGACCTTCCCATTATAAAGAAATGGTGGACTCTATTTCTTTTGGAGAACTTTGGAATTATCTCTGAAAGGTATCTCCCTATTTCCACACTATATAACACAAGCCACCCCCTGAATGACAATTCTAAATCTACCAAAAATGTATGTTACAGGACAGAAGCCTTTGTTCAAGAGTCATTTCCAAGAGGACAACAAGGCACTCCCAGCAGCAATGAGGTATGTGTTAAATATAGACATATACATATAGATATGTATGTATATATCACACACACACATACAGTATATATACATAATGTATATATACTGTATATAGGAATAAACTGCATGGGAATAAACAGCTGTTCAGGGGCACAGTTGAAGAGCCTTGTTTCCTAGAGTTGGAAGAAGTGGACAAGGAAGGCCATCCACAATCTTTTTGAAGAATCAGAACTTTCCAGAGAGACCTTCACATTTCATTTTCTTTTCAGGGATGACATGGAGATTTGTTTCCTGGAATTACATGACAAGATGGGCCTAAGAATAAATTGTTCTTTTGATGAGTTTTAAGTTGTCTATTTGTTGTATAAAGTTTATTATTTGTTAAAATATGCATTAGTGTTTCTGTTAAAATGTTGCTGTTTACAAATTATTTAAATTATTATTTAATTCTAGTTTATCAATATTTACATTTCGGATTCGTTTTCTAATTGTTCAATGTACATTTTTGCTAGGCTTTGAAATTGAATGTTTATTTTTAATTTTATATGATTAAATATATATGACAATAAATGCCCATTCTTTGTTCTTTTTTTAAGTACTATTTGTAACATCATAAACATGAAGGAAATCATATTGTCTCATATAAAATAGTCAAATGGGTAACACTTTAAAATTAAGGTTCCATTTGTTTACATTAGTTAACTACATTTGTTAACATGAATAACAATGAGCAATACATTTTCAGCATTTGGTAATCTTGGTTAATGTTAATTTTAACATTTAATAATATATTTTTAAAATTAAAAGTTGTATATGTTAACAGTAGTTCATGCACTATGAACTAACAAAGAAGTGTTGTGTGTTTATCCTTTAACATTGCCACAATTAATAAATTATTGTTAAAAATATTGTACATTGTTCGTTCATGATGCCTACTGTATTAACTAATGTTAACAAATGGAACCTTATTGAAAAGTGTTACCATTAAATGTTTAAGATAGTCATCAAATGGAAATCGATGTGAAAACAGCACGTTTTAAATCTAATAAAGCAAACAAATGTAAGAAATTACACTTCAAAACTGTAGGTGGTGCAAGCATCGGTCCGGAAACTGCTTTGGCTCCATTAGCTTCACCCTAACCTCCAGTCTGAGACTGCTGGCCTGGCACAGCTGGCCTGAGTCTGCTGTGATGTATGGCTATACGGCTCTGTGGATAGATGTATCTCCCTCAATAAGCCACACAATTTGAGCACTGTAGCACAAACAGTGTGGGATGAGTTGTACAAGTATAACTCTAACATCGTGTTTACAACATACGGGTCAAAACTTATTTGCTTCCATTATAATCAATCTACAATTAAAATTACATGTTAATTTTCATACCAATTCATTTCAGTTGTAAATAAAATTTCATTTTATTTTCAACAGATTTTATTTTCTCTTTACTGTAGCTGAAGTCTACCCTCAAGCTTAAGGCTGATTTGTCCGGGTTAGTGAGCATTATGAGATGACCTGATGCTTCGATGCTTAAAGTGCAGTAGAGGCTGACCAATATCAGATAACCGATTGGCCGATAGTTTCTAAAAATTGATTTTTTATGGGGTTTTTTTATTTATTTTTTATTAACATTTTTTATTGATTCATAGACATGTAACAAAGAAAAAACACAACATATATAAAATGAATCAACATTTCACATTTAACCCCCACTATTACCCCTCCCCAATCACCAACCCCACCCTGACCCCCAACAAACACCCCTGTGGTCACAATAAGAATACACACTAGATGCAGTGTGTATTCTTATGGAATAAGAATGCATCTCTAGATGCAGACTTGACATTTTTAGAATCCTAGCCCACACTCCCTCCTCCAACTCCAAATTTAAATCTTTCTCCCATAATCTCTTGATAGAAGTTAAATCTCCAAACCCAGACTCTGAATTAGCAGGGAGTAATACACTGATGCCTCATGACCTTTTCCAAAAGCAGTAATCACCACTCCCAGAGTATCTGCCGCTTTAAGGGGGTGTGTGCTACTCCCAAAAACAATACAGAGCAGGTGGTGCAACTGTAGATACCTATAGAACTGAGATCTAGGAATCCCAAAATGTTGAACCAAATTTTCAAAAGATCTCAACACTCCACTCATATATAGGTCACCGAGTGTAGTAACCCCCCTCACAATCCACTCTGACCAGCAGAAAGGGGACTTATTATTACATAATTTAGGGTTCAGCCATATGCTTGAGGCAACATTTAAATAAATGTCTTAATTAAACACTCTGGACACTTTTGTCCATACCGAGTGCAAATGCGAGATAACGGGGTGTAACTTCTCTGAGTAATTTGATAGAAAGGCTTTGCAATGGTAAAATAGGGGCGAGAACTTCCTGTTCAATACAAAACCAGGGAGGGGCAATAAGCCAAACATCTGAGACCAAATGCATACTAATAAAACAAAATCTTGGGTAGGCCTAGCCCACCTTTGTCAGTCAGCCTATGTAACTTATTAAAATGTAACCTAGGATGCTTACCATTCCAAATGAAGGACTTCGCTATGCTATCAAATTGCTTGAAATAAGAGTGGAGGACATCTACAGGAAGAGACTGTAGCAGGTAGTTAAATTTAGGAATACAATTCATTTTAATAACTTTAACCTTCCCAATCATAGATAAATGTGATAAAAACCTTTTTATTAAGGGGTCAAAATAATTCTAACTAAATCAGACAAATTTGCTTGGAATAAAATGCCCCAATACTTAATGCCCTGTTTGGGCCACTGGAAGGTGCCCGGCTGGAAAGCCATAACTGGGCAGTACGCTGTCAGAGCCAAAGCTTCAGATTTAGACCAATTGACTCAGTATCCTGAGAATTTAGAAAAGGAATTAATAATTCTATGGAGGCAAGGCATAGATCTAATGGGGTCAGAGACGAATAATAAAATATCATCTGTGTAAAACAAAAGCTTATGCACCACACCTCCCGCCACCACCCCTGAAAATCATCTTCCCTTCTTATCGTGGCTGCTAATGGTTCTAGGGCAAGACAGAACAATAATGGGGAAAGAGAGCAACCCTGCCAGGTGCCCCTATCCAGAGTAAAATAATCTGAAATTAATCAATTTGTTTCTACTGCCGCTTCCGGGTGTCTATAAAGTAACTTAATCCATCCAATAAAAGTATTCCCGAACCTGTACATTTCCAAAATCTTAAAAAGATAATTCCATATCAAACGCCTTTTCGGGATCAAGTGAGATGGCAGCAACCGGAGTCTGATCATTCGCCACTGACCACATAATATTTAATTTTATTTTATTTTTTTATCCACTTTTCTCCCAATTTGGAATGCCCAATTCCCACTACTTAGTAGGTCCTCGTGGTGGCGTGGTGGTTACTCAATCCAAGTGGCGGAGGATAAGTCTCAGTTGCCTCAGCTTCTGAGACAGTTAATCCACGCATTTTATCACGTGGCTCGTTGTGCATGACACCGCAGAGACTCCGCATGTGAAGGCTCATGCTACCCTCCGCGATCCATGCACAAGTTACACACGCCCCATTGAGAGGGAGAACCACTAATCACAACCACGAGGAGGTTACCCCTTGTGACTCTACCCTCCCTAGCAACTGGGCCAATGTGGTTGCTTAGGAGACCTGGCTGGAGTCACTCAGCACACCCTGGACTCCAGGGGTGGTAGTCAGCATCAATACCTGACCACATAATATTGATGAAACACCTAATGTTATCAGAAGAGCTGCGGCCCCGAATAAACCCCACCTGATCTATATGTATAAGAGATGTCATAACTTAATCGGTTAGCCAGAATTTTTGACAACATTTTTACATTTATCTGGATCAGGGAAATTGGACGGTAATGCTTACACTCGCTTGGATCTTTGTCCTTTTTAAGAATCAGACTGATCCGGGCTTGTGTCATGGTTGGCGGAAGCTTTCCATTCTTTAATGATTGCGTATACATTTCTAACAAAATTGGAGCCAGTTCTGTAACATAAGATCTAAAAAATTCAGCGGCAAAGCCATCTGGCCCTGGAGCCTTGTCTGTAGGCAAGGCCTTAATTACCTCGCTAAGCTCCTCCAAGGTTATCTCAGAATCAAGAGAATTTAAGAACCTTAAATGCCTTCCAATCCATGCCCACAGAGGATACTGAGGACCAGTTGGTCTCCATATAGACATTGATTTCAGCCTTTAGCATTTGTTGGAATTCAGGATTTTGCAAAAGGGATACATTAAAGCGCCAACTATATGATTTCTTTTACTCCGTATGTGGCAACACCTCTAAACTCACCAGGGTGTGATCTGAAACTAAAATGTTTCCAACTGAACAATCAACAACAAATGAAATGAGGGACTTAGATATAAATAAAAAATATATATATTCTAGAATAAATCTTATGGACTGATGAAAAAAAATTATAGTCCCTACCAGATGGGTTCAAAAGTCTCCAAATATTTGTAAGACCAAGATTTAAGCCCCCTGTTGCTCTAAGAAAATATATCCACCCCATATCTTCCCAAATCTTTCAGGTTCCTGTGGGGAAAGATGCGTTTCTTGGAGAAACACTATATCATATTTCTTATGTTTAAGAAAATAAATAACCTTCCTTCTTTTTATGAGGTGCCCCAACCCATTCACATTCCACGTGGACAGAGACAATCCGCTCATATTAACATTTGACATTTTGACATATAAGAAAAAAATAGATTGTGTGTCAAAAATACAATTATAACGACCACATTCCAACATTAGTGCAACAATCAAACATCGAACATCCCCCAGAACAAAAAAAACCAGAAAAAAGAAAAACATGCCATTAACCCTGCGCATGACAGCGCCAACTGGCGTCCATCCCTCTAAACTCAAATAGTCCATGTACGCCTACGAGAGCCCCCGCGACAACTTTGCCATCGGATTGCTCAAGTCCGGTGCTTCTATACAAATTCTGAGATAGAATTACACAACAGAAATTAATCTATAAAAAAAACTCCAGCCAATAGGAGGCATAAGCACAAAGAACATGTAGATTCATCCACATAACTGTCCCGAAGGAGTGTTATTCCACAAAACAAACTCCAGCAGCTAGGCGGAACCAGCACAAAAAGAAACAAAAAAGGTGCTCAGTTTCCTCGGGCAGTCAAACGAATGTTCAGTGAGCTGGCTCATTCGGCTGTTACATGAGTGCAACAACTGACCTAATCACTCCAATGTCCTGCAAGAAATATTCCACAAAACAAACTCCAGCTACTAGGCAGAACCAGCACAAAAAGAAACAAAAAAGGCGCTCAGCTTCCTCGGGCAGTCAAGTGAATGTTCAGTGAGCCAAGCCCACTCGGCTGCAATATGAGAACCACAAAAAACTTACTCCATTGACTTTATGAAGGACATCGCTTGCTGTAAATATTTTGCAGCCATCCTTAGTATCTATTCTCAATTTGGCCAGGAACATCAGTGCAAAAGTGACTTTCCATTGATGTAAGAGTTTCTTGCATTCCTTGAATTGATCACGTTTCTCTCTTGTCGAATTCGCAAAGTCTGGGAAAAAGAAAATGCTGGGGTTCTTCCAAGAAAGCCTTCCTTTAATCCTCACCTCGCGTAACACAAGATCTTTATCGGATGATCTCAGATATTTGGCCAGAATTGATTGGGGCCTGTCTCCCTCCACGGATCTCTGAGCCGGAACTCTGTGAGCTCGCTCGATTTCCAGTTTATGGCCTGTTAGTTCGAGCAGACTCGGAAAGAGCCTGTCTAGGAATTTCACCATATCTCGGTGTGGCAGCGGGGGCGTGGTCGAGTGCCCGTCTGGAGAGAGAGAACGTGGTAAGGGCACTTACACCTGAGCTAAATTATGTCTAACACCTGTCTCTAATTTCAGTGAGCTTGGGGAGAGCGGCATATAAACAGCCACGCCACCGCCAGAAGAGGGAGAGAGAGGCTGGCACGAGAGTCTCACGGTAAAGCTACTGAGTTTGTGATGCTACAGAGTTGTGATAAAGGCTTTGGGATGATTAAGAGGCTGTGACTAGGAACCTGTGATGCTAAAGAGTTTGTGAAGCTGAAGAAGTTACTGTGCCAGTTGTGACTGTGTTATCCCTAAGTTTGTGATTAAAAGCTCACCTGAGACCTGAACCTTCCTGTCCCAGTGACCTCATTCCCTCACACTCGGCCTTCTTCATCCTTAGTAATTCCAACAGTTTGGACGTTGTTTCGCTGGTTACGGTTCTCCAAGTCTTCCAACTTTTCCCAGACATGCTCCAAGTCTGCCTTGGCTGCTAGCGGGTTAGCAGCTAATTCCCTCTTTGATGACTCAAGATAATCGATCCATTTCTCAACATCCGCCACTCTTGTAACCATCTCAGTGAATTTCGTCTCCATGGCAGTGATCGATCGACATATTACAGCAAGATTCTCCAAGTCAGCAACGACCTTCATCAGTATTGCCAACACGTTCATCAATTGATGCCGAATTTCCTTCACTTCACCGTCCAAATTGACTCCCGGGCTTACGGCCTGATGCTCAGGGGCTTCAGCTTGAGCACGTAAGTGTCTTTTAATATCTCCAGAGCCCAAGGATTTTGAATTCTTTGACATATTGTCTTCCTAGAACAGTTAGGAATCAGGGTGTATCAAATCTCACCGGTTTATGACACAAAAAGTGTTAAAACTAGCAAAGTGCACAGAGCTCGCCATTTACACAACCGAACCTCGCATAGCACCATGCGACACCATCGATTTTTCAATGTTAAGAAATATTCTTAGTCTTTGATGTTGTGGGCACAGACATAGGGGCAACAAAGGTCCAAAATAAATATGAGGTTTTCATCAGTAATTCATCAACAGTAGATCATCAACAATCGCTAGTTATAAATGTCTGGAAATCCAGTATTGTTAAAATTGCTTTTTTTCCTATTCTCTAGGGAAACCATCTATCAAAATCAACTCAACAATCAATAATATATTTATTATGAATAAATATTCAGAAATGTCCATCCATGCTTCATATGTTCTTTTCTATAATCTATATTGTATTAATAATCATGCATTAGTCCATGTGACAGAGTCTTAGCTCCATTACAATGTACTACATGTAAGCATTTACCAGATTAAGTTTTTACATTTATAGCCTATATTCACCAGATTAAGGTTTTTTATATACCCTCACTGAGCACTTAATTAGGAACACTATGGTCCTAATAAAATGCCCACTGTGGTCGTCTTCTGTTGTAGCCCATCCACCTCAAGGTTTGACATGTTGTGCATTTTGAGATGCTATTCTGCTCACAACAATTGTAGAGAGTGGTTATCTGAGTTACCGTAGCCTTTCTGTCAGCTCGAACCAGTCTTGCCATTCTCCGTTGACCTCTTTCATCAACAAGGCATTTCCACCCGCAGAATTGCCGCTCACTGGATTTTTTTTTATTTGGGCTCCATTCTGAGTAAATTCTAGAGACTGGGCAGCAACATCTCCTCATCACTGACCCTCAACACTGGAGCCCCACAGGGCTGTGTTCTCAGCCCACTCCTGTATTCCCAGTACACACATGACTGTGTGGCAACACACAGCTCCAATGCCATCATTAAGTTTGCTGATGATATGACGGTGGTAGGTCTGATCACTGACAATGATGAAACAGCCTACAGAGAGGAGGTGCACACTCTGACACACTGGTGTCAGAAGCACAACCTCTTCCTCAACGTCAGTAAGACAAAGGAGCTTGTGGTGGACTTCAGAAGAAAAGACAGAGAACACAGTCCCATCACCATCAATGGAGCACCAGTGGAGAGAGTCAGCAGCTTCAAGTTCCTGGGTGTCCACATCACTGAGGAACTCACATGGTTTGTCCACACTGAGGCCATTGTGAAGAAGGCTCATCAGCGCCTCTTCTTCCTGATACGGCTGAGGAAGTTTGGAATGAACCGCCACATCCTCACACGGTTCTACACCTGCACTGTAGAGAGCATCCTGACTGGCTGCATCTCCGCCTGGTATGGCAATAGCACCGCCCACAACCGCAAAGCACTGCAAAGGGTGGTGCGAACTGCCAGACACATCATCGGAGGTGAGCTTCCCTCCCTCCAGGACATATATACCAGGCGGTGTGTGAAAAAAGCTCAGAGGATCATCAGAGACTCCAGCCATCCGGGCCATGGGCTGTTCTCACTGCTACCATCAGGCAGGCGGTATCGCAGCATCAGGACCCGCACCAGCCAACTTCATGATAGCTTCTTCCCCCAAGCAATCAGACTTTTGAACTCTTGATCTCCCATGATCAAAATACATCAGCACTGCACTTTATTACTCTTATATCTCACACCAGACTGTCATAAATTATATTACTATTATATTATATTCTCTCTTAACAACACACTGGCAACTTGCCATCAACCGACAGCCTGAATATCAACACAGTACAATACAACGTACTGTACATTTTATATATACTATATATACTTTTTTATTGTATAATGTGTATTCTATATTGTGTGTATTGTATACTGTACATTGTATGTTATTATTTGTATATTGTGTTATGTGTAATTATGTGTATATTAGATTTTAAATTGTGTTGTAAATCTGATGTTTATTGTAAATTGGTATATGTCCCATCACTGTCACGACTACTATGTTGCTCGGAACTGCACCCAAGAATTTCACACACTATTGCACTTGTGTATATGGTTGTGTGACAATAAAAGTGTTTTGATTTGATTTTTGACTGTTGTGCGTGAAAATCCCAGGAGATTAACAGTTACAGAAATACTCAAACCAGCCCATCTTGCACCAACAATCATGCCACGGTCTAAATCACTGAGATTACAAGGTCCTGACCTGTATCTGCCTGATTTCACGCATTGCACTGCTGCCACACAATTGGCTGATTAGATAATCACATGAATAAATAGGTGTACAGGTGTTCCTAATAAAGTGCTCAGTGAGTGTAAATATGGATGAATATTGTTAATGATGACTGATTTTGAAACAGAAAAATTTTACTTTTCCGCTACTTTTGTTTTTAAAACAGACGCCAAGTTTTTGGAGGTCAGCATGAAAATAGTGTAGCAGTTGGCCTTGAGTTTCAAAAACATTCTCAAACTCCACAGCAGGTAAAGATATGCAAATGCAAGGTGGGTATGCAAACAAGCGTGCATGCAATAAATTATTCATAACAAAGGAAATGAACATCTTAAACACCCTGTGGGACAGAAATGCATTTTGGGATGCAGGTGTGAGGGTTCCGTTCTTTCATATTTGTTGCTCTTTCATGCACATCATGTGATGTACAAATTCACTATTATCTTTGAAAGAAAAAAACATACTCCTAACTATATTTCTTCCGTCAAGTAATACAGTTAATTTGTGTAACTATAGGTAGTTTACAGTTGCCAGACAACATAACAACTCGGTGCATTAATGTAGAATGTGTGGTCACAAATGTGCATCAGGCATTTGAAAGTTTGAAAATTCTGTTTTCGGTTTCCTAAAGTCATCGCTTTCAAAATTATGTAGAGCAGTTTCAAAAGTTTCAGTTTTCGGTGAAGGCATTCTAAAAAGAGGCATTCAAATTCATTCAAAACCGCATTCTAGAGTGAATGAGAGGCGTTTTTGTAGAAAAAATAATGCATTTTTAAATTAAAACGTATAATTGTGGATGTGGCCATCATCTGCATTTTACAACAGCTATGAATCCATCAAAACAGAATTTAGTTCAGATATGCATTCATGTGTATTCAAACTACATGGAAATGAAAATTGAGCAATCATCTATAATTTCTATGATTTTATGATAATTTATTATTATTTTTTTTGCCAGATGGAAAAACCTATCATTTCTGTTTCTGTTTCTTGACATCAAGTAAAACTTTGAGGATGCAGATTTTTTTTTTTTTCATAAACTAATATGAACATTGCTTTATGCCAAAGACACTGCTGTAATTAAAACTACAACCACACTCTCATTCAGCAGAGTGCTTTGAAGTGGAGTACTATGGGATTTGTTAATGACAATGCCAGGATAAAACTTTTGAAATTTCAGCGGGGAAATATCAAGCATCACAAAGTATCTGTTAAAATACTCTGACTTGTTCCAGATTGTATCAACATTTCCCTGTCAATATCTAATATTGCCCCTAGAGCTGAATATTCATGCTGCAGTGATGGATTTATATATGTTTAATATATATAGGTATTATATATTAAATATATAGCGAGTAAAGACGCTGACTACCACACCTGGAGTCGCAAGTTCGAATCCAGGGCATGCTGAGTGACTCCAGCCAGGTCTCCTAAGCAACCAAATTGGCCTGGTTGCTAGGGAGGGTAGAGTCACATGGGATAACCTCCTCATGGTCGCTATAACATGGTTCTTGCTCTCGGTGGGGCACGTGTTGAGTTGCCGCGGAGAATAGCGTGAATGCAATAAACTTTCACACTTCCACACACGCTATGTCTCCACAGTAACGCGCTCAACAAGCCACGTGATAAGATGCGTGGATTGACTGTCTCAGACGCGGAGGCAACTGAGATTCGTCTTCTGCCACCTGGATTGAGGCGAGTCACTACACCACTATGAGGACTTAGAACACATTGGGAATTGGGCATTCCAAATTGGGGAGAAAAAAGAGGAGAAAAGTAAAAACAATTTTAAAAAAAATTAAGCACAGCCATACAGATCTAGGCATTTTTCAAGCCATTTCTCTTGTCTTGTGTCTTCTACTACAGTATCTTCTGTTCCTTTTCCCATGGTTGTGCTCTGTCTAGCTCTAAATGCAAGAATAGCCTCTGAGTGGCTAGCTGCCAATGTAGGCTGAAAACCTCAAGGCAGCTCACTTGGTTTTGGAACAGAGCATTACAATAATGTGTCATTGTTGTGTTAGTGGTGAGTCTATTCTCAATAAACACCCCTAAACAAGGAGCATTTAAATACTGTCAGCATGGAACTCCTTCTCAAACACTGTTAGTAGAACACTTTTAGCAGTCCTCACATGTGCTTGCTGTGTCTAGAGCCAATCTCCCTCTCCGTCTGCATCCTCTTTATTACCAAAGCCCTTTTAAGGTGCAAGGAGGAGTCTGTGTCTCCTCATGTTTTATTCACAGCAGGAGATCTCCTACAGGAGCAAATAGGCAAAGTCTCAGAGCAATAGAGAGATCAAAACATGGCTGCCGTCAATCTGACCTTCCTCTCGACTGAAATATCTCTTACTTCTGCTGACACTTCTTCTTTTGTCTTAAAAGAGCAAAGTTTTGTTCTTCAACAACACTCACTTTTAATTGTCAAGAAGAGTTGTTCCTTCAGCTCAAACTGTCCCAGGAGTCACAGCAGGAAATGTGTTGGACGTGCAAACAGATATGAAGCAGATGTGAGCTGAATGCAATCCACTTACAAAGGACTAAATAAGTAGGAAACGAGTGATCGCCGCCTCTTAGAATAACTAGTCTTCATCACTCTCTCTCTGAGGACTGACAGCTATTGTACTTTCTTTCCTCACACAGCAACTTTTCAAATCCAGAGGAATTATGGAGCACAGTGATTCCAAAGCTTAAGATTTATTATATTTTGGCCTGAAGTGTTTTTCTGTCTGAGGAGTGACCCATGAGTGACACCATTTATCGGAGTATTTTCAGTTTTTAATTTATGCCTATGATTTAGAGCAAAACAACAGGTCAAAAATATCCTTAGAAAGGGGGCAGCGTCATTACTTTATTTTTAACACATAAATAAATATCAAATCAAATCAATCAAATCCCTTAATTGTCACTCAACCATATACACAAGTGCAACAGTGGGAGAAAGTCTTGGGTGCAGTTCCGAGAACATAGCAGTCATGACAGTGATGAGCATACCAATTTACAATAAACATCAGATTTACACAACACAATTTACATATCTAATATACAATAATTACACACAACACAATATACAAATAATAATATACAAAGTACAGTATAAAATACACACAATATAGAACAGACATACACAATAAAAATAGAATAATATATATACAATAAAAATAGTATATATAAAATATACAGTAGGTTGTATTGTGCTGTATTGACATTCAGGCTGTCGGCTGATAGTCAGTTGCCAGTGTGTTGTTAAGAGAGAATATAATTTATGACAGTCCAGTGTAAGATTAATAAAGTGCAGTGCTGATGTATTTTGATCGTGAGAGATCAAGAGTTCAAAAGTCTGATTGCTTGGGGGAAGAAACTGTCATGGAGTCGGCTGGTGCGGGTCCTGATGCTGCGATACCGCCTGCCTGATGGTAGCAGTGAGAGCAGCCCATGGCTCGGGTGGCTGGTGTCTCTGATGATCCTCCGAGCTTTTTCACACACCGCCTGGTATATATGTCCTGGAGGGAGGGAAGTTCACCCCTGATGATGTGTCTGGCAGTTCGCACCACACTTTGCAGGGCTTTGCGGTTGAGGGCAGTGCTGTTGCCGTACCAAGCAGTGATGCAGCCAGTCAGGATGCTCTCTACAGTGCAGGTGATGGGGCTGTGTTCTCTGTCTTTTCTCCTGAAGTCCACTACAAGCTCCTTGGTCTTGCTGACGTTGAGGGAGAGGTTGTGCTCCTGACACCAGCGTGTCAGAGTGTTCACCTCCTCTCTGTAGGCTGTTTCATCATTGTCAGTGATCAGACCTACCACCGTTCTATCATCAGCAAACTTAATGATGGCATTGGAGCTATGTGTTGCCACACAGTCATGTGTGTACAGGGAATAGCTGAGAACACAGCCCTGTGGGGCTCCAGTGTTGAGGGTCAGTGATGAGGAGATGTTGCTGCCCATTCTAAACACCTGGCGTCTGCTTGACAGGAAGTCCAGGGTCCAGCTGCACAGTGAGCTCTTTAAGCCCAGAGCCCGGAGTTTCTCATCAAGATTGGAGGGCACTATGGTGTTGAATGCTGAGCTGTAGTCTACAAACAGCATTCTCACATATGTGTTCCTTTTTCCAGGTGGGAGAGAGCAGTGTCTAGTGTAGATGCAATGGCATCATCAGTGGAGCGGTTGTTGCGGTAAGCAAACTGCAGTGAGTCCAGTGAGGGAGGTAGCACTGAGCAGATGTAATCTCTGATTAGTCTCTCAAAGCATTTACTGATGGTGGTGTCAGAGCAACAGGACGCCAGTCATTTAAGCAAGTGATTTTGGATTTCTTTGGTACAGGCACAATGGTGGATGTTTTAAAGCATGTGGGGACTACAGACAAAGAGAGGGAAAGGTTGAAAATGTCCGTAAAAACACCAGCCAGTTGGTTCGCACACGCTCTGATCACGCGACCCGGAATGCCATCTGGACCTGCGGCTTTATGGATATTCACCCGTCGGAAGGATCGGTTACAACCGCTACAGAGACGGAGAGTGAACTAACCTCTGTAGCATCAGCCACAAGAGCTTTCTCCATGAGGGCGGTGTTATTTCCCTCGAAACGAGCATAAAAATTATGTAGCTCATCCGGGAGAGAGACAGCGGTTTTCACGGCGGAGTTTTTATACCCTTTGAAGTCTGTGATGATATTAATTCCCTGCCATATGCTTCTAGAGTCGGTGGTGTTGAACTGTCCTTCAATCTTGTCCCTGTACTGGCGTTTGGCTGCTCTGATAGTTTTGCGGAGGGCATAACTGCCTTGTTTATTCTCATCTGCTTTCCCAGAATTAAAAGTGGAGGTCCGTGCATTAAGTGCCGCACAAACATTGCTATTAATCCATGGTTTCTGGTTAGAGTAGATCTGAATTGTTTTGGTCGGTACAACATCCTCAATGCACTTCCTGATGAAACACACTACGCTATCAGCGTATACCTCGATGTCATCATCAGAGTCGGACCGGAACATTTCCCAGTCCGCGTGATCAAAACAGTCTTGTAGCATAGATTCTGACTGGTCCGACCAGCACTGGATCGTTCTGAGGGCGGGTGCTTCCTGTTTCAGTTTCTGCCTGTAAGTGGGCAGAAGCAGAACGGAAGAGTGGTCCGATTTGCCAAATGATGGGCAGGAGAGGGATTTGTAGCCATCCCGGAAGGGAGAGCAGCAATGGTCCAAAATCCGGTCCCCTCGTGTATTGAAACTGATGTGTTGGTAGTATTTCAGTGCTGTTGACTTGAAGTTGGCTTTGTAAAAGTCCCCGGTCAATGAACGTGGCCTCAGGGTGCGCGGTTTCCTGCTTGCTTATACTCCCATACAGTTCCTTGAGTGCCCGGTCTGTGGCGGCTTGTGGCGGGATGTACACAGCAGTGATGATGACCGCTGTGAATTCCCTCGGTAGCCAGAATAGTCGACACAGAAGCATGAGAAATTCCAGATCAGGAGAGCAGAAAGACTTGATAGAATGTACGTTCCTCTGATCACACCAGGATTTGTTGATCATAAAACATACACCACCACCTCTGTTTTTACCTGAGGGGTCTTTCGCTCTATCCGCTCAGTGCACGGAGAACCCCGTGGGTTCGATGGCTGAGTCTGGAATCTCCGCAGTTTCTGATAATGCAGCAGTCCCTCGTCTTTCGTTGGAAAAAGATCCATGCTCTCAGCTTCGCTGTGGTGTTTGTCTTCATTGAGGTATTTAAAGTCTGGTTTTCGGTGTGCTATTGCAGAACCAATGTCCAAAAGTGTTTGTCTATTGTAGACAATAAGACAGACAACATCCAAGACAAAAAAAATAAGAATTGTAAACAAAACAAACAAAAAACTGCAACATTGAGTCGGAGCTCGCAACGCAGCAGCCATACTCGGCGCTATCTTGAGCCATCTATAGGTACAGAATTTGTACATCAGACCTTTGTTTTGTTGGACGAAATAAACTAGCTTCATATCATGTTACTCACATTTCATTTTTGACCATAGATATAGGGTCAAATTTATCAATTTACGCCTGGTGCCACACTGAGGTACCCCAGATCTTTGGGATTTAACCATATATGGCCTTAAATATGAAGATACCAAAAGGAAAGTTTGTTCTGAACCAGAATATAAAAGGATATTAAGATATATCTTAAAGGAATATTCTGGGTTCAATACAAGTTAAGCTCAATAGACAGCATTTGTCACATAATGTTGATCACCAAAAAAATGTATTTTGACTTGCCCCTCCTTTTCTTAAAATAAAGAAGCAAAAATCGAGGTTACAGTGAGGCACTTCCAATGGAAGTCAATGGGGCCAATCCGTAAACATTCAAATACTCACTGTTTCAAAAGTATAGCCACAATATGTGTGTTAACATGATTTTAGTGTGATAAAATCGCTTGCTAACCTTTTTTGTGTAAAGTTATAGCCAATTTTACATCTTCGTTGCCATGATGATGTAATGTCAGCAAACCTTAAAACTCTAAAATGATTGTAAAAATGACAATTTAAACTTTACAGCTCAAATAATACATGAGTTTTAACAGAAGAATTAATGTGTGTTTTTATAAAATTATAAGCTTCCCATTTCTGCCTTTAAACCCACCAAAAATGGGCCCCATTCACTTCCATTGTAAGTGCCTCACTGTAAATAAAATTTTTGCTTTTTTTAAAGAAAAGGACGTACGAGCAGATTTTTTTTGTTTGTTTTTTTTTTTTTGTGAAAATCAACATTATGCCACAAATACTGTCAATTCAGCTAAACTTGTATTAACTCCATAATAATCCTTTAAATACTTCTGGAGCTATAGGTGCTCCAACTTTGGAAAAATAAGTACAGCTGAAGTCAATCTCTGTGTAAAAATAACAATGACACTGCCACCTTTCGAAGGTGTTTTTTTTTTTTTTTTTGGTAGTTTTGCTCCAAATCATAGCTGAAAATTCCCCCTCTAATAATGGATTACTCAGTAAATATCGATCTATAGCATTTAATATTTTAGCTTTCATCATCATTTATGTTAAGAAAAATTAACAAAATAAAACATTTCAGCCGGGGAAGTTATAAAGTTATATCCAGTAATATGGTGGATTTGACATAACAAAACCATATTTTGTTTTATTATTATGTGCCATTAAGCGACTGGTCTAAAATAGCAGACAGCACAATAATAGAATGGCAGGAAAAAAATTATGGCATGGCTGTCTCCATGAATAGCTGTATTGAAAACTGAAAAGAAAGCTGGCTCTTCCTCTAGATCTTCCCCAGATGATATCATAGCATCTCAAAAACTCCTGACTTTTCAGAGCAAGTTTCCTGGCTATTAACAGCACGACGTCTTGCACATTTTACTGACATCTGGGACCCTGGATTTCCTAACGATGTGTCTAATGACAGAAGCAGCCAAGAGAACAGTACTCTGTCAAACTCAGAAGTCAGTCCAAACTCACAGCGAATCAGCCGAGAGTTCTCATTTCCGATGTGCAAGACATTAAATCCCCTCATTAAGAGTGAATTTAAGTTTAAAAACTCCTCCATTCTGGGGTCCTATTAATGGGAGAGCAAATAATGACTTTATATGTATTCAGAGTATTTTATGGTTTCAAGGATTTTATGTTTTCTTAGCTATTCATAAAATGCTAATTTCAAAGTCATTGAAAACATATTTCATGAACCTGTTTTTACATCTGTCCCTGCTGTTTTTAAATTATTTTCCTTTGTAAACATGCAGTGCATCTTACTGTTTTTTCAGCATCTCATGCTGGAGTGCAGTGTGTTTTAGACGTCAAGTTAAAAAGAACTTGAACTTTAAAAAATGCATCTCAAGACATCTGCTTTCTGCTGTATTTGTGGTGCTGCATCTAGATTTTTTAGCACAAGGGCACGTTCGGTGTGAGTGGCCCCTTACAAGTAACAGACGTTACATATAAGAATCCAATTTCCAAAATATAAACACCCGGTTAGCTACTTTCATTGGGTGTGTTAAACAATAATGTAACATTTTCTAAGCATTTAAAGTAACATTCCCCAGCAAGTCCTATTATTTGTAAATTAAATTAAAATCCTTCCCATTTGTAAATTGCCATATGTTGTAGTTGTGAGGCCAAAACCAGAATGTAAATTCATGTAAAACGGCAGAAACTAGCTAAAATATCTCTCACATCTGTTTACTTAATGCCTGAGTATTGCTGACAACATTCAATAAACTCTAATAGTAACAAATGAGCCAAATGCAAATCTGTAGAACTGCAAACTTTCTCTTCTACTGTAATGATTCTAGCTCAGCAGAACCAGCCTTAAATTCTGTTCAGAGGAGATTTATGAGTTGCAAGGGGTCTCCAAGCTCCTCCAGTCTGAAGTGGAGGTGCATACAGCTATAGCTCCTCTGTCTTTATAATGATTAATGACCTGCAGGGGAACCGCAGATCCAAACCAGGCCAAACCCAAACCATACTGCAGCCGCATGGAGCACACAAACCTGAGAACAGTGAATATATACTGTATCATCTGAGGCTTGTATTGATACTTCCAAGGTGCTGCAGTTCTAATATCAGTTTCTACAGGTGAAACTCCAGAACATCTTACTTGAGGAGCAAATTGATTAATTAACTTTAATTAATGACTGAATTAGGGAGACTCATCCACAGGTTAATGAATCTCCATTTTATGATGGGGTTGTGGTTCCTAAAAATAAAGAACACAGTTTGAAAGTTTAATCTAAAAAAATGTAAATACCAAATGTGTGTGAATTGTAAATTGCCAATATTCAAGAGTAATTACGGTAATTATCTTTATCGCCAAATCACTATATTGTTAGACACCGCAAACAGATCTAGAAATGAATTAAATGACAAAGTATGTGCTAAAATGTGGTAAGAGGGCTCTTTAATAAAATATCTCCAAGCAGATCAGTATTAGTCGGCTGCAGTGTTACAATGTCAGTTATTATGTCAGCTTCAAATTGGTACGTGGCTACACAATAACAACATACCACGTATTTACCAAACCGAAACCAGTAACAAATTTGAAACGTTACACTCCTATTTTAATCGTAAGACTGCTGTTCTGTGAAAGAAATATCATGCTAAACAGTGACACCACACACACAGAGCATACTAAGAAGTATGAGCCTGATTTCATAAAATAAACATGACTGTGGCAACATTTTTGCAAAATGATAATACATGACTCCTTACACGTATTACGGCAGTTCAGAGGTGAAATGTCCACTGTGAGGCGATAAAAGTGTTACATTTTAGATTTGATTTTTAAGGTTAATGCTCTATCAAGTTTGAAATAAACAAAACCTACCTCCCTAAACCCTAAACCTAACAAAAATAGCAAATGTGAGATGAAAAACGCAATTGCTGAAATAACCACGTCATTTTGCGGTGCTTCTACGACACTTTCGACTCATGTGTCGACTCGTGTGCTCTTCATGACTCGTAACCCAAACTTTGCATTGCAAGTGCAACACTCTATCAGCTGAGCTACTGTGCAATTTTATTGTGCTTGAAAAAGCTTAAAAATTTAGTATGTAGGTATGTAATGCAAACGTTAAAATGTATCGTCTTACAAGTCATGCACTATAGTAAAAGTCTTCTGATTTTAAAAGATAGCCTTGTGCGAGTAACAGGGCGAAAAGAAAATGTTTATGATTGATAATCTGCTATTTTACTTGTGATTTGTGTGAAAGGACATAAATGTCATTGTTTTAGTGCCTCTACTATTCATTTCACAAGAAACTGCCGCAATACGGACAACAAGCCACGTCAAAAAAATTCTGTAAAAATGTAGGTATAGTAATATGATTTTATGAGACAAGGTAGATCATTTTTTTTTTCTTCATTCCCCTGCAATGTCTTAATGACAATAAACCTGACTTTGACTTGTATTACCATGGTTTTTTTTTTGGATATATGCTATGGTAACATCATGGTATTCTTTGAAGTGCCTTAAAAATACTTTACAATACCATGGAATATGAATAAGGTAATCATTCAGTGGCATGTTATTTATCAAAGTACTATGGTATTACCATCTGACACTATCAATGTACTACCACAGTACTTTTTTAAGGGTATTGTGAGAGATTTGTGATAGATAATTGGATACATCAGTCTTTTTTAGCCATTAGATCTCTGTGAGCCACATTGAAAACCTCTCATAACTTCACCTGCTGAAGACACGTCCTCCCACGAGATTTACAAAGAGAATGAGTTAAAAATTTAAACAAACTTCCCTGACATCACAGCACTTTTTACAAACCCAAAGTTTGCTCAAATATGCAGATCACTAGGGCTTCCACGACTACTGGTTTTTTCCCTAGTCGGCTAGTCGGCCAGAAAAGTAGTCAACTAGTCATTTACTAGGCAACTGAAGTAATGTGATCCTAGTCAATATGAAAGCATCAGATAGTGGTAGAACTAACCAACTAGTGGGTAAAACTGGGGATGCAGTTCTGATACAGATATTCGATTATTTCGAACAACACCTGCCAATACCGATACCGACAGTGGTTTGGTGGTTCTGCTTTTTTTATGCTACCTTAGTTCAAATCACTGATAATTAATTATATAACTTTGAAATAAATTTTACTTTATAGTCTATTTCTCTATATGTCTTCCATGTTTCAGAGTAACTGTTCTCAGTTATAAACAAAACATTGAAACAAAAAGCACATTATAAACATTAACATTAATTCACATTAACTGAATTATGAATAGCCTCCTGTTAGTTTCACATTAAATTGGTAAAAATGTCAAACATTTTAAATGTTCTTAACTGACATTTTCTGAATTCTGACCATGGTTTTTGTAGTGAAACTATAGTAACCACAAGAATTACCATCGTTAAAGGGAAAGTTAAAAAAATAAAAATTCTCTCATCATTTACTCGCTCTCATGCCATCCTAGATGTGTATGACTTTCTGTTTACTTCCGGTTGCTCTCCAAAGCACGTCCACTGTTTCGAAAACAGTTCATGCTGCCTTACATTTGTATGTAAGTGCGCTGGCATGTTCAATTGAAAGCAAAACCAATGATGCTTGTGAACAGCGTTCTCTTGTAAACAAATCGAGTTCTGGTTGCTGCCGGCATGCTGCATGAGTGTTTGTAGCTTGCTAGCCTGCTTAGCATTGCTTATTCTTACTCTAATGCATTCATCATTTTATCCTTTGCCATTTTACCACGTGCTTCAGGTTTTTCTGCTTTTTTACTGTTTCAACTTTTTTATTTTCCTGCTTGTCTACATCTCGCATCTCAACTGCGTGTATTCATTTTCTCCACTGTGTTTTACACAGATTATTGCATCAATCTCAAACATCTGCTGATCAGGAACCACATCGAACCATGTCGATCTCAAAACCTCGCCGCTCAAGAACAACCATAACAACAACAAAAACAACAAACAATTGCGGTAAGTCATCAATCCATGTTATTTCTTCCTGCATTGCATGCCCATGTTTACGCTAGCTTCTTCCATCAGCAGTGAGGGATTTACATGTGATAAATGTAAGGAATTAGTCAGGCTGACGGAGAAGGTTAATGAGTTAGAGACACATATCCGAACACTAGTGGAGGTCAGTGAGATAGAGAAGCCGGTAGATACTGTTTCAAATGCGGGTAGTACAGCGAGCAACACACACACTTTGGTTCCGGCTCCAGAGCCCCTGCAGCAGGGCGTCTGGGTGATGTCTCGGTGGCATACTCGCTCAGCAAAGCGACACCACTCTCCCGTTCTTATTAGGGTTTCCAGTCGATTCTCCCCACTCAGTGATGCATCCACTGAGAATCATGTTGAAAGAGCCTTAATAATTGGTGATTCTATTTTAAGGAACGTGGAAATAGAGACTCCAGCCACCATGGTTAAATGCATTTCCGGGGATTGAGCATCTGACATCAGATCAAATTTACAAGTGCTGGCTAATGCTAAATGTAGATTTTCTAAAACTTTTATTCATGTCAGCACTAATGATGTCCGGCTTCACCAGTCGGAGATCACTAAAGATAATGTTAAAGAGGTGTGTGAACTTGTAAAAACGATGTCAGACACTGTAATATGCTTTGGCACCCTCCCTGCTCATCGTGGTGACGAGGTTTATAGTAGATTAGTGTCACTGAATGGCTGGATGTCTGAGTAGTGTCTGGAGAATAGCATAGGATTTATAGACAATTGGAAGAGTTTTTGGGGTAGACCTGACCTGCTAAAGAGAGATGGACTCCATCCCAACAGGGAAGGTGCCGCTCTCCTCTCTAGTAATTTGGCTCACAGTCTTAATAGTGATAGTATTTGACTAATTGGGGAAACAGACAAACTGGTTAATCCAAATGTCTGCTAGCTGCCTTGAGACGTCACACAGGTCACATAAACTACAACACAGAGACTGTATCACCTAACAGGAAACAGGAATGTGGGAACTAAACAAGAATTTCAACATAAAAGTCAATGCAAACACAGGGAATATGTGACAGAGGCCCCCTTTTAAGGAGCGGATTCCAGATGCTCCAAAAAACAAAACAAAAAATTGTCCATGGGGTATGGGGGAAACAGGTAGTTCAGGGGGGTACAAGGGGCAAGGGGAGCAGAAGAACAAGGCAAAGTTAGGGAGGCTTGAGGCCAAAGCAGAGCTGGAGGGATGGAGAGCCAGGGTGACGCTGCAGGCTCGGAGGACCAAGATGGAACCAGAGGTTCAGAGGGCTGAGGTGGAGCTGGGGGCTAGGAAGACCGAGGCAGAGCCGGTGGGAGTGAGGACCAAGGAGACCAAGGAGACCAGAGCAGATCAGGCAGGCAGCCAGGAGACCAGGGAGACCAGAGCAGATCAGGCAGACGGCCAGGAGACCAAGGAGACCAGAGCAGATCAGGCAGATGGCCAGGAGACTAAGGAGACCAGAGCAGATCAGGCGGATGGCCAGGAGACCAAGGAGATGACCTCAAGGTGGGGACTGGGTCAGGAGTCCTGGGAGGTGGCCGCAGGACTGAGACAGAGTCAGCAGGCCTAGGAGGTAGCCACAGGGCCGAGACAGGGTCAGGAGGCCTGGGAGGTGGCCACAGGGCCGAGACAGGGTCAGGAGGCCTGGGAGGGGGCCGCAGGGCCGAAAACAGGGTCAGTAGGCCTGGGAGGTGGCCGCAGGGCCGATACAGGGTTAGGAGGCCTGGGAGGAGACTGCAGGGCCGAGATAGGGTCAGGAGGCCTGGGAGGCGGCCGCAGGGCCAAGACAGGGTCAGGAGGCCAGGGAGGTGGCCGCAGGACAGGGACTGGGTCAGGCGGCAGAGCCGCTAGAGTAGGAGTCTCTGGGGGAGCGGGCGGAGCTGCTGGAGGAATAGTCTCTGGCGGAGCAGGCAGAGCTGCTGGAGGAATAGTCTCTGGGGGAGTGGGCGGAGCTACTTGGGAAATAGTGTCTGGGGGAGTGGGCGGAGCCATGGAAGACTCTGGATGTAGAGCCAGGAGAGGCTCGAGGGGCAAAGCCATGGAAGTCGGAGCCATGGGAGGCTCGAGGGGCGAAGTCATGGAAGGCAGAGCTGTGGCAGGCTTGAGACAAAGAGTCCTAACATGGGAAGAGACACGGGAATGACCTCTGTGGTCGTGGGCATGGGAGGAGATTCGGGAACGACCTCTGCAGTCATGGGCATGGGCAGAGACTCGGGAACGACCTTCGTGGTCGTAACATGGGTTGAGACTTGAAAATGACCTCCGTGGTCATGTACACTGGAAGAGCTTGGGAATGACCTCTGTTGTCGTGGGCATGGGTAGAGACTTGGAAATGACCTCCATGGTCGTGTACATGGGAAGAGACTTGGGAACGGCCTCTGTAGTCATGGGCTTGGGCAGAGGCTCGGGAATGACCTCCGTGGTCGTGAACATGGGCAGAGACTTGGAAACGACCTCCGTGGTTGTGTACATGGGGAACGTGGAAGGGACTTGGGAACAGAAACTTTTCTTCTTTTCCTCCTCCTCTGGATGGCCGAAGTTGGCAACGCTGGCTCTGGGATGGGCGAGGCTGGCAACGCTGGCTCTGGGACGGACAAAGCTGGCAACGCTGACTCTGGGACAGACGAGGCTAGCAACTCGTTGGCCGTGGCAGGCGTGGGCGTTGGCTCGTTGACCGTGGCAAGCGTGGGCATGGGCTCGTTGACTGTGGTAGGCGTGGGCGCGGACAATTTGTGAGGTAGGGTCTTCATGGACCTATGCACCGACATCAGTGGCAGATCATACAACTTGGAGACAGGGGCCGTGGAAGGCTTGGACAAGGGAGCCGAAGATGCAGGTTTTGGCTCGGGGTTCCCGCCATAATCCACTGTATAAAGGGAACCGCAAAGTTCCAGAGCCTTCTCCACATATTCGCCGAGTGTCCAGTGAGGATCAGCTGGAGGCATCAGTTCCCTCAGTGCACTATTCAGACCAGCCCGGAATAAAACCACCAGAAAGCGGTCCGGATAGTGCACTACATTTGCCAGCTCTAAAAACTCACGGACGTGATCCTCAACTGGATGGTCCCTCGTTGAAGGGGAGAATTCTAACGGCTGCTAGATCCATTTTTTCGGTTAGTCTTTCTGTAACACGGCAGGCGAGGATGGAGGATCTAAGTGCAGCTTTTAATGGAAACAAAAGATGAACAAATTAACTCAAAATAAAAATGAAAACAAAACACAGGGAACCCGGTACAGAACATGACAATACATGTGAAGACTGACAAAGGAAACAGGGAAAACAAGGACTTAAATACACAGGGGCAAACAAGGGAACGAGGAACACCTGTAGAAACAATCAGGGGAAAACCAATCATAAAAAGAAACTAGATATCATATAGAGACTGTGTCTGTTCCCCGAACAACCAAAGACAAAACCCTCACTAAATAATTTAGAAAAAATGTGATTATGGTCAAATTTGAAAAAAAAAGTTTGAAGATAAATATTATGTAAAGGTAGGACTACTAAACATTAGATCTCTTTCTACCAAAACACTAAATGTAAATTAAATTATTACAGATCATATTTTGGATGTGCTCTGTTTGACTGAAACTTGGCTTGAACTGGATGAATATATTCGTTTAAATGAATCTACTTCCTCAGGTTATTGTTATAAACATGAGCCTTGTCTGAAGGGACGGGGAGGAGGTGTTGCTACAATATACAGTTACGTTTTTGGTGATACTCAGAGGACATGATATAAGTTTAAGAATTTTGAACTAATAATGCTTAATGTGACACTGTCAGATATAAATAAAACATCTCTGTCATCGTTTGCCCTTGCTACAGTATATAGGTCTAGTAGTTAATGCAGATAGAGCTTTAATTGTTGGTGACATCAACATTCACATAGATAATGAAAATGATAAATTAGGACTAGCATTTATCGATATTCTAGACTACATGTGACAGGACCAACGTATCGCCATAATCATATGCTAGATTTAATTCTGTCATATGGAGTTGATGTTGATACTATAGAAATTGTACCGCAGAGTGATGACATCTCAGATCATTACCTCGTCTCTTGTTTGCTGCGATCAGCTAATGTCACTCAATCTACACCACGCTATCGTTCAGGTAGGACTATTCTTTTAACCACTAAAGATATCTTCACTAATAATCTTCCAGAATTGTCTCACATATGCAGTAAAGCAAAAGGTCTAGAAGAACTTTATGTAATAACAGAAAATATAAATACAGTCTTCTCTAGCACTCTTGATAGTGTCGCCCCCTTCGATTAAAGAAAATTCTAGAAAAAAGCCCATGGTACAATGATCACACTCATGCTCTCAAGAGAGCAGCTCAGAAAATGGAGCGCAAGTGGAAGAATACAAAATTAGTGGTATTTCATGGTGCATGGAAGGTTAGTGTCTGTAGCTACAGACAGGCACTAAAAGCTGCCAGGTCAGCATATTTTATCAAACTCATAGAAAATAACCACAACAATCCTAGGTGTTTATTCAGTACTGTGGCTAAATTTGTTAGGAATAAATCATCGACTGAACCAGATATTCTGTCGCAGCAAAATAGTAATGACTTTCTGAATTTCTTTACTGAAAATTTAAATAATCAGAAATAAAATTGGAACTATGCAATCAACTGTCACAGCACCTCAGAAAACAGTGCCTCATAATTTTCCTCACGAGCAACTTCAATCCTTTGCTGTCACAGGTCATGAAGAGATAACAAAACTTATCAAAAGCCACAAAATGTATGTTAGATCCAATACCAACTAAGCTCTTAAAAGAGGTATTCCCTGTAATCTCAGAACCTCTTTTTAATATTATTACCTCCTTGCTATCCTAAGGACATTTCTGTAACGTGACAGGTGATGATGGAGGATCTAAGTGCAGCTTTTAATGGAAACAAAAGATGAACAAAGTAATTCAGAATAAAAATGAAAACAAAACACAGGGAACCCGGTACAGAACATAACAATACATGTGAAGACTGACAAAGGAAACAGGGAAAACAAGGGCTTAAATACACAGGAGCAAAAAAGGGAACGAGGAACACCTGTAGAAACAATCAGGGGAAAACAATCATAAAAAGAAACTACAAAGGACTACAAACTAACAGGAAACAGGAATGTGGGAACTAAACAAGAATTTCAACATAAAAGTTAATGCAAACACAGGGAATATTTGACAATTTCCCAAGAAACTTTAAAATGGCAGTTATCAAACCACTTATTAAGAAGCCACAGCTTGATCCTAGAGAATTGGCTAATTACAGACCGATTTCAAATCTACCATTTATGTCGAAAATACTAGAAAAGGTAGTGTCCTCCCAACTATGTTCATCTCTTCAGAGAAATAGTATATATGAACAATTTCAGTCAGGATTAATGTCCCATCACAGTACAGAGACTGCATTTATTAGAGTTACAAATGACTTGCTCTTATCATCTGATCATGGCTGCATTTCTCTTCTAGTGCTTTTAGATCTTAGTGCTGCCTTCGACATGATAGATCATGACAACCTCTTGAATAGGCCGGAGAATTATGTTGGCATTAGTGGACTTGCATTAGCATGGTTTAGGTCCTATTTATCAGACCACTACCACTTTGTATGTGTAAACGAGGAATTTTCAAATCAAACAAAAGTTAAGTTTGGAGTGCCACAGGGATCAGTTTTAGGGCCTCTGCTTTTCTCCTTATACATGCTTCCCCTGGGAGATATTATCAGGAATCATGAAATAAGTTTCCACTGTTATGCCGACGATACCCAACTTTATATTTCTTCTAAACCCAACGAAAATTCACAATCCTCCAAATTAGCAGAGTGTATACAAATTTCCTTCTACTCAATTCTGACAAAACAGAGGTACAAATTATTGGACCAAAAACCTCTAAAAATAAGCCGTTAAAATATAATTTGACTCTCGATGGATGTACTGTTACTTTGTCTTCTACAGCAAAGAAATTGGGTGTTGTATTTGATCCCAATCTGTCCTTTGAAAATAAAATTTCCAATGTTTGTAGAACAGCATTCTTCCACCTCAGAAATAATGCTAAGTTACAACACATGCTCTCTGTTGCTGATGCCGGAAAACTAATTAATGCGTTCAAGACTAGATTATTGTAATGCATTACTGGCAGGATGTCCAGCAAGTTCAATAAATAAACTTCAATTGGTTCAAAATGCAGCTTCCAGAGTGTTGACTAGAACCAAGAAATATGATCATATTAGCCCCATTTTATCATTGTTACATTGGCTACCTGTTAAATTTTGTATTAATTTTAAAATTCTGTTAACTACATACAAAGTTTGATTGGTCTTGCTCCACAGTACTTAAGTGACCTTCTGACATGCTATATTCCATCATGTTCATTATGATCACAAAATTCTGGCTGGTTAATAGTTCCTAGAATATCAAAATCCACAAGAGGAGGTAGATCCTTTTCATATTTGGCTTCTAAACTATGGAACAGTCTTCGAACACTGTTCGGGATGCAGACACACTCACTTAGTTTAAGTCTAGACTAAAGACTCATCTATTTAGCCAGGCATACACCTAATTTATCCTTCAACTTACAATTTGGCTGCTTTAGTTAGGTCTGCCAGAACCAGAAACATCTATTATGATCTATAAATCTGCATAAGAATGAATGACATCTACGCTAATATTATTTTATTTGTTTCAATGTCTCAACCTCGGGATTCATACCCTGAGGTTACCAGAGCCGGCCAGATCCAAATCAAATCAAAATCAAATCAATTTTATTGTCACACAAGTGCAATGGTGTGTGAAATTCTTGGGTGCAGTTCCGATCAACATAGCAGTCGGGACATATACCAATTTACAATAACATCAATTTAACACAACACAAATTAAAGTCTAATATACACATAATTACACACAACACAATATACAAATAATAACATACACTGTACAGTATACAATACACACAATATAGATACACATTATTCAATAAAAAAAAGTATATATAGTATATATAAAATGTACAGTAGGTTGTATTGTACTGTATTGACATTCAGGCTGTCGGTTGATAGTCAGTTGTTAAGAGAGAATATAATATAATAATAATATAATTATGACAGTCCGGTGTGAGATATAAGAGTAAGAGTAATAAAGTGCAGCGCTGATGTATTTTGATCGTGGGAGATCAAGAGTTCAAAAGTCTGATTGCTTGGGGGAAGAAGCTATCATGGAGTCAGCTGGTGTGGGTCCTGATGCTGCGATACCGCCTGCCTTATGGTAGCAGTGAGAACAGCCCATGGCTCGGGTGGCTGGAGTCTCTAATGATCCTCCAAGCTTTTTTCACACACCGCCTGGTATATGTGTCTTGGAGGGAGGGAAGCTCACCTCCGATGATGTGTCTGGCATTTCGCACCACCCTTTGCAGTGCTTTGCGGTTGTGCTGTGCTATTGCCGTACCAGGCGGAGATGCAGCCAGTCAGGATGCTCTCTACAGTGCAGGTGTAGAACCGTGTGAGGATGTGGCTGTTCATTCCAAACTTCCTCAGCCGTCTCAGGAAGAAGAGGCGCTGATGAGCCTTCTTCACAACGACTTCAGTGTGGCTGGACCATGTGAGTTCCTCAGTGATGTGGACACCCAGGAACTTGAAACTGCTGACTCTCTCCACTGGTGCTCCATTGATGGTGATGGGACTGTGTTCTCTGTCTTTTCTTCTGAAGTCCACCACAAGCTCCTTTGTCTTACTGACGTTGAGGGAGAGGTTGTGCTCCTGTCACCAGTGTGTCAGAGTGTGCACCTCCTCTCTGTAGGCTGTTTCATAATTGTCAGTGCTCAGACCTACCACCGTTGTGTCATCAGCAAACTTAATGATGGCATTGGAGCTGTGTGTTGCCACACAGTCATGTGTGTACAAGGAATACAAGAGTGGGCTGAGAACACAGCCCTGTGGGGCTCCATTGTTGAGGGTCAGTGATGAGGAGATGTTGCTGCCCATTCTAACCACCTGGCGTCTGCTTGACAGGAAGTCCAGGATCCAGCTGCACAGCGAGCTGTTTAAGCCCAGAGCCCGGAGTTTCTCATCAAGCTTGGAGGGCACTATGGTGTTGAATGCTGAGCTGTAGTCTACAAACAACATTCTCACATAAGTGTTCTTTTTTTCCAGGTGGGAGAGAGCAGTGTGTATTGTAGATGCAATGACATCATCAGTGGAGTGGTTGTTGCGGTAAACAAACTGCAATGGGTCTAGAGAGAGAGGCAGCACAGAGCAGATGTAATCTCTGATTAGTCTCTCAAAGCATTTGCTGATGATGGGGGTCAGAGCAACAGGACGCCAGTCATTTAAGCAAGTGATTTTGGATTGCTTTGGAACAGGCACAATGGTGGATGTTTTAAAGCATGTGGGAACTACAGACAAAGAGAGGGAAAGGTTGAAAATGTCCATAAAAACACCAGCCAGCTGGTTCGCGCACACTCTGATGACGCAGCCCGGAATGCCGTCTGGGCCCGCGGCTTTGCGGATATTCACCTGTCGGAAGGATCGGGTTACATCCACTACAGAGACGGAGAGTGAACTAACCTCTGTAGCTTCGGCCGTGAGAGCTCTCTCCACGAGGGCAGTGTTATTTCCCTCAAAACGAGCATAAAAAGTATTTAGCTTATCCAGGAGAGAGGCAGCGGTGTTCATGGCAGAGTTTTTATTCCCTTTAAAGTCCATGATGATGTTAATTCCCTGCCACATGCTTCTAGAGTTGGTGGTGTTAAACTGTCCTTCAATCTTGTTCCTGTACTGGCGTTTTGCTGTTCTGATTTCGGAGGGCATAACTGGCTTGTTTATGCTCCTCCGCGTTCCCAGAATTAAAAGCGGAGGCCCGCATATTAAGTGCCGCGTGAACATCGCTATTAATCCATGGCTTCTGGTTCGGATAGATCCATGTTGTTCTGGTCAGAACGACGTCCTCTACGCACTTTCTGATGAAACACATTACGCTATCAGCGTAAAGCTCGATGTTGTCATCAGAGGCGGACCGGAACATCTCCCAGTCCGTGTGATCAAAACAGTCCTGTAGCGTAGAGTCTGATTGGTCTGACCAGCACTGGATCGTTCTGAGAGTGGGTGCTTCCTGTTTCAGTTTCTGCCTGTAAGAGGAAAGAAGCAGAATGGAAGAGTGGTCCGATTTGCCAAATGATGGGCGGGGGAGGGATTTGTAGCCATCCCGGAAGGGAGAGTAGCAATGGTCCAAAACCCGGTCCCCTCGTGTGTTGAAACTAATCCAGCTCCGTTCCTGCTTGGTGTCGGACTCCACTGCTATGTGTCTCTGTGTGATGACGACTAAATGCAGCCAGTGCTAGCCAGACATCATTTCAGACTTTTACCATGGACTTCAGAAGATGAACTGTTGCCAACTCAAACTGTAAGACATTGGATACTTCATATGCCACTGCCTGAACCTTGGATTTAGGATGGACCACCAACGAACCTCACCGAAATGACCTGCCGGATGAACTGCGATGCACCTCAGTGATCTCTGCATGCATCACCTTTGTCTATTGATTGACTATACTCTTGAAATGGAATACATAGACAGTCATTTAATTGCCATCAAAAGCCTTCATCAGTCAACTAACAAAAGACAATGCATCTATGTGAACTTCTGCATTTAATCCAAGACGGACTTCAAAGAAATTAGTCATTAATCTTACAGTTCATAAAAAATATTTTTTTTAAACACTGGACCTTAACACTTACTTAGTTTACTAATCTTAAACCATGACCTGCACTGCACATAAATAACTAAATTGGCATTATATTCATGCTGGTTAGCCAGAGGGGAACTGGTTTCTCCCAAGGTTATTTTTCTCCATTAACCAACATCTTATGGAGTTTTGTGTTCCTTGCCACAGTCACCTTCAGCTTGCTCACAGGGGTTCTAAATACAATTCTTATTTAATTATTTAATTTTTATACACAATTTAAAATCACATTTAATCAATGATCACTCTAAGACTTTATAGATATTACAGTTTCATTTTTTGTTAATGCATGATTTTCCATAAAGCTGCTTTGAAACGATGTGTGTTGTGAAAAGCGACTTGACTTGATTTGACTTTGTAGCTTTAAAGTGCTGATCACCATCCACTTGCTTTGTAAGGACCAACAGAACTGAGATATTCTTCTAAAAATCTTTGTTTGTGTTCAGCAGAAGAAAGTCATACACATCTGGGATGGCATGAGGGTGAGTAAATGATGAGAGAATTTGAATTTTTTGGGTGAACTATCCTTTTAATCTATAGTAAAACCATGGTTACTATATGGATACAGTATACTGTATTAAAACCATGTTTTTCACCAAAATAAAATATGGTTACTCAACTTACTTTTCATTGTTACTACAATATTACTATTGTAATATTGTTTAGAGCCAAAAAACAAAACATGGTTGGCCTAAAACAGTCATGGATACTACAATATTACTATAGTAAAACCATGATTTCTGCCAAAAACTATGGTTACCACCTGCCTGATGGTAGCAGTGAGAACAGCCCATGGTAACTATGGTTACTTCAGTCTACAATATTACTATAGTAAAACCTGTTAAACTATGGTATTTGTGTTGTAAAACCATAATAACTACAAAATTATGATTTTTATTACCATAGTTTTAGTTTTCCTGTATTTTCACTATGGTTTCCACTATGAATATCATTGTTCAAATATGGTTACTGTAGTAAAACCATGGAAAAAAAATTGTGAGGGAATGCAAAACTATTGTGAGGGTATGCAAAACTTATTGCAAAGGAATGCAAAACTATTGCAAGGGCACGCAAAGCTATTTCAGAAAAAACAAATCCCACCCTGTCCTCTGAGGGGCTCCATACAATTCAAACATAATTCATTAATTCCACACAAGAGACATTATCTTTCATATACAGCATGAGTTATAGGCAAATTTCCGATGCCCCCTTTTGACAGGAAATAATTGGCCATGATCATCAGCTGTATTTAAACAATTGGCCGATGTCCGATAGTGCAGATAATTGCGTTACGGATGATTTGACGATATATCTGTGCATTTCTAGGTAAAACCGTT
Organism: Myxocyprinus asiaticus; assembly: GCF_019703515.2. Lineage (NCBI taxonomy): Eukaryota > Metazoa > Chordata > Actinopteri > Cypriniformes > Catostomidae > Myxocyprinus > Myxocyprinus asiaticus. The sequence continues at coordinate 8,504,634 of NC_059361.1, forward strand.
AACACACACACACACACACACACACAAACACATCCTCTTTTGTGTGTTAAAGTACAGTTCTGGCTCTCAAATCATTCTGCAGCCATCTGTCCAATTTAGCCGCATGAATTTGTATCGCATTATCAGATCATGGTGAATTGTTTTCAAAGGGAGAGTGTGTGTCCGTGTGATACATGCACACACTCGCATTAAGAGAGAGATAGAAGGCTGATCCACTAATCCATAACTGTCAATATCTGTGTGCTGGGTGATAGTGGTCTATACGAGCGCTGGTAAAACAGAGCACAGTGCCAAAATATGCTGTCTCTAATGCCAGTCAGAACACGCTGACATTTCACAATGCCTCAAAATGGGCAACAGTGCCTCAAACCAACGACAAAGCCCACTCACTCCAAAAGTGCTCAGGATACTCTCGTCTCAGCTGGATATCTGAATCATACTCATGAAACAGTAGGCGAAAAATACCCAGATGACATACTGCATCTGCCGAGATTCACTTGTCATTGACTTTTCCAAAGATTGCCAGGTTAGAGGCACCAAACTTTTGAAAGGCACTTAGTAACAAGTAAACTAGAAGTATTTTTGTCCAAAAGCAAAACTGCATGAGATATTAAGACTTCTTCTTAAACAGCCCCATTGGCAAATACAGTAACACAAACCAAAGAGGTTAATGCTTAAAACAAGAACACCCACATAGAGAAAGGAGGGCCTCAGAAATCATTACAGTTTGTTTATTGTATACACAGTAAAGCAATGTATAATAATATGAGCAGTGCTGTATTCATCTCATGTTCAGCGCTTTATAAGCAGTAAATATGCTTCTCACACCCGACACGTGCATCTGTGTTGGGCGAATGAAGCGTGGTTTCGCACAAACCGCCGCAGTGCACATCAGTATGCTCCAGAGATACAGCCAGAACTCTGGGACAGCGCAAAGCGAAACTTGCGTGATTCAGTTGGGCTTTATGCTGTATCGTGGCTTATGTGGTTTATTTGAATTCTAAAGAGAACATTCTAGTATAAAGCTCTATGTGGATGAATTTGAACTTCTCAAATTGCTAGACAGCCCTGACATTAACAGCACAGGTGTGGTAAAGGGACAACTGTGTGAAATGCATCAACATCAATTTACCAGGTTTTTAAAATACTCATCAACATCCAAACTAAATGTTTTAACTGCAGTAACACTAACTGGTATCTGGAACAGATGCATATTAAAATGATTAGGGTGAGTCTATAAGACATTTTTGTTATTAATAAGTATTCTGTCATTCACTTACCTTTATTTTGATCCAAACCCATAGGATATTCTTTCTTCCATGAATGAAAAAAAGATTAATGTATTTTTCCATTTGTGGAAAAAGATGCAATGAAATTGAATGGTGAATGAGTTTAATCTACCCACTATCACCTTTTGTACTCCACAGAATGATTAACTGTAAAGTTGTAGTTAAAGGTTTTTAAACATGTTTAGATTTGTTTTTCATATCAAATACTAGCCTATAGTTTATTTTTAAGTAAGACTATCTTCATTACCCTACCCACAGTATTGTGGAGCCATTCATGGTCTGACCTGTGGTTATGGGCTTTATCATTATAAATGCCACTGTTAAAAAATGGAAGAACTAAGGTAAATTTTCATGAAGGCAAGTACAATTTAGAAAAGTTAAATGGGGTTAAAATCTGGATTTCCATGGACAAATGGACAAATTATTGACAAAGTTTTACCCTTGTTCTATCCTAATCCTGTTCTTACTGGCTATGTTTGCCTTCAGATATTCTAAAGGTGACTTAAATCATTAGGTCAGTGTCCTGCTGAACTTTATATTTTTCTTGATCAAATAAAATGTCCAAACAAATGCATGCAGTTACAGTCTCCAGCTGTTTTTATCACTTTGGGATGAACATTTTTGCTAGTGAAAATGCTTCCCTCCCCTGTCAGACAACGGACTGGAGGGGGGCCCGCTGAAAACATTTTGTACCGGCCTAAGAATTCCTAACTGCAGCCCTGAATATGAGTCACATTCATAATAGATGTATGGGCTGACACTGTTCTACCCATAAGGCAATGCTTCTCTGTTGTCATTTGTCAACTAGAAAAAAAGAAAACAAAATCTCTAAGGCAACACCCAGTTGCATTCTTCAGTATTATTAAGCATGTGTAGCATGAGTGTTTGTGTGTATATACATTTTTTTAAAGCACTGAATCATGGGTGAAATTGTTAATGTTTCAGTCATCTTTCTTGATACATATCACAGCTGACATACTATGACAGAAAAATGCTGCTGTTTGCTTTTGTGTGTTTGTGTGTGAACCAGGAATTAAACCAACAGTTTACGAATAAAATCAGAATCAGAATGAGCTTTATTGCCAAGTATGCTTACACACACAAGAAATGTGTCATGTCAAGCCTCCAGTGCAAAGAGAATGCAACCATATATACAGTTGAAGTCAGAAGTTTACATAAACTTCTGACTACAAAACACATTTTTTTAACCACTCCACAGATTTAAATATTAAATATTTACTAGTGCACTTCACAAAATAGATGGCATCATGAGGAAGGAAAATTATGTGGATATACTGAAGCAACATCTCAAGTCATCAGCCAAAGAAGACCCATTTGGACAATAACCCCAAGCATATCGCCAAAGTTGTGGAAAAATGGCTTAAGGACAACAAAGACAAGGTATTGTAGTGGCCTCACAAAGTCTTGACCTCAATCCAATAGAAAATGTGTGGACAGAACTGAAAAAGCGTGTGCGAGCAAGGAGGCCTACAAACCTGACTGAGTTACACCAGTTCTGTCTGGAGGAATGGGCCAAAATTCCAGCAACTTATTGTGAGAAGCTTGTGGAAGGCTACCCAAAATGTTTGACCCAAGTTAAACAATTTAAAGGCAATGCTACCAAATACTAACACAGTGTATATAAACTTCGGACCCACTGGGAATGTGATGAAAGAAATAAAAGCTGAAATAAATCATTCTCTCTACTATCATTCTGACATTTCAAATTCTTAAAGTAAAGTAGTGATACTAACTGACCTAAGACAGGGAATATTTTGTACGATTAAATGTCAGAAATTGTGAAAATTGGCTAAGGTGTATTTGAACTTCTGACTTCAACTGTACATACATACAAAAATATACATTTAAACATATATACATATGGTGACATAAAAATAAAAAATAAGATATAACCAATAAAAAAAAGAGAAATATACAATAGAGCAATAATGTTGTTCGAATAGTTTATATACAGATATACAGTTATGTGCAGGTGATGTAATGTGTTGAAGAAGAGGTAGGATATGTTAAAGAATATAAATTAAATATGGATATAAGTAGGAATGGATGGACTGAATATTGCCCATGGTTGTATTGACAAAAGGAAAATATTTGGGGGCAGTTTTATCTCTGCCTGGCTGTTCTGGTGCTCAGTGCTATGTAGCGCCGGCCAGAGGGCAACAGTTCGAAGGGTGAATGGGGTCAAGAGTGATTTTATCAGCCCTTTTCGTCAATCTGGATGTGTACAGTTCTAGCAGGGTGAGTAGGGGAGTGCCAATAATCCTCTCAGCAGTACAAACTATCCTTTGAAGTCTTCTGATGTCTGACTTGGAAGTTGAACTAAACTAGACAGTTATTGAAGTGAAGAGGACAGACTCAATGACTGTAGAGTAGAACTGTATCAGCAGCACCTGTGGCAGGTTGAACTTCCTCAGCTGGTGAAGGAAGTACAACCTCTGCTGGGCCTTTTTCAAAATTGAGTCTATGTGGGTCTCCCACTTCAGGTCCTGTGAGATGGTAGTGCACTGGAACCTGAATGACTCCTCTGCTGCCACAGTGCTGTTTAGAATGGCGAGTGGGGTTAATGTTGGGGTGCTCCTCCTAAAGTCCACTATCATCTCCACTGTTTTGAGCGTGTTCTGCTTCAGGTTGTTTTGACTGCACCAGATGGCCAGCTGTTCAACTTACCTTCATTAAGCAGACTCATCTTCATCTTAGATGAGACCGATGACTGTAGTGTCATCTGCAAACTTCAGGAGCTTGACAAAGGGGTCCTTGGCAGTGCAGCAGCAGGGAACTTCTCATTGCTCCAGTGATCTGTTAAAGATCAGTGTGAAGATGGGGGCAAGCTGGTCAGCACAGAATTTTAGACAAGTGGATGAAACACCATCTGGGCCCTGTGCTTTTCTTGTCTTCTGTGTCCGAAATGGCTTCACTCAGCCAGGTTTCCATGAAGCACAATGCAGCAGAATTTGCAAAGTCCTTATTTTTGCAGGTGATTTGTTCATTTTGTTAGGAAGAGAGCAGAGATTCGCTAGATGAATGCCTGGCAGCGCGGTTCGAAAGCCGTACTGTCGGAGCTTGACCAGCGTGCCGGCTCGCTTCCCATGCTTGCATCTTTTAACGCACTTGTACAGCACCGCTGCTCCTCTGACTAAAATGTCAGAATAACCAAAAACTGGTAAAAGATTGTCTGGCATGTGCTGCTGAATATTCAGCAGTTCATCTCTGGTAAAACGGATCGGAAATAAATTACTAAACACAGGACAAACAAACAAAAACAGCAAAAGAACTGGAGTGCTCCATACCAAGGCAGCCATCCATGGCGCCATCTTAGGACGAATCATATCACAGTTACATTTAAAAGATTGTAATCAGAAAACTGTTCACATTCATTGTTCACACAATAATGAAGAAATTAAAATTGTGTGATCAGAATTTCTGTCAATCCAAAAGTTATAATAAGTAAAGTAATAGTAAGTAATAATAAGTAGAGTGTCCAATTCTACTTGTGGAGATCTAGTTTACTTGCTCCTAAGTGGCTTACAAAACTAGTATCTTTCAAAGATTTGATGCCACTAACCATTTGTGAATCCCATGATTCTTGCTCAAAAAAGATAATTATGGTGCCAAGCCATCTAAGTGAGGCTTAGATGCTCAACACACAAATTGGATACAAAATGTGATGAAGCACACTTCATTTCAACCATCAGATCCTATTATCCACACACTCTACTCTGGGAATCACAGGAACTGTGCTTAGCTAGTTCAAGTAGTTTCTATCAGGTAGGTCTTTCAAGGTAGCCTGCAGAGGTGAGGTCTCCAAATAACATCAGCTGGGGTACATCAGGGCTCAGTGCTTGGACCACTTCTCTTCTTTATACACAACATCACTGGGACCATCATTCAAGCACATGGGTTCTCTTACAACTGATGACGATGATGCACAGCTCTACTTGTCTTTCCTGACGACCTCACGGTGCCTGGATGAAGGAACACCATCTCCAACTCAACCTAGCGAAAACTGAGTTCCTCATCTTTCCAGCCAACCCTGCTGTTGAGCACAATATCACTGTTCAGCTGGGTTCAGTATGGCTTCAATAACACTTTCCAAAATGGTCAGAAATCTAGAGGTAACCATCGATAACCAACTCAGTTTCACTGACCACCATTTACACTCCTCCTTGTCTCTCTACACTGGCTGCCAGTTGCTGCATGTATCAAGTTCAAGGCCCTGATGCTGGCATACAGAACATTCACTGGGTCTGCTCCAGCTTACCTACAATCATTCCTGCAGAGCTACGTTCCCACTAGAAGCCTGCGTTCTGCAAATGAGCAGCGCCTTGTCATACCAACTCAAAGAGGCACCAAATCACTTTCACAGACTTTCGGCTTCACTGTACCTCATTGGTGGAATGAACTTCCCAACTCCATCAGTGAAGCAGACTCCCTCTCTGTCTTCAAAACAGCTAAAGAAACATCTTTTTGATGAGCATTTCACACTGAGAGATACACTCATATAATATATATATATATATATATATATATATATATATATATATATATATATACAGGTGCATCTCAATAAATTAGAATGTCGTGGAAAAGTTCATTTATTTCAGTAATTCAACTCAAATTGTGAAATTTGTGTATTAAATAAATTCAATGCACACAGACTGAAGTAGTTTAAGTCTTTGGTTCTTTTAATTGTGATGATTTTGGCTCACATTTAACAAAAACCCACCAATTCACTATCTCAAAAAATTAGAATACATCATAAGACCAATAAAAAAAACATTTTTAGTGAATTGTTGGCCTTCTGGAAAGTATGTTCATTTACTGTATATGTACTCAGTACTTGGTAGGGGCTCCTTTTGCTTTAATTACTGCCTCAATTCGGCATGGCATGGAGGTGATCAGTTTGTGGCACTGCTGAGGTGGTATGGAAGCCCAGGTTTCTTTGACAGTGGCCTTCAGCTCATCTGCATTTTTTGGTCTCTTGTTTCTCATTTTCCTCTTGACAATACCCCATAGATTCTCTATGGGGTTCAGGTCTGGTGAGTTTGCTGGCCAGTCAAGCACACCAACACCATGGTCATTTAACCAACTTTTGGTGCTTTTGGCAGTGTGGGCAGGTGCCAATTCCTGCTGGAAAATGAAATCAGCATCTTTAAAAAGCTGGTCAGCAGAAGGAAGCGTGAAGTGCTCCAAAATTTCTTAGTAAACGGGTGCAGTGAGTTTGGTTTTCAAAAAACACAATGCACCAACACCAGCAGATGACATTGCACCCCAAATCATCACAGACTATGGAAACTTAACACTGGACTTCAAGCAACTTGGGCTATGAGCTTCTCCACCCTTCCTCCAGACTCTAGGACCTTGGTTTCCAAATGAAATACAAAACTTGCTCTCATCTGAAAAGAGGACTTTGGACCACTGGGCAACAGTCCAGTTCTTCTTCTCCTTAGCCCAGGTAAGACGCCTCTAATGTTGTCTGTGGTTCAGGAGTGGCTTAACAAGAGGAATATGACAACTGTAGCCAAATTCCTTGACATGTCTGTGTGTGGTTGATGCCTTGACACCAGCCTCAGTCCATTCCTTGTGAAGTTCACCCAAATTCTTGAATCGATCGATTTTGCTTGACAATCCTCATAAGGCTGCGGTTCTCTCGGTTGGTTGTGCATCTTTTTCTTCCACACTTTTTCCTTCCACTCAACTTTCTGTTAACATGCTTGGATACAGCACTCTGTGAACAGCCAGCTTCTTTGGCAATGAATGTTTGTGGCTTACCCTCCTTGTGAAGGGTGTCAATGATTGTCTTCTGGACAACTGTCAGACCAGCAGTCTTCCCCATGATTGTGCAGCCTAGTGAACCAAACTGAGAGACCATTTTGAAGGCTCAGGAAACCTTTGCAGGTGTTTTGAGTTGATTAGCTGATTGGCATGTCACCATATTCTAATTTTTTGAGATAGTGAATTGGTGGGTTTTTGTTAAATGTGAGCCAAAATCATCACAATTAAAAGAACCAAAGACTTAAACTACTTCAGTCTGTGTGCACTGAATTTATTTAATACACGAGTTTCACAATTTGAGTTGAATTACTGAAATAAATGAACTTTTCCATGACATTCTAATTTATTGAGATGCACCTGTATATATATATATATACACACTGTATTTATACTGTATACCGTATATATATATATATATACATATGTATATATATATATATATATATATATATATATATATATATATATATATATATATATATATATATTATTCTTGTTGCACTCTAATCTCTGTCTTGGATTGTATATTTCTGATGCAATTAAAACTTTGTAATGCAGCACTTTTTGTAATACTGTCTCTTTAAGATGAATCGCTTATGTTGTATTCCTCTTTTGTAAGTTGCTTTGGATAAAAGTGCTGCCAAATGAATAAATGTAAATGTAATGTAATATAATGTTAATTCATCAAATGAAAACATTTGTTTGTGCTTTTTTTTTTTTTTAATAAAAGGTCACTATAACTCCTATTGATTCATCTTCCTGTTCTGTTCTGCTTTGTGCATGTGCACTCCCTCTGTGAGCAGCTCTCAATTGTATTTTCTGTATAAGTTCAGGACACAAGATACCAGCCCTGCTTTGTGTTTTCATCCTTTCATTTGGAAAGCAATGATCCTCTAATCTCCTCTCTTCTCTCTGACATCCCCTGCACAACTCTGGGACACCTGAGTGACAGATCCTTCATTCCTCCTCCAGTCTGAGCCAAGAATTAAAGAATAAGACTTAATTTTGCTGCCCAACTATAAACAGGCAGACACACATACATGCATACACACAAGCACACAACAGATTCAGCATCAGACAGTTGAGGTCTATGCTGAGAAGCACAGTTTGGAGAGCAAGTCAGTGCCAAAATCCCCTACAGAATTGCCTTTAAGTGAACAGTTTTTTTCAGGAAATACAGGGGAAACTTGACCATTCAAAAGCATAAAATGAGCTGGGGCTTTCAAGCTCCAAAAAGCACCATAAAAGCATACTAAAAAGTAGTCAAGAGGACTTGTGCATCATATTCCGACTTTTCTGAAGGCATATGATCACTTTGTATGTACTGTATTTAAAGTTGTTGTTCACTCTCAAATCAAATCAGATCATTTATAAGGTTCATAAACACCTCCGAGATCAAATATGCATGGCTACTGCAAGAACATAAAACCACATTAGTTCTTGCTACATGATGTCACTACAAAAATGGCTCAGAAAAGTGATATAAGTTCTGAGAATACTTGCCACTTGCTTTTGATAATTTGTTATTAATGTAATGCCATTCAGAGTTCTTTAATTGTACCTTAAGTGTCCAAATACTTTTTGGGGCCTCTATACACATGCCAATTATTAGATAAATGGTTAAAATCAGCATTTTACAGGCTCAGTTTGTAATTTGATATAAAGAAGTGGTAACACCTTACAATAAAGTTCCATTCGCTAACATGAGTTTATGCATTAAGTATCATGAACTAACAATGAACAATATATTTTTTACAGCATTTAATAATCTTTGTTAATGTATACAACTTCTGATTTTAAAAATGTATTATATGTTGAAATTAACATTAACCAATATTAATAAATGCTGTATTGTTCATTGTTAGTTCATGTCAACTAATATTGTTAACTAATGTTAAAAAATGTAACCTTATTGTTAAGTGTTACCAAAGAAGCTTTGTCTGTCGGTTTTACTGTAAAATAGCATTTGACCCTTTTTCATCTGACTAGCTTTTTCAGTTCGATTTCACTCTTTCGCCTTAGAAGGACGACTGATCTACGCAATCAATATTGATGTCACCTAGGGAGGGACATTTCTTCTTCAAAGAAAAACACCTTTGAGCGTTTCAATCACTAATAAATGGTGCCATTTACTCAAAGCTCATTTTTAGTCTAAATTCCATGACCTACATTAGCCTCAGGCAGGGGACATTTCCATCTGAACAAGTTTGACATGGCTTTCATTCCATTTATCAGGGGCTTGTTAAGCAGTCTACAGAAATGCTGACGTGACTGTTTGAATCAGCATAAGCCCTGACGGACAGTAATTACTGTACAGAACCAAACATCCACTACAAACTCAACAGGATCTATACAGTGCACTCGACTGGCTGGGAATTTATTAGCTCACAGAAGCCGGCAGTCGTCTGGGAATTTCCGAAACTAGGCTTATCTGAATTCTATGCTTCGCCTTGGCGGTGGAGGTGGATCTTTGATCTAAACTGCAAAAAATTATGGATGCAATAATATATCAGCCACCCATATTTATCAGCCAATTATTGACCAAATTCAAACGGCATATGAAAACTCAATGGTTTATTTATTATTAATCAAATTAATTTATTGCATTGTGTAGAGTATTATTTTATTTCTGTGTGTAATTTAGAGTAAAACACCTACCAAAATAAATGAAATCTGAAAAAGCATTTCAATATGCATATTATGAATGTTTTACCATAATATGTAAATGTGAGTTCTATTGTTTAGAACTGTAAAAACAGAAGTGCAAAATTTTTTTAGATGTGCAAAATAACTTTTTTCCTCACATCAGTTGTCATGTTATCATATCTTTTTTTTATCTTTCTATCTTTTTATCTTTCATTGTGGCTCTCTTAAAATTTTAGCCTATCATACTGTATGTTCAATGGAAATGATTTATTGTAAGAACAAAAAAATAGCTTTTGTACTTCTTTGTACATTTTTTAAAGAATAATTCCTAAGCAAAACAGTGATCTGATGACAAAATTAGGTAACTAAGTTACAAAATATTGGTCTGTAGTTGTTGTTTTTTTTATTAATTTTATTTATCTGTATCAGTCAAAAAACATTATCTTGTTACATCCCTACAAAAATAATTTTCTTACCTATTAATTATGTCTTGTTTTCCAGTAAAAATATATTAACACCCTTTAGATGTTTAAAAAAGATACATTTACTTGAATAGCAAAATGACATAAGATATTAAGTCTTGTTTTCAGAGAATATCTTGCCCATAAGTCATGTGGCACTGGTAGATTTTATCACTAACAAAATGGCGAAGACCATTATATTGCCTTTCTGTCTTTAAATTCACATCTTACTGCAATTCTCAGCGAGAGCCTCAACAACCTGGACTAATCACCCACCAGCATCTTAAATCAGATGACAGATCATTAATTTGACGATTTCACAGACTCAGCTGTCAAGAGAATCAATCAAACGTAGTTTCGCTGTCACAGGAAAGCTGAGCTGCGGTAACTTTCAGACTTAAAAAAAAAAGTCTATGACAAATTGTGTCTAAAGCCGCAGTCACACTCAACTTCATGTTCCATTCACTCCCATTTAAATGCTTCAGAATGCGGTAGACCGGAAATTCAAGCTCATGCGAAGAAATGTCTCATTTCGTTGCGGACGAAAGGTCAAGTTTGGTGTGACCTGCGAATTCGGATGGCAAGAAGACGTGTGACCAATACAGCCTTTGATTCTGTGATGTGTCACAAAACTGTGTGTTTTGCTGAATGTTTACACAGCTCTTTTGCATTCAAAGAAAATGAATCAATGGGAGAAAAGTGAAAGTCGAGATCGAAAAATGATTTGAAAAGCACCATAAAAGCATCATAAAAGTAGTCAATATGACTCTTGCGCTACATTGCAAGTCTTTAAAACCATCTGATAGCTTTGTGTGTGGAAAAGACACTGATATGCATAAAAAATTTGGTTCTTTACCATAGCTATCAAGTCTCATTCACACACGGTTTCAATTACTAAAATATGGTGCATCAAAACACGTCTCGCCAGATTTGTTGCCATGATGTTGAATGTCATTGACATCTTCTTGTATTGTCAATAACCTCATGTGGCCCCGACGTTGTATTTTGGCTTCGTTATACGCAAAGCATTATTTATTTCATTAAAAACTACTGATCTCATTTCAGGAGACTCTGTGCTGTCAGTAAAGGGTTCAACTTTGACGTACGGAGTTATGTGACAAAACAACATGGCACCGATCACAGCGGAGTTTGTCTTTGGGAGAAATGCCAACCAAACTACATCTGATAAGAAACCTAATTACGTTTTTACATTGAAACCTGTTTGAGTCAAAAGATTAGAGTCTCTAGTTTCATCCGATATGCCACTTTTAATATTTGAGCAATTTATCACGAAGTACAAGGTTTTCATTAAAAGTCCTTTATTTACTTTGCATTTTCACATTGAGAAAAAACAATGTTGCTTTCAGAGGCTTTATATGGAATTTGGATGAAAATAAGGTACATTTCGAACTGTTCTGAGACCAGTGCAGACAGAGAGCACATTGGAGGGTAAGTCATTCACTAAATAGAGAGCAAGAAAGCAGTCTATAGCTTTCTATGCAGTTAAGCACATTCACTCCTATAATCCAACCAAAAGTTCAGTTTCAGTCTGCAGATGATGTTTGGACAATTCAACATGGTTGGCAGAAATGGGACAATGGTAATCAGTGCTGAAATTCTGAATTTATAATGTATCATTTTATTTTAACAAGGTTGGCAGTGATTTGATGATGCTGGCCATTATTTGTATTAGAAAATAATTGTCCTAATTTCTGATTGGTAAAATGCTTCAGCACTGGCTATCTCTTGTTTGTTTTTACAGTGCAAAGAAAGAACATTGAGATTTTGTTGCCAAAGAAGTAAAGAAAAACATTGTAACATAAAAGTCTAATCAAATCATATATTTTGTATTTGTGCTTTTCCCAGTACACATTGTTCCAAAGCAGCTTTACAAAAAAATCAGCTGTAATGTCTGTAACATCTCAAAAACATGAATAACCAACACTCCTGGAAACATAATAAACAATTTGATTTAAAAAAAAATAAATAAATAAATAAATGTTTTTAAAAGAAATTGACTTTCTAGCTTGTTATTATTAAACATTTCACAACTTAGTCCCACTGTCCATATATGTGGACATACATTTTTAGGAAAACTTTTCACTCTAGAATTATTATTATTATTATTATTATTATTATTGCATGTTTACTAGGTACTACTAGTTCTCTCAGGAGGTTAATGTCAAACCTGGCACAATGTGTCTTGACATGCCATATTTGAATTACAACAGCTTGAATTACAACATAAATTTTGTTCTGTTCCTCATAAAAAGCTATCATATGGCTCCAGAAGACTTTGAATATAGTGCATGATTCATATTCACTACTTTTAGAGCGCTATTATGTCCTTTTTGGAGCTCAACAGCCCCCAGTTCCCATAATGGAAAAGAGCGTTTGGAATATTCTGAAAAATATATTTGTGCTCCACAGAGGTAAGAAAGTCTTACAGGTTTGAAACAACATGAGGCTGAATGATATAGAAATTATAACAGTTTTTTCCATTTTTTCAACAACTCCTTTAACAATGGGAAAACATATCTTGTAAAAGTATGAGGACACAGATGGAACAACCTCTATCTCAGTGTCCACAGTGTGAATATCATCAGGAGAGACCTAAAGACCACAAACTGCAGCACTTGCACTGAATGCGGAACACCTGCTTGAGAAATAATTTATCGCACTGTGATAAATCCTAAACCAGAAGCACTGCCGACACTGCAAGGGAACACCTAAGTGTGTGTGTACAGGTTTATGTGGTTTACGAGGACATTTTTTTAGGTTATAAACTGGTAATTACAAGGTTATTATGCTATAAATGTGGCTTATATGGACATTTCTAGTGTCTGCATAATTTAAATCGCTTAAAAACATACTAAACAATGTTTTATTGAAAATGTAAAAATGCAGAAAGTTTTTTGTGAGGGTTAGGTTTAGGGGTAGGGTTAGGGTTAGGGGATAGAATCTATAGTTCATACAGTATAAAAATCATTATGTCTATGGAGAGTCCTCATAATGATAGCTGCACCAACATGAATGTGTGTGTGTGTGTGTGTGTGTGTGTGTGTGTGTGTGTGTGTGTGTGTGTGTATGCGTGCGTGCGTGCATGTTTGCATATGTCCAGCATCTGATTGCTATTCAGTGCAGGTTGTGTTTCTATGAGACTGAAGGAGCATCCCTGTACTTTGGTGGTATCATGTTACAGTGATAGTAACACATGGTTCTTATAGTAACACATGGTACTTATACTTCACGATGATGAATGATTGCCATTTTCATCTATGGCATTTACATTCGACTCCAAGTTACTTCAAAGAATACTGGTATAATGGTACCATGTCCAAAAGCCATAGTCTGTCATCTGAGAGACTGACTTCTGTGGAAACAGATGCTGGTGCTGTTTAAATACTATTTCAATATTGGGCAAATATTGAGCAAATATTAACTTTTGCCCCAGTCAATATATCTCTCAGTGTGAAACAAGCAGCACACACTGTGGTTAAACACTTTATTATAGACACATTTACGCAGCTGTACTCCAGTGACAAATAAGTGACAAAATAGAAAATACACAAATAAATAAATGAAATATTAAATATATAAAGAAATATATGCAAATAATAAATATAGGTTATTTAACATAAATAAATGTAACATTATTACTAATAATAAATTACTAATTTAATGCAAAAAAGTTCAGATATTCAGATATTTATCCTTTTTCATTATTACTTTTGCATGTCTGGTCCTGCGTATTAACCCACCCTGCGTGTCAATGCATTTTTATTTTGCCCTATACAGAAACTATACAGAAAGGGCACAGATTATGATTTAATAAAATGGAAAGGGAAATGTATATCTGAATTTCTTCTGGAAGATTGTGGTGTGTGATTGCAGTATAGTTTAATGATAATGAATTACTAATGATCACTACTGAAGCTGAAAATGACCCAAGAGAGATCCGGAGGTCAAAGTTCTGCTTTATTACACCGACCTTTAATCAAAACATGACAGGTTAATTTAGGAAAACTTTGTCTGGAATGAGTGTACTGTTAACTGGATAACAAAAGCATGTGCTTAATAACAAGTGTCTGGATGAAGGCAGTGGCTCTTTTTCTTTATAGCTGAAATACATTCATCTCTGAAAATGCTACAAGTTCAAAATACATAAGGCCTGTACTACCCTCTTGTGGCCTAGATAAAAGCTTATTGTGTTTTTTCCTACAAAATCCTTCTGGATTTTCATTTCCACTGTACTACTAACCACTTACAGAAGAGAGAATGAGGAAATGTTAACAACAAAAAACTATTTTGTGATTTTAATGCAAGTTTGAGTAAAAATGTAATATTCTTTGAAATTGATTGTGCAATATCTGTAATAACAATAAAGTTTCACATAGATGACAATTATGGCATTGTATAACAGATAGTGTCAGAACATTTAGGTCAAAATAGCATCAATATTATGAAGCAATGAGTCAGATCTGAATTTAATGTTGAAGTTAATTGTTACTTACACTACAGTCCCATCAATTAATGAGTCTCTGTTCTAAATCTGGGGGCAATTCAAAAAATAAAACCCTTTCTGCACAATATTAAAATATCACACAAGTTCTGCAACATATTTGACATAATCTCATCTAAACTATTCAACATATACACACACACACACACACACATAAAAGATTACTGTGGGACTGACACAAATTCACACATACATGTATATGTACACTACACGCAGGATTACTGAGAATTTGACATGCATCCACACACACACACACACACACACACACACACACATACACACACACACACACACACACACACACACACACACACACAGGATTAGTGCAGCCATGAATATAGAAAGCTGACACTGAGCAACAAAGCTTCAGAGAAACATTAAATATAGAATTCAATCTGTCCGCATCAAACAGATAAAAAAATAAAACATTTAAAACATGCCAGTGCATAATATCCATGCAAGCAAGAGAGGTCATTATGTATCTGTAAATGAAATTATGTGGAGCTTAGTAAATTGGCTCTCTAGACACTCAATTATTGCCTTGACTGACACATGGGGCTGGACACTTATTGACCAACACACCTGCATCCCAGATACAAAAGAGCGCTGTTCACCCGCCATGTGATAATACAGGCGAGCATCACTATTGCTACTGCTCATAGTTAGGATTAGTAATTTTAATCAACCACTAACGCTTTTATGCATTCCTGGCTTTGAATGCAAACCACCAATTATCTAACACTGATCTATAAAAACACATTAAAGCTGATGCACGATCACTCACAAGCACTCAGAATTAAAAATATGGGATTTGATTTCATTAAAACTTTCAAACTCCCTCTCATTTAGCATTTGGGGGACAGTCCTGAAGCTTACAGTGTTTTGCTCAAGGGTTCAATGCTGAAACAGCAGCATTATGATTTTAGTAACTCTGGTTCCTCCAGGTCATGCCCACTTGGGATTAAACCTGCCACCTTTGCATTAAAATGTACAGATTCTAGACCATTAAGGTGCCTTGGACCACATACATACTGTACACACACACACACACACACAACCACAAACCAGCTTTAGGGCATGCTAATGTTTCTAGCAGATTACCACAGTACAACCAAAAAATGCCAGCAAGCAACACTCATACAGCAATGTCTGAATAGTTCAATTCAAAGTCAGGCTGAGCATTTTTAAAAGTAATAATTCACACAAAAATGAAAATTCTGTCATTATTTATTCACCCTCATGCCATTCTAAACTCATATGACTTTCTACTGCAGAACACAAGAGGAAATGTTGGACTGAATGTTGATGTCACTCTTTTCCATACAGTGATGTGCTGTCAATCTCTAAAAATGTCAAAAAGCATCATAAAAGTCAATATGCTATATTTCAAGTTTCTGAAGCCATACAATAGCTTTGAACGAGGAACAGATCGAAATTTAAAGGGATAGTTCCCCCAAAAATTAAAATTCTCTCATCATTTACTCACCCTCATGCCATCCCAGATGTATATGGGTTTCTTTCTTCAGCTGAACACAAATGAAGATTTTTAGAAGAATATTTCAGCTCTGTAGGTCCATACAATGCAAGTGAATGGTGATCAGACCTTTGTAGCTCAAAAAATCACATAAAGGAAACAAATGTAATCCATATGCCTCCAGTGCTTAAATCCATATTTTCAGAAGCGATATGATAGGAGTGGGTGAGAAACAGATCAAAATGTAACTCCTTTTTTACTCTAAATCTTCACTTTCACTTTCACATCTGAAAGCCACATGTGCTGCCTGTTTAGTTTCACATTCACATCTGAAAGTAAAAGTGAAAATTTAGGGTAAAAAAAAATATTTTAAACTGTTTCTCATCCACATTTATCATATCTCTTCTGAAGTTACAGATTTAACCACTGAAGTCATATGGATTACTTTTATGCTTCCTTTATGTGATTTTTGGAGCTACAACGGTCTGATCACCATTCACTTGAATTGTATGGACCAACAGAGTGGAGATATTCTTCTAAAAATCTTCATTTGTGTTCCGCTAAAGAAAGAAAGTCATACATTTGGAATGGCATGAGGGTGAGTAAATGATTAGAGAATTTTAATTTTTGGGTGAACTATCCCTTTAAGTTGTTATGTGCTGAAAATCTTCCCCTCCGCTGTAGTTCTCAAATCTCCTTATGGGTCATAAAATGTACCCTGTGAGTTTGGGAGTGAATCTGTGTGTTTGGAACGTATGACGCACTACATTCCGACTAATCGCAATCTGCATTTGAACGATTCTGATATAAATTCTTTCAATATCTTTTACTTTGCCAGGGGAGTTTATTACGTTGATCGCAAGACAATCAAGGGTTGATGTCGTTAAGATGCCAAAAGGAAAAGGAAAGAGAGAGAAACTACACAAATAAGATCACTTTTTGTTTCTGTACTCACACGCTATTTGACTGCTTGACTGACAGGTTGCTTGTATGTGTGAGATTTAAATGTGCATGCCCTGCTCTGACAGAGTGCTCGCGGAAGTGCAAGTAGGTATGCAGGTCCGAGACCCCCAAATGGGGGTGGAATCTCCAAAAGAGGGTGGGGTTACATCAGAAGGGGTGTGGTTACTCCAAAAAGGGGTTGCGCCAACTCCAAAAAGGGGTATCACTTCCACTACCGGTTAATGTTAGGGAAAGGATTAGGTTAAGGGCTCCCGATATCTTTAATGGGGGTTTGAAGCTCCCACCACTTTTTGCGGTAATGCGGATAGACGCCTAAATGGGTAAAGTCTGTACTCACTGTTGTGGCACATTCTGATACTGTTCCTCATGTTTTGGTGTCTTCTTCAGTAGATTTGACTCCTGGGCAGCTCAACAGTAGCATAAAATGTTCACAGCCTCACTTACAAAACTAACATTTAAAATCTTTGTTTTGTGTGATAGTTGATGTATCTCCTTTAGTTGAGGCTCTGTGATTATTCTGTGAACTATTTTTACATCTCCAGGGTTTCTTTTGAGCGTAGACAACATAACGGTTCTGTTTTCTTGGAAAACATTGTCTCACTGGCATTTATAAAAATGGTTTCAGGCCACATGCGTGGCTGTTTAGTTCTGTTCTGCCTCTATTTGTGCTTTAGAAATAAAAATTTCTTGGAGAAACAAATGTAAGACTTAACAAAAAGCTTAATAGATTAGATAGAAAACCGGCAAAAACACACTCAAAAGATTCAGATGGAGCAAAGATTTTTGGCATGAAATGCATTCCTGATTCAGAAACAAATTGATGAAATGCCTACACCAATCAAAGACCATTACTCAGTTGTTTAAACTTAGGGAGCAGAAGTGATCATCTCTGTGCCGTATTCCCTTTGAAGACTTTACCATTCACTTTGAGAGCTTTGGAGGTCTGAAAAGAGTAGGGCGAGTAACGCCACTCCTATACACATATTAAGCAGTCTGCGTAGAGCACCAACTCCATGGGGGGGGCCACCAGAAACTCCACTGGCTGCCCTTCCTCAATCACTATATGATATTCAAGGACCCCATAGCAGTCGTGGAATATGGACAATCGCCTTGCAGCTTGCCAGATTATCGCCACAATCACAAAACTGTGTGTAGGGCATCAATTTGGCCAGTGCCGGTGTTGTGTCGAACTCTGTTTCCCCGTCGGGATCTGTTTCCCCCCAGCAGATCTGTATGGGGAGAACAGTATCTGACGGTAACATTCTCTGCTGTTAGAATGCGCTCCCCTATGCACAAACCTAAGCCCAACACTTCCCTACCCTACCCTACCATATCCTACTTACCCTAACCCTAACCTTCACTACCCTACCTACCCTAACCATAACCATAACCCCATACCCTATCAGGGCTAGGGGAAACAGATTCCGACAGGGAACACAATTCGATACAACACCGGCCCTGGGTAGGGCTCAAAAATAAGGGTCATTTGGAACTCACATTTAAAGTAATTTACCTTACAGCATTGTTATTATGATTGTTCTCCCTTCTAAGTGCCCTCCGAAGGCATCACGAGTCAATGTTATTGTCTCATGAGAAGGGTTGCTCAAAAAAACAGAGGAATTTTCATATCGCCATAGAGACTGTGTTTACAGTTTTCAAGAAAGTTAAGCTATGAATGGCTTACTTATTGCTGTCTCTGCATATTAAGCTGGAATAGGAGAAAGTATTTTAACACAGAAAAAGTTACATACTTCAGCCTTAATGTAGAAGGCAGGTCTGTGCTGTGAAAAATAGATTGTGTTCGGAATGGATGCATACCGTGCAGTATGTACTGTATACTAAATACTTTTTTATTATGTGTGGAGGTATATGCAATATTAAATGTTTCAAACCGTAGTGTGCTAGTGTTGTCACATGACCTCATCATGTTGCAAGTTTAATTAGTGTCCAGTTATGTTAACTTGTAAAGCAAAATGGTTATTTTGCATTTTAAATTCAGTGTTATGTAAAATGATTTTAAATTGTGGCAGTCCAATCAAATGTGTGATGTTAAAAATTGCGGCTGATCTTACTTCCGAGTCATCCATCACAAAATGAGAGAGAATGTTAATCGACGTATTCTATTTTTTTCCCCCTAAAAATTAGCTTCTTTATCTCCCACAGAAACATGGCAAGCAGATCAGATCCCCACTGTAATCACACAGGATTTTTTTCTCTGCCAGGTCTCAGTTCAAATAATGAAATATATCCTCAACCTTTGACAGTATGTGTGTGTGTGTGTGTGTGTGTGTGTGTGTGTGTGTGTGTGTGTTAAGGCAAGGGTTTATGGCTGTAGTATATTGCTGCATGCAGGCCACTCTTTCCAGAATGTTCTCTGTGGACGTGATGTCTTCTTGACTTTAAGGGCAATAGAGAATGAACAGCCGACTGATAGCAGCAGCACCCTCATCTGCTCTCTCTCCACTCCCATTCCTCTCTGTCCATCATCCTGCTTTAATGACCCCTTGTGTCAGGACTGCTATACTGTCTCTAATGTCTACCACGTGACTTTTTTACCCACGAGTCCCCTTAAAGCTCCTTACAACAGCTTCAGGGCTCGATGGCACAAATGAAATCCCATCCAGAGAGGTTTGACCTGAAAGATCATTAGGACATGATGCTGACCTGTTGAAATGCCAAAGACTTAAAGAAAAAGTTCACCTAAAATATGAACATTCTGTAATTTACTCACCCTCATGTTGTTCCAAAACCTGAATGACTTTTGTTTTTCTGTGGAATAAAAAGGAGAAATTCAAGAGGATTATCCCTCTGCTCTTTTCCAAAAAAGAACAAAAACACCATAATAGTATCATAAATGTAGTCCATGACTTCATAAATTAAATTTGACTCATGTGCTATATTTCAAGGGTGTGTCCCAATCAGCAAATAGTGCCCTGCAAAGTGGACTTTACAGGGTATTTGGCCAGCTTAAATGAGATTTCAAATCGTAGGGAGCGTGTATGGCATTCAAGTGTATATCAATATCATTTATTTTCATACTAAAATCGCAACAGTCATTTATCAATAAATTTATGAATTCAATGTAAAAAACAATAGAAACACTCACTGAGCACTTTATTAGGAACACCTGTACACCTAATTATTCATGCGATTATCTAATCAGCCAATCGTGTGGCAGAAGTGCAATGCATAAAATCACACAGATATGGGTCAGGAGCTTACTTTAATGTTCAATCATCAGAATGGGGAAAAAATTTGATTTCGACCATGGCATGATTGTTGGTGCCAGATGAGCTGGTTTGAGTATTTCTGTAACTGCTGATCTCCTGGGATTTTCACACACAACAGTCTCTAGAGCAGAGGTACTCAATAGGCGGACTCCGGTCCGGATCCGGACTGAAGGACAGTTCAGTCCGGACCGAGATCTAAATCTTTGTGCTAGTTATCTGACACCTGGCTAAGTGATTGTGTAAGCATACGTGTATATGTGCGCTTATTCCCTAGCGCTGAACGCGCTTTATTCCTGCTCTTCACACGTTGCCTGTCTCCCCACTATAGAGGCGCCTCATAAAGCCTGATTCACTGTACGTCCGCTACAGATACTGGCATCGTTCACTTAAACACACTGCAGAAAACAAAAATGAAGCAAAGTGAAACTATCTTCATCTGTCTGATGTGTGATTCAGATGGTTCAGCTAAGCCAGGTTTGTGTCAGGACAAATTAACGTGGCACCTTTAGACAATAATGTTTTTTTCAGTTTAAATTTTGTTTCATTAATCAGCATGCCAGGAGCCTTTTTATAATAAACAATTCTAATTTTGTGAAAATTAATCAGAGATGTCATCATGGCATGGGTGGCAAGGAAAGCCCATTTATTCTTAAACTAAGCAAACAGTATTTTAATGCTTCACTGCTGTTATGTAAATTGTTTGTTTGTTAGTTGATTCTCACTTTAAGGAAAATATAAAAATGGTCCATCTAGTCTTTAAAATGTATATACATTTTCTCTCAGGGGACACCCCTGAACCCAAATACAGTATTTTTATCTGTGAAAAGGCCTCCTATGTCATATATTACATATATATTATGAATGTAAAAATATTTAAACACAAAATCTGGACTGCTGTCATTTAGCTTGAAAACGAACTGTTGATCTTATCTTTTAATATTCATATCCAAGTGCCCTCGACTGATAAAATATTTTAATCTTTTGGTAGAGGATCCCTCAGATCCCACTACTTTGGCTGTCTCTGGGCCCCCAATGTCCTCATCCCTGCCCAGATTTGAAGAGACTATTTTTTTTATTTTATTTTATTTTATTTTTTTTTACAAAGTATTATTGCTGTCAACATGGCAAGTTATAAGAACTATTCAAAAGTAAATATTATATAATTTTGTAGCCATATGACACAGTGTAAGCTAAATATTATTATCTGGACCTATGCTGGGAAGGAAATGTAGAAACCGGACCTCTTGGAACTTTAATTGAGTACCCCTGCTCTAGAGTTAACTCAGAATAGTGCCAAAAACAAAAAACATCCAGTGAGCAGCAGTTCTGCGAACGGAAACGCCTTGTTGATGAGAGAGGTCAACGGAGAATGGCCAGACTGGTTCGAGCTGACAGAAAGGCTACGGTAACTCAGATAACCACTCTGTACAATTGTAGAGAGCAGAATAGCATCTCAGAATGTACAACATGTCGAACCTTGAGGTGGATGGGCTACAACAGCAGAAAACCACGTCAGGCATGTTATTAGGACCATAGTGTTCCTAATAAAGTGCTCAGTGAGTATATAATTTCATGTTCTCCACAGTAGCTCTGAAGTATGTGTCTACATCCATTCAAATATGGCACCTTCAGATGTGTCGCATCAGTTTTTATGTCATTTTTGGGTGAGTCATTCATTGAGAAACAAGAGGGGCTATGGTCTGTAATCAATTAAAAGAGCTATAATTGTGTGAAGAAATATAAAGCATCAGGAATAAAAAAATATATCCAGCTAATTTAACTTAACTCACTAGCAGTAAAGTTCATGCAGCTGGTCTCAATTAATAACTGTGATTTGATAGAGCTGTTGGACACAGAGAGCTCTTCCATATATCCCACATATTGCCATACACCAGCTTGAAGATAAAAACATACAGCTAAAAAAAAAAAAAAAACATGTTTGTTTGATATACAGTTCATTAGATTGAATGTCTCTCGCAGTGAGATGGTTTAGGTCGTATTATTGTTCAATTATTGATTGCTTCTTATTTATGATTGGATGGAACGACAAGTCATTGTGTATGTGTATGCACCATGAGTCCAAGACAAATTTCCTTTCAGGGACAATAAATTAAGGCAGAGGCTATTTGCAATAAGTGCAAATAGCGAAAGATACTATTTTCACTAAGTGTAAAAAGCAACAAAAGGCATCTTCTTTGCACTAAGTGCAAAAAGCGTTAGATGCTATTTGCAATCTAGTGCAAATAGTGGCAAATACTCTTACACTCCTGTTTAAATACTTACATACAGTATAGTGGCATCACTGCAGCATTTTTATTGTGTTAATTTGGAGTCCCACAGACACCCTACACCAACCCCTACCCCTAACCCTACCTTACAAAAAATAACCATGGTTTTACTACAGTAACCATAGTTTCATCATGGTATTTTTCTAGTAAAATCATAGTAACCACAAAATTAAACATGGTTACTATTAACTACTATTAACAACATGTTACTGTAACACCATGTTTAGTACATCAGAACTATATAGTTTCCACCAAAACACATGGTTACTACAATATTACTACAGTAAAACCATTGTTAATTTTATCCAGATCAAATCCTGACCTTCACTGTGTCCAAATCACTGCGAGGAATCTCTTTTACGTATTTATTACTATAAGTAGTATTAAAGGAAATATTAAGAGTAGAGACATGGGAAAAAGTATGTCAAGGGGTGGGATTCGAGCCTGGATCTCCAGCGTGACAGTACATACACATACCATCGTAACACCCAGAGCTACTACTACTGCACATGGGGGAACAGTTTGTTGTAAAATCCTGTGTTTCCACCAGACTATTGGAGCGCAGATAGTTACTTAGTTATCCAATCTCTTAATCCACTAAATGTCTAACCCGTTAACCAGTTAAATGTCTCTGCCCCATTGCAAAAATTCAAATATGCCCACCTTCATTTGATCAGCAGTTGACCCCAAATAAATCCATCACAGCTGTCTTGAGTTTGGTCTGAGCAGTGGTGGGTGGAGTTAGTGTAAATAGCCTCTGCCAGCAAGATGGGCTATTTGCACTTAGTGTAAATAGACACTCCGATAAATGAATGTGTATTTAATTCATTCATTTCAGTATAGCTATAGCACAGCTGCTTTATAAATCACATTCACACTCACTGTAGCTCTGAAATATTTATCCAGGATCAGTTTAGGTTAGGCTTAATGTTAGGGTCAGGTCAGGTCAGGTCAGGTAAGGTTAGGGTTAGTCAAGGACAGTCTATCCATCCATCCATCCATCCATCCATCTATCAAACGGCCTCAGCTCATGCACATACAGGTGAGAGATGGGCAATAGTTGCTGTCCAGACTATGAGACTGTGTTGTGCTCTTTACATCAACAGCTCACATTCAATTCCTTCATCCAATCAGAGTCTCTAAGCTCTGAGTATCAAAAGGACAAAATTTCATTTCTTAAAATGTCAGTTCCACTATCCTCAGACACATCTAGTCCCAGTGTGCAGATTTGCTTTGCTTTGACCTTCAGGGGTGCTGTTGGTCTTTGAGTTTTTAAAGATCTGTGTTGACATTTTCTCTAGCATTCCATCCCTTCCGGCATTGAAGTGGTTTACTGATCTCTCTCCAAGAGTTCACAGACACCCACCAGACGATTGTTGCCATAATTAGTGTTTGCTAAGGCAAGCATCACTAATACTATTGCACATGCTTTGTGTTAGTGGTTTGTTCAAACCCGTAAACCAAAGTATTTAATTTAGACATGTAACTTGTCCTGCACTATGTGTGCTAGTGCTACAGACATGAATGATAAGGGTTAGTTCAACCAAAAATGAAAATTCTCTCATCATTTACTTACCCTCATGCCACCCCAGATGTGTATGACTTTCTTTCTTCTGCTGAACACAAAAAAAGATTTTTAGAAGAATATTTCAGCTCTGTAGGTTAATATAACGCAAGTGAATGGTGATCAGGACTTTGAAGCTCCAAAAAGGAGATAAAGTCAGCATCAAAGTAATCCATACGACTTCATCATTTTAACCAATTTCTTCTGAAGTGATCCAGTTGGTTTTGGGTGAGAACAGACCAAAATATAACTTCTTTTTTACTGTACATCTTGACAGCCGTCTCCTTGGTAATCATGATTTGAAGCTCGATTACAAGCTTGATACAAATATCTTATGTTAAAATATAAACACATTCAAATAAAGAAGTGTTTTGCTGTAGTTTTTGAAAACCGAGTAACTGCCTACACAAGATAAGGAAGTATTGGCAGTTTGCACAATACAACATCAAACCTTTATACTCTAGAGATCAGCATGGTCAAGCTGGACTAGAGAGAGAACAGAATAAAAGGTGCTCAGCACTCTCTCTTATCTCTGGAGTAACAGATGGACGCACAGTCTGAAAATGTAATCTGGGATTCCCGCTTTCTGTCTCAGAGGAAGAGAAACATGAAGGCGAGCGCTGATTTGATCTTAAAGTCAGCAGGTTTAAACTACTACTGTATGTTCTGTCTCACTGAAACACACAAGATACAGGAAATAAATCCCTATCCCAAAAGAACATGCAAACAACACAGTTCCACACTAACTTAAAAAGTCCTTGTAGAAACAACTTTTATCCATCATGTTTCGTTTTTATATTATTTTGTGTCTTTTACTACAGTACTTCTTAAAGTACTTAATACTGTGCAGTGTATACTGTATATGGATTTATATTTTTAAAAATTTGTATCCAAAACAGAACACATTATGCAACGATAAATGCTTCAAACAGTAGATTGCTACAGTTGCATGTTTAATTCAGTGAGTGGTGTCCACTTATCTCAGGAAAAAATATGGTTATTTTGCATTTATCCAATTTTGTGCAAAAATGTCATATTTGAGAGTCCGATCAAATAATGAGTAAAAAAAAAAAAAAACCCACTGCTAATATTCCTGTGATTATTTATTGTCGTAGTATATTATGTAACTGTAGATACAGTGCCGATGCATAAAATGTATTGCAAACAAAACGTCCTGTGTTCTCTATTAGATGCTATTGGCTAGATATCCTAGAGAGTGTTAGTGTTTATTTTAGCAACTTTGCCACTAGTGGCTCTGAAATAGCATTATGTTTAAGATTGGTGTAAATCTCTGAATATGGAGTTTTGAAGCGGGAGAACGAATATACTGACACTTTACCCTTGATGTTTAGAAAATGCTGGACAGTTGCTTTAATGGAATATTCAGGGTTCAATAGAAGTTCAGCTCAATCGACCGCATTTGTGGCATAATGCTGATTACCACAAAAACGTGTTTCGACTCGTCCCTCCTCTTCTTTAAAATAAGCAAAAATCAAGGTTACATTAAGGCACTTATAATGGAAGTGAAAGGGACATATTTTTGGAGGGTTTAAAGGAAGAAATGTGATGCTTATAATAAAAAACAAATAACAAAAAAAACACTTACATTCATTCTTCTGTTACAACTTGTATATTATTTGATCTGAATTGGTTTAAATCATAATTTTTATGGTTGGTTTAGTGTTTTAGGGTTCACAACATTATGTCGTCATGGCAAAAAAGTTATAAAATTCAATAGAACTTTACACAGAAAAGGTTAGCAATCGATTTTATCACACTGAAATCATGTTAACACGTATTTTTTACGTGTTGTATACGATTGTTCTATACTTTTGAAACAGTGAATAATATTTTAATGTTCACAGATTGGCCCCATTCACATCCATTATAAGTGCCACACTGTAACCCAGAATTTCTGGCCTTGTGAACTCAGACATTGCTAATACCTTAAACCCTCTGTGTGTCTGTGTGTACAGCAGCATGTGATTGTGCTTGTAACCTGTATCCAGAGTTACGGATTAAACAACCCTGCTGAGATGGATAGAGAGAACACAGTGAACTGCTCACAATTCAGAATCTACAAAACACAAGTGATTGATCATAAGGAGCCAACAATATTTGCAGTGCCGCAATGCCAGATTTCGCGAGAAGTTCAAATATTGTATTTCCCTCTACCGTTGAAACAAATAAATGCAGTTTGCAAGGTCTTTATTCATTATTATTCATTTCCTTTTGTGATGACTGATGCATCATCTTTCTCAATTTGCCATTTCTGCCTTTGAAATAAGTGGCCCAAAAAAGTAGCACATTGCAAGATGCCCTCAATCTTCTTCTGTTCATCATTCTCTGCCACATCCAAACACAGTGTTGTAATGGTGCCATCTGCTGGCAATACTGAACATTTAGAAATTTAAAGGAATAAGAATATTATAAATTAAGCTCAGTTGACAGCATTTGTGGAATAATGTTGATAACCACAAAACATTATTTAGATTCGTCCCTTTTCATAAAAAAAAAAACAAAAAAATAAAAAATAAAAAAAACATTGTGGTTACAGTGAGGCACTAACAATGGTAGTGAATGGGACCAATTTTTGAAAGGTTTGAAGGCAGAAATGTGAAGTTTATAATTTTATAAATGTACTTACATTAATTCTGCTGTTAAGACTAATGTGTTATTTGAGCTGTAAAGTTGTTTAAATCATCATTTTTACAGTCGTTTTAGAGTTTTAAGGTTTGTTGACATTACATTGTCATGGCATTTGATTCCAGTGCCATTAAAGCATAAAATCATGAATGCTAGGATATTATGCTTTGTCTTCAAAATTAAAAAATTACATATTTTCCACCAGATGGTGGCATTTTTTTTATCATGTTTAGCCTATGGAGCAAATACATGCTTTTTTCCTATTTTCTGTTTGCTGAATTATAGAGCACTGCAGGCCAATAGAATAAATGATGCAGCTAAAATTGTGTGGGTGTGTTTTAAAGGTGTGTATTGAGAAATGTGTGTGTGTGTGTTTGTGTGGGCAGGTTTAAGTGGTTTACGAGGACTTTTTTTAGGTTACAAACTAAAAAAAGTACAAGGGTATTATGCTATAAATGTGGTTTATGAGGACATTTCTAGTGTCCTATAATTCAAATCACTTAAAAATCATACTAAACTATGTTTTTTTGAAAATGTAAAAATGCAGAAAGTTTTTTGTGAGGGTTAGGTTCAGGGGTAGGGTTAGGGGATAGAATCTATAGTTCGTACAGTATAAAAATCATTATGTCTATGGAGAGTCCACATAATGATAACTGCACCAGTGTGTGTGTGTGTGTGTGTGTGTGTGTGTGTGTGTGTGTGTGTGAAAAACAACAGTGGCATTATATAAACAAACTGGCATTTAAAGGGTTAAAATCCTGAAAATTAATGAATATTTGGTAGTTATGATCAGGAGGACTGATATTGGTTAAAAAATTTACTCATTGAAAGTGGAAAATAATATTAATATATAATATTTTTATGGCAATTTTTTGACGTGGACATTTTTGTCCTCGAAGGACCTCTTAGTAACTTTTTTTTATTGACGCACAAGGGTTAAACAGATTTGGTTGGTGGAAACTGTCAACACACAGAGCACTGACAGTTTACTGGATGATGTCTTTCCACACATGATGTCATTTCCAATCTCTCCATTGAGACAGAGGATGGGCTGCTCTCATTTATCCAGCACACATCATTACACAAAAATGATTGATTATTCGTTTAACGGGTTCATCCTCAATGAGCAGGAGAATCCCGTCCAGACAGTTTTCTGTTATGACTCCTGATGCCTTTAAACGGACGATGACAAATTATCTGTGTGACAGTAGCAGGATCAAACTACCACAGAATTTCATTATTCGTTCAGGTGGAACGGATTCTGCATAAAGGAAAATCAGCAGTGGCACTGATCATGTTCATGAGCAAAACGTTTTAGAAACTCAAACGTGAAAACATAAATTAACCGTCCAGCTTTGACAAGCTGGCTTTATCTCTTCCATAGAGAAGACAGACCTATAAATGTGCGTGTACATTCTCGGCTTGGAGAAAATGGCCACAATTGTGATTTAAATCTGACAAAACCCTCCCTTTTGTCCCAAATTCAGAAAATACCTGAGAGAAAGAAAAAAAAAGAAAAAAAAAGGGAATTTTTTTATATATATATATATATATATATATATATATATATATATATATATATATATATATATATATATATATATATATATATATATATATATATATAAATGTATATGGGTGTGTTTTAATCTATTTCGATTTTATTAGATTTATAATAATATATTGCTTGCACCTTGCACCTTTTTCATATTCAAATAAAAATAACGAACTAAGATATTCTGCTGTGAGTTGATCGAGGATTCAGTCACGATGGGTGAAAGCTTGGTGATACATCCATTGAGTGTGGTCAGGTAATAACAGACTCTCCTGAGAAATATGTGTCACTTTGAGAGAAATTTTCTACAAGAAAATATGTTTGGGGTGTCTTTTATTTTGCGTGGCCTTGCATTAAAAATTTGTTGTAGTGATCTAGTTGTCATATATATTTAGTTTAAGTTGGTTTTGAGTCAAAAGTTCCTTCGCTAAGCCCCACCTTAAAAGCATTTCTGACCAATCCTATCTTAGGAACTGTTACCGTCAGCCATTTCTCTGACAAGCGTTTGCTTTTTTCTAAAAAGAGTCTATGGGAGTAATGTGTTTTTGAGTAGTTTTAAGCAGAATTTTAAAGTTACCCCAAAAATGTTACTAAATAATAAAAAAAAACGTTGTTGCCGGGTCACTTGCAATAGTGAATCCGGCCCCAGATCTTATCGCACATCCGTCCTTAGGACTGATTTGCGGCAAT
This sequence comes from Myxocyprinus asiaticus, assembly GCF_019703515.2. Classification (NCBI taxonomy): domain Eukaryota; kingdom Metazoa; phylum Chordata; class Actinopteri; order Cypriniformes; family Catostomidae; genus Myxocyprinus; species Myxocyprinus asiaticus. The sequence continues at coordinate 8,533,755 of NC_059361.1, forward strand.
AGATCTGAAGGAAGCGTACTTCATGTACCAATTGCACTGCATTACAGGCGGCTTTCTAGATTTGCGTTCGAGGGAACTGCGTATCAATTTAAAGTCCTTCATTTCAATCTGTCTCTGGCTCCCCGCACGTTCATGAAATGTATCAATGCTGCGCTCTCACCATTGAAAATGAACGGTGTATGTGTTTTAAATTACCTCAGCGATTGGTTATTACTAGCCAGTCAGAGGCACTACTGAGCAAACACAAAGACTTGTTGCTTTGCCATATGGACAATCTGGTCTAATGTCAACTGGGCAAAAGCACACTTTTCCCCAACCAGTAAATCTCCTTTTTAGGAGTTCATGCGTGCGCACCTCATGAACGAGCATGTACAGACCATTCTTCGGTGTCTGTTTCAGTTCAAACTGAAAAAACATTACCACTGAAGTCATTTCATTTTCATGTGCATCGCAGTGACTCGCCACTGTCTGGCTGGGTCAAGTTTTCAGAAGGAAAGTGCTGACCACAAATGCATCCAATACAGGTTAGGGCATGGTGTTTAATGGACGCCTGACTTTCGACAACTGGACAAGTGCGAAACGGCTGTGACCTACTGCCTAACCGCCTAGAGCTACTGGCTGTCTTTCTAGATTTGAGAGCTTTTCATTCTGATATTGTGAATCACCACATTCGCAAGTATGCATTTCCCTCGGTGCGCCGCCTCCATTCTGTCATCAGCAAAGTCCGAGAGAACATGGAAACAGTTCTGTTAATTGTGCTGAAATGGCCCAATCAGTCCTGGTTTCTGGAGATGGTAGAAATACTGGACGGCCTCCATGAGAAATACAGCTGAAGAAAGATCTTCTCTCTCAAACACAAGGCACAGATTGGCATCCCCAGTCAGAGCTGCAAAGCCTACACGTGTGGCCTCTGAACGGAGCACAGCGCACAAGCCAGAATTGGCTCAGTCGGTTATGAACACCATATTACAGGCTAGAGCGCCGTCTACGAGACGCCTTTACGCATTGAAATGGAATGTGTTCACTAATTGGTGCTTTTCACATGGCAAAGACCCAGTGAACTGCCCCATAACTGAAATTCTTAAATTTCTTAAGAGCGATCGGACGCAGGGCTCACTCCGTCTATGCTCAAAGTTAATGTGGCGATTATATCTGCGTATCACGCACCTCAAACCGGCACCTCTATAGGAAAACATGATTTAATCATAATTCTTAGGGGGCAGGGCAGCTAAATCCCCCTATGTGTCTAAGGTTATGACCACACACTTCAGAGCACAGGTGGTTCACCTTCAAGACTTTTTCCCTCCTCCATTTAATTCGGATGATGAACAGTCCTTTCATTTGTTATGCCCTTTGCGCACACTACACACATGCGTTGAGCACACATGCTAGTTCAGACTGTCTGACCAACTCTTTGTGTGCGGAGTAGGACACTCGAAAGGAATGTCCGTCTCCAAGCAAAGACTTTCTCACTGGATCGTTGATATGGTCACCCTGGCTTACGAGTCACAGGGTGCGAATTCCCAGTTGGTTTTAAAATACACTCAACTAGAGGCGTGGCCTCTTCATGAGCATGGACGAACAGTCTGTCCTTACAAGAGATATGTTTTGCAGCAGGATGGTCTTCTCAAAACACATTCACAAGGTTTTACAACCTAGACATAACGCCTCTCTCAAAACAAGTCCTCTCTGTCTAGAGCGCTTGCTATTTTATTGGCCAAATATATACTCATGCCCCTCTTTTTAAGTACGGCTCCCTGTCACTTTACACAACCGCCTGCATTCGAGTTACAGGCACTTAATTATAAATAAACTTTCTTTCCAACTGGGTTCGTGACGGGGTTAATTCATACTATATGACCATAGTTCATATATATATTCTGAGTGTTCCCCTCCTGGCTGACCATGAGGGTCATTCACTTGCGCTATACTCATGTCGGTTGCCGTCCCACGAGACTGCAGCGTCATGTTTCCTCTCTGGAAGGTTATGTCATGTAGTGTGGCGTGATGGGACTCTGTTCCACATATGCATCAGCAGGACGCAATGTCAAGTGTACTGAGTCATAAGGGAACATCTCGGTTACATAAGTAACCTCGGTTCCCTGAGACGAAGGGAACAAAACATTGCGAATGCTGGCGGCACTACAAGACTCAGTTCTTTGAGGTGCGAGCGATGTGCTCTTTGTCCCTTAGTCAGAAAATTCTGAGGAATGGTGTTTGCGCGCCTGCTTTTATAGCGGACAGCTTCGCGCCTAAAAGGGAGGGGCTCAAACACCATAGCAATATTAGAATATTGCTGTTATTGTAGAAGGGCTTCAACTAGGTCATTTAGAAGGACACTCCCATATGCGTCAGCATGACGCAATGTCTCGTTCCCTTCGTCTCAGGGAACCGAGGTTACGTACGTAAACAAGACGTTTTTCAAATCTTTAAATAAATCTGGAGAAGAGCATGCAATGGATTAAACTGTGTCAGCCCTAATTCCCAAATTCACATGTGTAACATCAGCAAGGAAACCTCAAGGTAAAGTCAAGCTAATAACGTAAAGGTATAGTTCACAAAAAAATAAACATAAAAAATAAAAAATCTCTCAACTTTTAATCACCCTCGTGCCATCCCAGATGTGTATGACTTTCTTCTGCTGAATACAAACAAAGATTTTTAGAAGAATATTTCTGCGCTGTTGGACCATACAATGCAAGTAAATAATGACCTAAATGTTTAAGCTCCAAAAAGCGCATAAAGGCAACATAAAAGTAATCCATACAACTCCAGTGGTTAAATCCATGTCTTTAGAAGCGATATGCTAGGTGTGGGTGAGAAACAGATCAATATTTAAGTCCTATTTTTACTATAAATTCTCCTCCCTGCCCAGTATTTGGCAATATGCACAAAGAATGTGAATTGCCAAAAAAGTGGAGATGTAGAGTAAAAAAGGACTTAAATATTTATCTGTTTCTCACCCAAATCTATCATATCGCTTCTGAAGACATGAGTTTAACCATTGAAGTCATATGGATTACTTTTATACTGCTTTTATGTGCTTTTTGGACCTTCAAAGTTCTGGCCACCATTCACTTGCATTGTATGGACCTACAGAGCTGAGATATTCTTATTAAAAATCTTTGTGTTCAGCAGAAGAAAGGTATGGCATGAGGGTGAGTAAAATGAAGAGAGACTTTTGGGGGGTGAACTATCCCTTTAACATAAAGGTAATGGTAAATAAAGAGGTCACAGCATCAGTTTGAGGGTGTTATGAGATGTTAGGAGCAGTTTTGTTCACTAACACTTACAGTAATGCTATCAGGTGTGTAATCACCATCGAATGACGCTTTTCTCTTTCCAAGTGAATGTGATAATCGTTTGCCTCAATTCTGATTCACAGTCTCCACAGTTTTCAATCAAATTACTCTGTAATTTAACAACTTCTTTTACAAAAAACTTTAGATAAATATGCTTTACAATGTCACTCTTCATTTCAGCCCACGTAAGAATTTTATCAATTCCTTTTTTGAGAATATTTTGAATCCAAAAACGTGCCGTCCTCGGCAATCCCCCGTTCATTCCAATGGGAAGTTCTGCAGAGCTCGTTAGAGCCACCAACAGTAACTGAGCGTGGCGGAGCTTTACACAAATTCTTATTTTATCGTATGTTGTTCAAACAGATAGTCTAAAATGGTCTGTAATTTTTTTTTTAAAAAGACAGATTTTTGTGAATTGTGTGTAAATATGTGAACATGATTAAACCACACTGGGAACTTATATTAAATGCAACATTATGATCAAGTTGCTTCTTATGTCAATAAATGTCAGGCAGATTTTAGTCTGAGTAACCAAGGAAAATGAAAATGTTACAATGGCCCGGTCTCCCTATAATCATATGAAACTTGATTATTTGGCAGTTCATTTGTGTAACACGAAGGTAATCTTTTTGGCCTTACAAACATCATAGTATTACTGTGAGTTCTGACTAAAAATGCTGACTTTTGCGTTTATTTCTCTTACAGGCATTACCATATTATGTTTATGGTGATCTTGACATTTGTGAACCTCATAACAGTTCCTCAAGATATGGCATTTTCTGACGACATGCATGGTGTTGCCCACAAAGCTGGGTGGCATTTAATGTGTTTTCAAACATTGTTTTCTGTATAGATGTTGGCCTGAATTTTCAGATTATTTTGAATGGTCAGGTATGAAAGCGTCTTATTATTCTTTTTAATAATTATATTTATCATATTTTTGTAGTGTGATATTTAGACGTAGATATAATATTTAATTACAAGAAATGTCTGTTTTTAAGATGTTAATCAGGTCTTTATTTATTTATTGAGATAAGCATTGGATTAATTCCTATGGAAATGTATGGCTTTATCTTTTAAAAATACAGTGCATTCCTGTTTCTTGTCTAGGTGCCCATCCTTGATCAAAACATATCTGAAAGGATTACTTGAGCACTTGATTCTTTCCGGATTTGGTTGCTGCATTCCCTGTGGACATTATCATCATTATTTTGGTCATTTTGTTTATCCTATTAATATAGCAAGCATCATTCATATAACATTGCATATTTAAAATGCATTATTTAACCTTTCTCAAACAAAAGCATGTTTAATTTTTCTCAGGAGCAGAATTATAATGTGGATACAAGTTCACTGATAGCTTCAAAGATGTTGCGAGTGCTTATGTTTGTGAAGGTTCTGGGTATGATTTGTCTGCTCCGTGTGCCAAAGCTCATGAGATTCTGCTCTCAATTGGAAAGTGTAAGTTAGGTGTCTGTACAGCTGTTTTCTCAAATTCATGATTATGCAGGACAACACACTGAAAGAATACAGGTTCCAGGAATACTCCAAAATACAGGAATACTCACCTTTTAGATACATTATGGACATTTATTTTAGTTCTATTCAACCTGAGCAACGCACAGACAGACAGTTTGTCTGGAAAACCATGACAGACAAGAAGAGGGATACAAACAGTAAAGTGTCCCAGTGCTCTTCGAATGCCACTTATCAAGGGTTTTAAAACTGGGGTCCGGGGACCCCCAGGGGGCCACAAAGGAGCGCTAGGGGGTCTGTGGAAAATTTCAGAGCAAGAAAAAAGTGTTCATAAATGTGAAAAAGTAAAAACAAATCTATAATTAACAAATTTGACACTATTGCCATTTCAGACTAATCAAAATGTTTCTGTTCAGGGTTATACATTTAACATTACTCAATTATAGGGTAGAAAAAAAGACATATTTTGTCATCAAATCACTGTTTTTCTGCCATTAATTGTACTTTAAAAATGCGTTAAAAAGCTATTTTATTATTCTAACCAAAATTTGAGACAAAATAAAAATAAAATAGAAAACAACAACGATTTAAACAGGGAGGAAATGGTTATTTGCACTTCTAAACATTTTTGCACTTTGTTTTTGCAGTTCTAAACAACAGAACTCATATTTTACATATTATAACTGAACTTTACAAATTTATATTATGCATTTTATGCTTTTTTATGTGGGTCCCACTCAGGAAGCACCCTGGGTGCTCAGAGGCTCGAATACCTCCTCCTACCCCGTTTTCAGGTGAGGCAGGATCCTGGAGCGCATTCCTCTCACAATGTTCCTTGTTCATTTCATTGCAGCCCTCTGCTTTCCCGTCGGAAACAATAAAGGTGGCATACGTCATCATGCTCCTCACTGGAAGGGCTGCTGATTGGGGAACCGCCATGTTGGACAATGGATGTCTTTGTTGCGCTTCGTTCATAGCATTCGCCACGGAGCTTTGCTGAGTGTTCGATCCGGCCCTGTTGCAATATGGATCAGCCAGTCACATATCCGCTTTGGTGGATTCCAGAGCTGAAGGGAACTTGATGGACATCGACGTGGCATCTGAGCGGCAGGTTCTGATGGTCTTTTGACGAACCTGTCACCGCCCGGAGGAGGAGCCGGGGGCCTGCTCCTCAGTCGCTGCTAGCTTCCACGAAGGCCGTTCCCCTGCTGCTGTTAGCGTCCACAGCCACGGAGGCCGTTTCCCTGCCGCTGCCAGCGTCTACGGCCATGAAGGCCGTTCCCCTGCCGCTGTCAGCACTCACTGCCACGGAGGCTGTTTCCCCTTCCCTACCTGCGCTTACGACCACAGAGGTCATTCCCATGTCACTGTCTGTGCCCACAGCCACGGAGGCCGTTTCCCCTTCCCTGCTTGTGCTCATGACCACGGAGGTCATTTTCCCTTCCCTGCCTGTACTCACGACCACGGAGGTCGTTTCCCTGTCACTGCCAGTGCCCACGACTACAGAGGTCATTCCCCAGTCACTGCCTGTGCTCACAGCCACAGAGGCTGTTCCCCAGAACATGTTGGTCCTCACAGCCACGGAGGCTGTTCCCCAGTCCGTGTCGGTCCTCACAGCCACGGAGGCTGTTCCCCAGTCCGTGTCGGTCCTCATAGCCACGGAGGCTGTTCCCCAGTCCATGTCGGTCCTCATAGCCACGGAGGCTGTTCCCCAGTCCATGTCGGTCTTCACAGCCATGGAGGCTGTTCCCGTCACTGCCAGTGCTCACAGCCATGGAAGCTGCTCCCCAGTCACTGCCTGTGCTCACAGCCATGGAGGCCATTCCCCAGTCACTATCTGTGCCCACGACCACAGAGGCCGCTCCCCAGTTGCAGCTGCCAGTGCTCATGGCCATGAAGGCCGTTCCCCAGTCTCTGTTGGTGCCCACGGCCATGGAGGCCACTCCCCAGTTGCAGCTGTCTGTGCTCACGGCTGCGGAGGCTGTTCCTGTCTGTTTCCCTGCCACGACCAGCACCCACACCTGAGCTTATCACAGCTCCGCCCCCTGAGCCACTCCCTCCTGACCCCTGTCCAGCGGCCGCCGCCCAGTACTCTGTCCCCTCTGCCCTGAGGCTGCCTCCCGGGCATCCGTACCATGCCCCTTTCCTTAAACTCCCTCCCTGATTTCCCGGCCCTGTCATTCTGTCAGGTTGGGGTTTTTGTCTGAAGGGGCTGTGACATCATCATCCCATGTCTTGTGTTTCGTGTACATTCTTTGTGTAAGCGCAAGGGTCTGGTTGTGAGTTACCGCCGTGCGCTCTTCAGTCGGTCTTGTTTCATGTCCAGAGCATGGTGTCTGGATCCTGACTTCCTGTATGGTTCGGTTTCGGTCTGTGTCGGGATCTGGACACTCATGATCCATGTTCTGTTTGTTTTGGTCTAATTGTGTTGACATTTTCTCCCTCATGTGTTTCAGGTGCCGCTGGCAAGTGGAATCAGCGTTTAAATGGGAACCCTGATCAAGCCAACTTTCAGCTGGCGAGCGGCACCTTGTTTGTTCCTGCCGATTTTAATCGGCCTGTGTGTCATGTTCTTTGCTGGACTGTTGAATGTAATGTGTCGTAGTGTATGGTGTGTTATCATTAGAGAAAGCTATTTGATGTGAAGTAACTTACCTCACTCTCTCTGCCTAGTCGGTCCTGTCTTGTGCATCCGTTTAGTTGCCCATCTCTGCCCACATGTCGGGACTGTGGTTGCCTTCCAGTTTGCTGTACGCTTGTTCTCTGCGCTCACGAGTCTTCAACGGAGGACTCCTCGTCTCTGCCCACGTGTCGGGAGAGTGATTGCCTCCCAGTCGATTGGGCGTTGTTTTCTGCACCTCACTACGCTTCAACGGAGGATTCCTATGAATCTGCTCCTGATTTCCACAATGCACACACTCGCCTACAAACACACTATTCACGGATTTGCTCACTGCACGGCCACAGCGCGCAAGCATCCTCAAACTCCTCCCCGCAACTGCAGCCGGTGACGGGATCCTCAGTCTTCACCAGAACAGTGGAAGTTAATATTTATTGTTAATAAATCCTTTGAACTGTTCCTCTGCTCTTGGGTCTCTTTGTCTCGCTCTCGCTTTGTGACAAACACTTTAAAGGCTTTAAATGCGAAAAAAAAAAAAAAAACATGTAAATTCAATAAATAAATCAACTAAAAATATATATCTAGAACACCTCCTATGACTTTCTCACCTTTTTAACCTCTCATGAGTTTGCATCCCTGCATTAATCAAGATTAATAAGTGCTGAAAAAGTATTGTTTATTGTTGATTAATGTTAAATAATGTACAAATACAACCTTATAGTAAAGTGTTTCCATGAAAACATGTTGAACTTGTATACAAATAAAGAATGAAGCAGTCTCAATCAAAATAATAATTTCTCACTGAATTATTATACTATCTATTTTCCCAAAGTTTTTCAATTCCCTTTTCTGTAACAGTTATGATAATATTTGTGTACACATCGAGCAATCCTAACCCCAGTCCGTGTGTGGCCAAGTTGAAGTCTAAACTCTGTGCTTTCACCGCAGTCACTGTGCTATGCAGCATCTCCCTGTTAAACAAAGAAAAAAGAAATTGTTCAGGAACTTCAACACAGTATATGAGAACCACAATGTTCAGAGTGCATTTATTCTTTTAACGTAAAGAGGAAAGATTTCCCAGATGACTGTCCAGATGTGCGGACATTATACACAAATATTTAAATGAAGTGATTGACCAATCAGAATCAAGTATTCCAGAGAGCCATGTAATAACTTACTTAAATTCACAGAGTTTCTTAATTGAAATGTCTTCATGCTGATGGTCCACTACTGAGATGTCATCAAAGGGAATTGTGGTTGCTGCCAGTTTCCCAATACTACGACCAAGGTCTGCAGCCTCACCTTTTCCAGAGATAACAGACAACACATGTTATTCCGAAAAGAGTATAAAAGAGTCACCTTATGTCCTTAGATAAAATCAGCACAGTTACTGTAAGTGTGCCCTTGAGGCTAACACCATACTTTGGTGATGTGATGATGCATAGACTGTTGAGTAGGCTGTAGTTGGCTTTGCAAAAGGTATGCATTTGAACTATAATTTGGCAAATGGGACACCCTGCAGTCTCACAGACTTAACGGAAGCACAAGCAAAAGCCATGAGATCACAAGTCCACACCAAAGGCACCATTTGGGACCTTTCTTGGAATTCAGTCTTTCCTCGTAGCTGACTCGGTGTAGTAAGTATCGGGCTGGATATGGCTAAAATAACACTAGACTGAGCTGAAATCTGCCATGTACTACACCTTCTGTGACTCTGGAACACAAAGATGTCACAGTTGTCGTTGGCCACAGGTGTATGCCAGTTTTCTGGAAATCCTGTCTCAGGGTGTCTTTCTTGTTCTTATCCTCCCTTAAATAGGCGACCAGAGAAGCTAGGGACATATTTTCTGGAGGCCCCACCCTCCTCTTCACCTCTCCAATAGACACGGGATATCTGCATTGAAAGATGAAAGAAGATGACACATATAGCTCTGGAAAATATAAGAGACCACTGCAAAATTATCAGTTTCTCTGGAATTATTATCTATCGGTATGTGTTTGAGTAAAATGAACATTTTTGTTTTATTCTATGAAGTACTGACAACATTTCTCCCAAATAGAAATATTTTCATTTAGAGCCTTTATTTGCAGAAAATGACAACTGGTCAAAATAACCAAAAAGATACAGTGTTTTCAGACCTTGAATAATGGAAAGAAAAGAAGTTCATATAAATTTTTAAAACAACACAATACTAATGTTTTAACTTAGGAAGAGTTCAGAAATCAATATTTGGTGGAATAACACTGATTTTCAGTCACAGCTTTCATGCGTATTGGCATGCTCTCTACCAGTCTTTCACATTGCTGTTGGGTGACTTTATGCCACTCCTGGTGCAAAATCACATTCCAGAGGTTTTAAATGGGGTTCAGGTCTGGAGATTGGGCTGGCCATGATGGTCTTGATCCAGTGGTCCTCCATCCACACCTTGACTGACTTGGCTGTGTGGCATGGAGCACTGTCCTGCTGGAAAAACCAATCCTCAGAGTTGGGGAACATTGTCAGAGCAGAAGGAAGCAAGTTTTCTTCCAGGATAACCTTGTACGTGGCTTGATTCATGTGTCCTTCACAAAGACCAACCTGCCCGATTCCAGCCTTACTGAAGCACCCCCAGATCATCACCGATCCTCCACCATTAGACGACCAGGTGGAGAATTGGTGAAGATGGATCAAGACCGTCATGGCCAGCCCAATAAATAGACCTGAACCCCATTGAAAACCTCTGGAATGTGATCAAGAGGAAGATGGACGGCCACAAGCCATCAAACAAAGCAGAGCTGCTTGAATTATTGCACCAGGAGTGGCATAAAGTCACCCAACAGCAATGTGAAAGACTGGTAGAGAGCATGCCAAGACGCATGAAAACTGTGATTGAAAATCAGTGTTATTCCACCAAATATTGATTTCTGAACTCTTCCTAAGTTAAAACATTAGTATTGTGTTGTTTAACAATGAATATGAACTTGTTTTCTTTGCATTATCCAAGGTCTGCAAGAATTGCATTTTTTTGGTTATTTTGACCAGTTGTCATTTTCTGCTAATAAATGTTCTAAATGACAATATTTTTATTTGGAATTTGGGAGAAATGTTGTCAGTACTTTATAGAATACAACAAAAATGTTCATTTTACTCAAACACATACCTATAAATAGTAAATCCAGAGAAACTGATAATTTTGCAGTGGTCTCTTAATTTTTTCCAGAGCTGTATATCAAACATAAGGATGTCAATTGTGAACAAAGGATTCAAATGAACAGGAACATAATGATCAAACATTTACACTACAATGACCTACACTTTTGTAACCTACTCACTTTGCAGTCACTATGATGAAATAGAATGGTATTGCTCTGTAAAGCCAGAAAGAATTAATTTGCTACTAAACGTTTCAGGAAAATGAAGTTAACATCAGGCCCACCCCTTACATGTTCATTTGTTCTGTATTTTGGATCACTTGAATGTGCTTTGAACCCCAAGGAAAGAGTGTAGCAATTTCAGCTCCATTCAAAGGGATAGTTCACCCGAAAATGAAAAATAATTTACTCATGTTGTTACTACAGAGCCCCTTAGAGGACAGAGGGGGATTTATTTATATGTCTGAAATAGTTTTGCATTCCCTCGCAACACCTTTATCTATCCCCTACGAAAATTAACCATGGTTTTACTACATTAAAGGGATAGTTCACCCAAAAATAGAAATTCTCTCATTATTTACTCACCCTCATGACATCCCAGATGTGTATGACTTTCTCTCTTCTGCTGAACACAAACAAAGATTTTTAGTAGAATATCTCGGCTCTGTAGGTTAATACAATGCAAGTGAATGGTGACCAGAGCTTTGAAGCTCCAAAAAGCAAAACAAGGCAGCATAAAAGTAATCCATAAGACTCCAGCAGTTTAATCCATGTCTTCAGAGGCGATATCAAATCAAATCAAATCACTTTTATTGTCACACAGCCATATACACAAGTGCAATGGTGTGTGAAATTCTTGGGTGCAGTTCCGATCAACATAGCAGTCGTGACAGTGATGAGACATATATCAATTTACAATAAACATCAGATTAGCACAACACAATTTAAAGTCTAATATACACATAATTACACACAACACAATATACAAATAATAACATACACTGTACAGTACACAATACACACAATATAGATACACATTATACAATAAAAAAAGTATATATAGTATATATAGAATGTACAGTAGGTCATATTGTACTGTATTGACATTCAGGCTGTCGGTTGATAGTCAGTTGTTAAGAGAGAATATATACACTATATTGCCAAAAGTATTCGCTCACCCATCCAAATAATTGAATTCAGGTGTTCCAATCACTTCCATGGCCACAGGTGTATAAAATGAAGCACCTAGGCATGCAGACTGCTTCTACAAACATTTGTGAAAGAATGGGCCGCTCTCAGGAGTTCAGTGAATTCCAGCGTGGTACTGTGATAGGATGCCACCTATGCAACAAGTCCAGTCGTGAAATTTCCTCACTACTAAATATTACACAGTCAACTGTCAGTGGTATTATAACAAAGTGGAAGTGATTGGGAATGACAGCAACTCAGCCACGAAGTGGTAGGCCACGTAAAATGACAGAGCATGGTCAGCGGATGCTGAGGCGCATAGTGCGCAGAGGTCGCCAACTTTCTGCAGAGTCAATCGCTACAGACCTCCAAAGTTCATGTGGCCTTCAGATTAGCTCAAGAACAGTGTGTAGAGAGCTTCATGGAATGGGTTTCCATGGCCGAGCAGCTGCATCCAAGCCATACATCACCAAGTGCAATGCAAAGCGTCGGATGCAGTGGTGTAAAGCAAGCCGCCACTGGACTCTAGAGCAGTGGAGACGCGTTCTCTGGAGTGACGAATCACGCTTCTCCATCTGGCAATCTGATGGACGAGTCTGGGTTTGGCGGTTGCCAGGAGAACGGTACTTGTCTGACTGCATTGTGCCAACTGTGAAGTTTGGTGGAGGGGGGATTATGGTGTGGGGTTGTTTTTCAGGAGCTGGGCTTGGCCCCTTAGTTCCAGTGAAAGGAACTCTGAATGCTTCAGCATACCAAGAGATTTTGGACAATTCCATGCTCCCAACTTTGTGGGAACAGTTTGGGGATGGCCCCTTCCTGTTCCAACATGACTGCGCACCAGTGCACAAAGCAAGGTCCATAAAGACATGGATGAGCGAGTTTGGTGTGGAAGAATTTGACTGGCCTGCACAGAGTCCTGACCTCAACCCGATAGAGCACCTTTGGGATGAATTAGAGCGAAGACTGCGAGCCAGGCCTTCTCGTCCAACATCAGTGTCCGACCTCACAAATGCGCTTCTGGAAGAATGGTCAAAAATTCCCATAAACACACTCCTAAACCTTGTGGAAAGCCTTCCCAGAAGAGTTGAAGCTGTTATAGCTGCAAAGGGTGGGCTGACATCATATTAAACCCTATGGATTAAGAATGGGATGTCACTTAAGTTCATATGCGTCTAAAGGCAGATGAGCGAATACTTTTGGCAATATAGTGTATATATAATAATATAATTTATGATAGTCTGGTGTGAGATATAAGAGTAAGAGTAATAAAGTGCAGTGCTGATGTATTTTGATCGTGGGAGATCAAGAGTTCAAAAGTCTGATTGCTTGGGGGAAGAAGCTGTCATGAAGTCTGCTGGTGTGGGTCCTGATGCTGCGATACTGCCTGCCTGATGGTAGCAGTGAGAACAGCCCATGGCTCGGGTGGCTGGAGTCTCTGATGATCCTCCGAGCTTTTTTCACACACCGCCTGGTATATATGTCCTGGAGGGAGGGAAGCTCACCTCCGATGATGTGTCTGGCAGTTCGCACCACCCTTTGCAGTGCTTTGCGGTTGTGGGCGGTGCTATTGCCGTACCAGGCGGAGATGCAGCCAGTCAGGATGCTCTCTACAGTGCAGGTGTAGAACCGTGCGAGGATGTGGCAGTTCATTCCAAACTTCCTCAGCCGTCTCAGGATGAAGAGGCGCTGATGAGCCTTCTTCACAACGACTTCAGTGTGATGGTGATAATCTCCATTTTCTCTTTCACATTCTTAAAGTGAAAGTGGATATTTATGGTAGAAAGGGATTGAAAAATTGATCTGTTTCTCACCCAAAGTGACTGCATCGCTAAAGAGGACATATATTAAACTACTGGAGTTGTATGGATTACTTTTATTCTGCCTTTACATGATTTTTGGAGCTTCAAAGTTCTGGTCACCATTCAATTGCATTTTATGTACCTACAGAGCTGAGTTATTCCTATAAAAATCTTCATTTGTGTTCTGCAGAAGAAAGAAAGTCATACACATCTAGGATGGCATGAGGGTGAGTAAATGATGAGTGAATTTTCATATTTGGGTGAACTATCACTTTAAACATATAGTTGAACTAAGGTATTTGTAGTAAAAGTAGAGTAATACGTACACAGAATTTTCATTGTTGGGTGAATTATTCATTTAACACACTTAAGCATGTTTAAATCCATTCTGCAGATTTTCCTCCCAAATCAGCACAGGGTATGTGAAAAATGTCTGTAGATACCATCCGTGCCTAGTTATCGCCAAAGAAAATAATTAGCACATTTCTCATGGAGCAAGCACTGAAATCTGTTTGGATGCTTTCCATACCTTCGTTTTCGGAGTCCACAAGACAACGGTAGGATGCTCTCCACTTCTTTGAAGACAGTGCTCGTGTCTATAGCAGAATCTGTGTCGGTGTGTTTTTTGGTTTCTGTAAGAGCATCTTTTGTGTCTTTGTTTTGTGCGTCTGTATCTGATTGTGTGCTGGGCGTTGAGTTAGTCTGTATAGCAATGCATGCGTTCACACGTGACTCTACAACTGCAACAGCACCTTTGTTGGGTTGTTCGTCCGTGTCCATGTATGTGGCCGAATCAAAGACAACATTCTCATTAGTACTGTCAAGATTGTGACCTGAGTGCTCTGGTTGGAGCCGTACAATACAGCAATCAATATTTCTATCACTCTTAAACTGAAATGATATGTATGCTCCACAATGATTTGCCTTGGACTTAGTTGGGCAACCTGTTGACTGACCCCTTGGGATCCTGGATCTTTCACACCTCCACTGGAAAAGGTTTTCTCCTCTTTTCTTCAATGTGGTGAATCTGCCCAGAGGTTCAACCGAAGCCAAATGGAGTTTCATGAACTCCGCTCTTGATGATTTCACAATGTGGACACTTCTTTTAATTCTTAGGTCTGTTTCTTTGCGCACAGTCTTGTCAATGTTTTCTATCCAGAATTTATCCATTTTACGTAATTCTATCAAAAACAGAAGTTCATTAGGAATGATACCGTATCAACGTGAATTACCAATTTTCATTGCAGAAGACACTATAGAAGTCAAACATGGAAACTTACATTTCTTCAAAATGCCAAACTCTTCCAGGCTATCGGGAGGTCTTCAAAAGATACCTAAAACAAGAAGTACGTTCAGAAAATTTGGAAACATAACAACCAACTACTATGAGTAAAACAAATCACAAACAGTACTTTCAATACAATACAACACTCCTTTTTGGAGTTCGACCAATGTAGTCACCATGAAATACTATTGTATGGCAAAAAAATTGTGTAAAGATCCTTCAAAATATCTTATCTTGTGTTAAACAAAATAAAGTAAGTCGTATGGGTTTGGAACAACATTAGGGTGAGTAAATGATGACAGAACTATCCCTTTAAAGGCAACTGAGAACTGTGTCCCTTGTTAAGAGGTGTTTTCAATACAGCCAGTTAACCACAAACTTTGATGTTTGAAAGAGTATTTGAAAGAAATACTGAAATTGAGCATCTTCTAGGTTTTATCTTAACTTGAATGATATCTCAGCAGGACCGTTTTTGCTTCTGTTTTCTGTTTATGTACTGTATTTGATAAAGCGCGCACTTCTCAGCCGGTAAAAGAGTACGTTCTTTAAGTATACACGTGAGTAGTATAATTCCGGACTTCACACGTGACCCGAAGATATGACGCAATAACAACAACCGCGAAAATAATCTACTCTGTATCTGTTAAACAAGCACCATTTAAGCAAAAGATACAACTTTCTTGGTAAACATCAAAGTCCCTGGTGTGTGTGTGTGTGTGTGTATATATATATATATATATATATATATATATATATATATATATATATATATATATATATATATATATATATATATATCACTTACAGTTATAAAGAGCCGTCCTACTAGCGGACCAACGTTCTTTTAAATCCTGCGTTTTGAATGTGACGCAGAGATATTTGATACTTTTTCTTATCCCAATTGAAAGTGATCATCCCTATGCCCTACCCACTCCAGAGGACAAAGCTCTTGATGTTGGTACTCTGAAGACAGCGTGGCACTACAGTTTGTATATACCCTTCACTAAAAATCTTGTAAATGAGCCCTTTGTGAAAAAATGCACTTTCTTACTTTTGTTTGGAACAGCCCTTCGAGTGGCGTCCCCTTCCCGAAGTGCCCTTCAAGGGCGCAAAAATGCCGTATGGAACACACCCTTTGTTTACCTTATGAGAGAGCTTAACGTCAACTCGTGTGTTACGACAGTAAGCCACCGTTTGCGGATACCATACAAATGAATATGGAGAGCCGTAAACTGACACCTTCCTGTCGCAAAATTGTCTCTTATAAAACAGCAATTTTATAGTAGTAAATTCCAAACTATATTAAATTGAAAATAAAGAAAATTTTGAAGAGCAAAAATAGGAGAATTATTATTTCATTTTCTGATGCCTTTAAAAAAATTAAAAAATCATTTTAAAATTAATTTCAAATTTAATCTTTAAAAACAGAAAGTATACAAACGCAAAAGGCAAGATCATTTTTGTATTATTATTTTTATTGAACAATAGTCAATTGCAATATAATTATAGTACACAAGGTTAAAAAAAAAAGAGAAAGAGAGAGAGAGAAATGAAAACATCCTGTGCTCTGCTGTAGGCCAAAGTCTTTTTAGCAAGTCAGGTCACTCAGTGACCATTTTTGGAATTCTCCCGGCCATCTTATTTTTCAATGCAAACAAGTGGCATACAAGTGCAGCTTCTATCTACTTGAATGGGGAAAGACCGAAATCTCTAAAACAGTTGGTCAAGTTTACAATCAAAGAACATATTTCAAATTATCAGTTAAATCTGACAACACTGGTATCATACATTGTGCTTCTTTACCTCAGATTACGCAAAAAAAAAAAAAAAAAAAAAAAAACGCAAAAAAGTATGTGAACCCTTTGGAATTAGCTGGTTTTCTGCATTAATTGGTCATAATATGTGATCTCATCTTCATTAAAGTCACAAGTATAGATAAACACAATGTGCATAAGCTAACAACAAACAAACAATTATAATTTTTCATGTCTTTATTGAACACATCCCATTAAACATTCACAGTTCTGTGGAAAATGTAAGTGAACCCTTGGATTTAATAACTGGTCGATCCTCCTTTGGCAGCAATAACCTCAACCAAGTGTTTCCGGTAGCTGCGGATTAGACCTGCACAACATTCAGAAGTAATTTTAGACCATTCTTCCATACAGAACTAATTCAGTTCAGCCATCTGGTGTGAACGGCTCTCAAGCTCTGACTGGGCCACTCGAAAAGGTGGATTTTCTTTTTTTGAAGCCATACTGTAGTGGATTTACTTCAATGTTTAGGGTCATTGTCCTGCTGAATCACCCAACTTCTACTGAGCTTCAGCTGGCGCACAGCCACCCTGACATTATCCTTTTGGATATCTTGATAAACTTGTGAATTCATTTTCTCCTCGATGATGGCAAGCGGTCCAGGCCCCAAAGCAGCAAAGCTGCCCCAAATCATGATGCTCCCTCCACCGTTGTGTTTGTTTATTGTTAGCTAAAGCACATTGTGTTTGTCTGTCTTGTGACTTTAACATTTTATGACCAATTAATGCAGAAAACCAGCTAATTCCAAAGGGTTCACATACTTTTTCTTGCCACTGTATAAACTAATTCTTGGGGCAGTGTGTTATGAAACCACTGAGTAACCCTTGAGTAACTTGTGGGTCTGTGCTGTAATTTCAAATTGCATGTATGAAGATAATATTTCAACATAGGCATCAGCTCAAAAGTAAAACAGTTTAAAACAAGGCTACATATGACACCATTTTAATAAATAAAATATATTTATTTTTTTCAAATAGAGTTTCAGTATTTGGCACAAGAGACGGTGTTTGGCAATGATACAGTGTAACAGGCACTACAGTAGGATAAAGCACTTTGGAACTGATTCTGTAAACTAAACCAAAAGGTCCACAGAAGATTTCAATGTAAAATGAAATGAAATTTACATTCTTTTGTTTTGCTCTTTTGAAATTGAGGGACTGTTAAGACACAGGAAGGAGGAGGAAAAAAAAAAAAAAAAAACAAACACCTATTGGCATGTTGCAACCCCTTTTTGGAGAAATAAAGTTTGAACTTGGTGAACATTTGTACAATAATGATTTGCAGTATGGATTTAGGGAAGATTTAAGCTAACCTATATTCCAAATAAAAACTCCATGATTAATTGCAGGAGTAAAGCTAGACGATCCAGAGACACCACAACCATCAACCATCACCTGGTGAATGTCTAAACAAATGTACAATATTATCAACTAATCAAAATATATATATGATAATATCTAAATAGTCACTTAATTTCTCTAAACATCTACACGAATAAAGATAGCAAAGTAATGCATTTAAAATTGTTCAATAAATTTGTTAGAAGTGGCACTGAAGTGGCTGCTATTCATCATCAGGCCACAAACACCCCTAACTAAACGGCTATCATCTAGCTGGCAACAAATTAGATTGTGAATAGATTTCAGTTTTCTTCTTCATAAATAGTTCACCCAAAAATGACAGAATTTTCATTTTGGGTTAACCATTCCAAAAAATGTTTTTAAAAAGGCACTTAATTGGTCCTGGTGACATTAAGAGACAAGCACAAACTGCCCTCTCACACAGTGATAAAAACAAGAAGTTTCGATTTCCAGAAGTGATTTTTTTCTTTTTTTTTTTCAGTCAAATAAACTCAAATCTCATTTTCAGACAAATGGTATACAAACAGTGTCAGACCCAGAGAAATATACACTCATACCCACTGCATGTATTTAGTCCAGGTCTAGTATTAAACACTACATTGGTGCACGTATGTTTGGTGAAACACAGTGAGAGGGATCAGACCCTCAATACACATCTAGTCTGATCCATTACAGGTTTTAGATCAAGGATTTGAAGTAAAAAGCACTCAAAGGCCTAAAATGTGGTGACAATCTTGGCAATTCTGAGAGAAAAACAAACGTGACTATCCTGCTTTAACATGGCGTAGATTCTCTGATCTAAAAACATATTTATACGCAATAATAAAGATCAGAGAGTCTTCGCTGTTCTTAAAGCCGAATCTCTGAGTCAAAACATGGAAGTTTATTACTGTTAACAGATAGTGACATCATTGACACCATTAGCAGGCACACTTGCTCTGGTCCTGGTCCCGAGACTCTGCGAGGTCGGTGGCGCTGTGGCCATTGGTGCGAACGGTTCCATCAGGGATCCAGGATTTGTCCACACATCTCTCCATGCGCTTCATGATCAGATCAAGCAGAACCTCCACGGCATGACTCACATTCTCACCATTCGCTGCACTCGTCTCAAAGTACGGGATGCTGCAAGGGTCAAAAAACAGGGTCGGGGGCCCGTTTGCAGAGGATTATTGTCTCATTAATGTATGGGAATTACGTTGGAAACAAAAAAATGGTAAACAAATCACAACTATGTTCTATTTTAGTTTTGTCTAAGTAGCCATCCTTTGTTTGAATTTTTAAGTCACGTTCACTTGATTTAGCTACGTTTATGCCTCTCATCCACACTAGGATGCAAACTAATAAACAACATTCAGGGCTTTACTACAAAAAAAAAAAATATATAAGGGCTTTGACACCAGAAGCGCCACCCATGCCAAAACTTTTCATTTCTCTTTTGTTTGTACAGAGACACACCTGGGAGGGAGTTTGGATGCAAGTTTCAGCAAACGGCATCTATGAACACTACAATAACAATTAACAGATAAGTCACAGCAAAATTTCACAATAAGGGGCAGTCACACAGGCTTTGAGCATGCACATTTTTGCAACGGATAATGCGACGGACCAGGATATGACGTCATGTGGTAGGGCTTCTAGTGTAAGTAAATAATACACAACAAATAACAAATAATATCATAATCAAAATGTTAAAATAAATTGTCTACTAATTTCCCTCATCAACTAAACACGCAGCTTTGAAATAAGTATTCTTTGCATTGAGCCAAGAGGTCAGCATATGATGTTTCAATCTTCAATTGGTCACGCATCCACCCGTCATACGGATCCGCAGGTCGGAGTTCACCTAACTTGAACTGTCATCCACATCTGAAATTTCTTCATATGAACTTGCGTTTCTGGTCCCTCGCATTCGAATGCGTTTTAATGGGAGTGAATGGAGCACGAAGTGTAGTGTGAACGCCCCTTTAAACTTACTTTAAAGTGCTGCGAGTACAAGTCAAAAAAAAAAGAAAAAAAAAAAAGAAAAGAGAGATCGCTTCTGCTCCAACTGAACTCGGTTTGAAAACACACTGATTTGGGTATTATTGAGCATTCAAAATTTTTCAATGCCTCCAAATATCCAGGATAACTCATTAAGATAGAGATCTAACCCAGGTTTAAATTTAAAGGGATAATTCACCCAAAAAATTAAAATTCTCTCATCATTTACTCACCCTCACGCCACCCCTGATGTGTTTGACTTTCTTCTGCTGAACACAAAGATTTTTAGAAGAATGTTTTAGCTCTGTAGGTCCTTTCAATGCAAGTGAATGGTGACCAGAACTTTGAAGCTCCGAAAAAACAAACAAACATAAAGGCAGCATAAAATTAATCCATAAGACTCCAGTGGTTAAATCTATATCTTTAGAAGCTATATGATAGGTGTGGGTGAGAAATAGATTAATATTCAAGTCCCTTTTTACTATAAATATACACTTTGACCAGCCCTCGTATGCGCGTTCATGAGAGGTCTTCTTATTTTGTTTTTTTTGGGGATTTGCATTCTTCGTGCATATCGCCACCTACAGGGCTGTTGTGCAAATACTATTTATTTATTATTTCCTTTCCTTTATCCCTCCCTTATTTTATAAAAAGGACTTAAATATTTATCTGTTTCTCACCTAAACCTATCATATAGCTCTTCTGAGGATATGGATTTAACCAATGAAGTCTTATGGATTACTTTTATGCTGCATTTATGTGCTTTTTGGAGCTGCAAAGTTTTGGTCACCATTTACTTGCATTATATGGACCTACAGAGCTGAGATATTCTTCTAAAAATCTTTGTTTGTTTTCTGCAGAAGAAAGTCATACACATCTGGGATGGCATGAGGGTGAGTAAATGATGAGATAATTTTTATTTTTGGGTGAACTATCCCTTTACCAAGCAATCCAGTTCATATAGGACAAGAATATAACCTGTATGCTTAAACTAAACATCATGCACAGTTGTACTGAATATAATTAAGAGAAAATCAAATTTTCCTGATACCTGAAAATATATTCATGAGACTAAAGAATTCTAAGATGCCCTCAAAGTTTGGAAAATGCTACAACTGA
Source organism: Myxocyprinus asiaticus (assembly GCF_019703515.2). NCBI lineage: Eukaryota > Metazoa > Chordata > Actinopteri > Cypriniformes > Catostomidae > Myxocyprinus > Myxocyprinus asiaticus. The sequence goes on from NC_059361.1 coordinate 8,554,831, forward strand.
AGCAATATATAGTGCTTATCCAAACGGAAGACTCTTAACATTAATTCAGCAAACATTAGCTTTCGGTGTACCACCATCTTAACATGCAACATTTAACGAGAGCTGTCCTTATCTTAAGACAAACAAGAGTGCAGGCACGGCCCTTAAAACACATACGCCTTGATTCGCACACATCCTGTGAACACAAGACCTACATGCACACCAGCAAATAATCTCACATGGGATGTTACTGTTTGGCTAGGAATTTTTCCAAGTTTGTCTGACAAACCTGGGAAGCTTCCCTGATGATTGTTTTAACATCATTTATTCAAAAAATGTCACAGTATTTCTAATTACATCACACAGGTTTAATATAAAGGCAATGACTTTGAACTAATAATAATCATTTCCTGGTATGAGATCATTTTTTCTCTCCCCAATTTGGCATTCCCAATTCCCTCTAGGTCCCGTGGTGGCGTAGTGACTCGCCTCAATCCGGGTGGCGGAGGACGAATCTCAGTTGCCTCCGCATCTGAGACCGTCAATCCTCGCATCTTATCACGTGGCTTGTTAAGCGCGTTACCGCGGAGACCTAGCGCGTGTGGAGGCTCACACTATTCTCCGCAGCATCCATGCACAACTCACCACGTGCCCCACCGAGAGCGAGAACCACATTATAGTGACCACGAGGATGTTAACCCAACTTGACTCTACCCACCCTAGCAATTGGGCCAATTGGTTGCTTAGGAGGCCTGGCTGGAGTCACTCAGCACGCCCTGGATTCGAACTTGCGACTCCAGGTGTGGTAGTCAGCGTCTTTACTTGCTGAGCTACCCAGACCCAGGTATGAGATTTTAATTGCTTTCTTTGGTGCTCAGACAACTAAATAATCTCAATTGATAATACATTCTACAAAGAAATAACTGTGACCAATACATCAGCAGAGTAATAGTGTGGTATCCTCAATATCAGCACAGCCTGAGGAAATCACAGCTGATATTCAAAACTACAGCATGATTTTGAGTGTGATATTGTCTTTATTCCAAAAACAGTTCTATAAACAAGAAGTTAATATCGAGAAACGTACATTTTAAACACAATATGGCCAGTTAATTTGTCTATTTTATATCTTCTAATAAACAATTATTTACTTTAGAAGCAGATGAGGTCATGACTGCACACTCAGACACGCACTAATAAAAACAAACACTTCAGGTGAGTCTCTTAAAAGGTATAGTTCACCCCAAAATGAAAGTTCTCTCATAATTTACTCACCCTCATGCCATGCCAGATGTGTGACTTACTTTCTTCTGCTGAACACAAATGAAGATTATTAGAAATATTTCTCAGAAGTGAATGGTGGGCAGAACATTGAAGGTTCAAAAAGCACATAAAGGCATCATAAAATTAATTCATACGTCTCCAGTGGTTCAATTAATGTCTTCTGAAGCGATATGATAGGTGTGGGTGAAAAACAGATCAATATTTAAGCCCTTTTTTACGATAAATCTGCACTTTCACTTTCACATTGTTCTTTTGTTTTTTGGCGATTAGCATTCTTTGTGCATATCGCCGAGTATTAATAGTAAAAATGACTCAAATATTGATCTGTTTCTCACCCACACCTATTGTATCGCTTCTGAAGACATTAATTTAACAACTGAATTTGTATGGATTACTTTTATTCTGCCTTTATGTGCTTTATGGAGCTTCAAATTTTGGTCACCATTCACTTCAATTGTATGGACCGTCAAAGCTGAGATATTCTTCTAAAAATCTTCGTCCATGTTCAGCAGAAGAAAGTCATACACATCTGGGATGGCATGATGAGAAATAGTAAATGATGAGAATTAAAATTTTTGGGTGAACTATACCTTTAAGGTCAGCTGGAATAAACGAATGTCGTTCCTCACCCGTATTTCTCTGCGAGCTCTCGAGCATTCTCCGATTTCACAGCACGCTGATCCTCCAGGTCAGATTTATTTCCGCACAAAACGATGTCGGGATTCTCACAGTACGCATGCGTCTGCAGCTGACCTGCGACAGACATTTAAGGAATGTTAATAATATTTATCTAATTATTCGAAATATAACTACATTCGAATATATGACACTTTCAATAATGTATAAAGACTTACTCATCCAGTTCCGAACATTGAGAAAGCTCTGCTCGCTTGTGAGATCAAAGAGCAACAGAAAGCCCATGGCATCCCTGAAGAACGCTGTGGTCAAACTCCGAAATCTGAAAAAGTGTTAAGACTTCGATCTTACACCAGTGAAAAACTTACCAAAAAAAAACAAACAAACCCCATTTCATGAACACAGCATGGCATGCAACATGGCATGAAAAATCTGATTCGATCTTCTCTTTGACATAAGGCACATTACAGAAGACTTGTATTAAAGTAAACATGACATGAGAAACTGAGTTATAGGCAGGTCTATCCGTTTAACCAACCAATGACAGATGTTGCAATTCCATTTGGTGCTGCTAGAGGCATAAACATAATGCACTTTATATGCTGTCAAACATGTCCAGAGATGAGAGTTAATAAAAGAGCACTCTACTCTTATTTGAACGAGTGCAAGTACAGTGGGCTTACTCTTGTCTGAATCTCACCTCTCCTGTCCAGCCGTGTCCCACAGCTGAATGTGAATTCTCTGCCCTCTGCCAGCTGTGCCATCAGGACCGGTGGATTTGTACACCTGTAGAGAGAAGAGCAGAGCTCCGGTGAGTCAGTTCTGAGACATGTCAGAGACTATACTAGTATGACACCATAAATATAACATCTCTCCCTACATTTTCTGGAAAAAAATATGAGCTTGCAAAACTTGCTGCCATGATGCACCCCCAAGTCTATTTGATAATCTGCTACCTGGATAAAGATTGGGTCCCTCCTCCAATATACAGTCTAAACTAATGTACAGCTGTTCTAAGTAGTAGCACACCTCTACTTAACAACGTGCATAATTGTAGTTACACACTGAAGTTTAGAGATGATTCACAACGATTAAAGATATTCTTGCTGACTCAGAGGTGGACTTGTCTCTTTACGTTGTCATTACTTTTGATTCCGTGTCTCCAAACGATTAGTGTTTGTTTGGTTTTGTAAGCACAGATGTGTTTGTTCTTAAGGAGGGATCCATTCTCTGTATGCAGCTGGGAACTACTGAATTCATCTTTATCCTAACACAACTTTAAAACACACAAACTCTGTCTTGTCCAATCACATTTCCATAACTATGATTCAGTTCCCTAAAAGCAAAGGTTTGAGTTTTTGTTACAAAAGGTGCTATCTATTTACAGTTGAAGTCAGAAGTTTACATACACCTTAGCCAAATACACTTAAACTCAGTTTTTCACAATTCCTGACATTTAATCGTAGAAAACATTCCCTGTCTTAGGTCAGTTAGGATCACTACTTTATTTTAAGAATGTGAAATGTCAGAATAATAGTAGAGAGAATGATTTATTTCAGCTTTTATTTCTTTCATCACATTCCCAGTGGGTCAGAAGTTTACATACATTTTGTTAGTATTTGGTAGCATTGTCTTTAAATTGCTTAACTTGGGTCAAATGTTTTGGGTAGCCTTCCACAAGCTTCTCAAAATAAGTTGCTGGAATTTTGGCCCATTCCTCCAGACAGAACTGGTGTAACTGAGTCAGGTTTGTAGGCCTCCTTGCTCGCACACGTGGATCGGACTGAGGTCAGGGCTTTGTGATGACCACTCTAATACCTTGACTTTGTTGTCCTTATGCCATTTTGCCACAACTTTGGAGGTATGCTTGGGGTCATTGTCCATTTGGAAGACCCATCTGCAACCGAGCTTTAACTTCCTGGCTGATGTCTTGATGTTGCTTCAATATATCCACATAAATTTCCTTCCTCATGATGCTATCTATTTTGTGAAGTGCAACAGTCCCTCCTGCAGCAAAGCACCCCCACAACATGATGCTGCTACCCACATGCTTCACGGTTGGGATGGTGTTCTTCAGCTTGCAAGCATCACCCTTTTTCCTCCAAACATAACGATGGTCATTATGGCCAAACAGTTCAATTTTTGTTTCATTAGACCAGAGGACATTTCTCCAAAAAGTAAGATCTTTGTCCCCATGTGCACTTGAAAACTGTAGTCTGGATTTTTTATGGTGGTTTTGGAGTAGTGGCTTCTTCCTTGCTGAGCAGCCTTGCAGGTTATTTTGTTATAGGACTCGTTTTACTGTGGATATAGATACTTGTGTACCTGTTTCCTCCAGCATCTTCACAAGGTCCTTTGCTGTTGTTCTGGGAATGATTAGCACTTTTCACACCAAACTACGTTCATCTCTAGGAGACAGAATGTGTCTCCTTCCTGAGCGGTATGATGGCAGCGTGGTCCCATGGTGTTTATACTTGCATACTATTTTTAGTACAGATGAATGTAGAACCTTCAGGCATTTGGAAATTGCTCCCAATGATGAACCAGACTTGTGGAGGTCCACAATTTTTTTTTCTGAGGTCTTAGCTAATTTCCTTTGATTTTCCCATTATGTCAAGCTAAGAGGCACTGAGTTTAAGGTAGGCCTTAAAATACATCAACAGGTACACCTCCAATTGAATCCAATTAGCCTATCAGAAGCTAATTGGCTATGACATCATTTTCTGGCTGCTTAAAGGCACAGTTAACTTAAGTGTATGTAATCTTGTGACCCACTGGAATTGTGATAGTCAAATAAAAGTGAAACAATCTGTCTGTAAACAACTGTTGGAAAAATTACTTCTATCATGCACAAAGCAGATGTCCTAAATGACTTGCCAAAACTATAGTTTTAAACTAATAAATTAGTTTTAATGAATTCAACCTAAGTGTATGTAAACTTCTGACTTCAACTCTATCCATCCATCCATCTATCAATCTGTCTGTCTGTCTGACTATCTATCTAAGGTGTGTAACATGTTAATTATAAAGAATATGGCAGTTTGCATGACATGACATGTTCCCATCAAATTAATCAGCCTTGGGGCATCATATTCCATTCAGGAAACATATAATTACTCGGAGCATGTCTGTTTGCATTAGCAGGGGTGTAGCTTTCTGCATGTTTTTTTTGCATGTAGTATTCATGACTGTGTTCAGACAAATGTTTATATATATCCCTGTGTCGTCTTAATATATCCCTGCATCTGAGTCTGCGATTAACACAATGGCTGTTCTTATCCTCTGGGCAAGTTTCCAAGCTCGGGTAAAAACTGATCTGAACAGGATAAGGTGATTTTCACAGCCCAGCAGACCAGGCCTAAACATCCATTACAGGTGGCGCAGGAAACATTTTGAACCAATACAATTGTGAGAAAGGTGACTCTTTTGCACAGCACTGAAAATACACCCCCCTACTTGGATAATCATTAATAAATAACAAGATGTCAACATACTGTAATCAGCATAGGTGGTTGCTAGTGTGTTCTAGGTGCATGCAAAACAGAAAAATAGCCCATCCTTAAGTCCCTATGATATTGTGGTCTACAGATTTAGTTCGGGTGCCTCTTTTCAATGCAAGTTTTTTTTTTTTTTTTTGTGCCTGTTTTATCATCCGACAATCGAAAATCACAGGTCTTAAGTGATAGCACACCCCTCCTCAACAAACCACATGATTTAAGGTGTCATTCATGCCTGTCGTTCAAACAGGCAGGACGAGTTACACGTCAAAGTGTAATATTTAGGGTTAGTTTAAATCACTAACCTAAAGTATGAGCAATAGTAATAGAGATGCTTGCCGACTAGCAAACACTACTAATAACACTCAAAACACGAACGTGCAGGCCAAATAAATTAAATATATAACTAATTATTTACAAAAATGTCATGATGAAAATCTAATTAAAAATACTCACCACTCTTTTTTCTCGAAAGTCTATTCCCACTGTGGTGATGAATTTGGAGTTGAATTTGCCATCTGTGTACTGGTACAGGAAGCTGGTTTTTCCCACCCCAGAGTCCCCCAGAGCGAGAAACTTAATGAGGTAATCATAGTCCCCATCGGACATACTGAGAGCTGAGCGAGGACCTGAGATGGAAAAACAACCACAAATATGGATGGTGAAAAAAGGTCTCCACACATAGTCTGATAAATCATTGAAAATAAGACCAGGAAAATGTATTAAAGTAAATAGGCAACATTTTGTTTTTATGTTCAATTGAAAGAAAAACCTCAAAATGAAGCAGTATGCAAAGTGAAGTCCATCCAAAAAAAAAGTTTTTAAACCATCTTGAGCGTCGCTAAAAAGGAAGGAGGTGGGTGTTTTTTTGTTGATACTAGTGCTGATTTGGTAACAGGAAGCACAAAGACATTCCCAAAAGTGCTGCATTTCTATTCTAGTAAATTAGCTTTGTAAACCTCTCATTCATGACAAACTCTGATAATTAACTAGGAAAGTCTGTAAATGCAAAAACCTGGAGGAACAAATGAGGAAACAGACTTTGAAAAAACAAATTCTCATACTTGAATGCATCTACAAATTTCAGCTTTTATTTCCACATGCATTTGTCAACTCAAGTTTCTTTTCACTGTTAACCAAGTGGCTTAGTACTACAAAAGTGCTAGACATGTTTCATAACCCACAGTATTTAACCAACCTCTTAACCTTCACACATACAACAGAACATACAAAAAGACAATTGTATATCTTTTAAATAGAGTAAATGTTAATTATAGCACACAATTCATTGTTTTGTCTGCTCCTCTCTTCTTTTGTATGTTAAACGTTTGTTCGTTAAAGGGGTCATACCATATATTGTTTTTCAGTAATTTTTTCCCCTGAGGTCCATAATCTAGATTTAAACCACTTTTTACCCTCTCTCTGATCCTTAAAACTAAACAGACTGTTGTTGTCTAATACAGTTTTGAAATTTGCACTTCCCCATCTTTCAACAGAAGCCTCTTTGCAATGTGATCTCATCTTCATCAAAGTTACAAGTATAGACAAACACAAATGTGCTTAAGCTAACAACACACAAACAATTATAATCTTTTATGTTTTTATTTAATACATCCTATTAAACATCCACAGTGCTGTGGAAAAAAGTAAGTGAACCCCTGGATTTAATAACTGGTTGATCCTCCTTTGGCAGCAATTACCTCAACCAAACGTTTCCGGTAGCTGCGGATTAGACCTGAACAACATTCAAAAGGAATTTTGGACCATTCTTCCATACAGAACTACTTCAGTTCAGCCATATTCTTAGGATGTCTGGTGTGAACGGCTCCCTTGAGATCATTCCACAGCATCTCTATTGGGTTAAGGTCTGGGCTCAGACTGGGCCACTCCAAAAAGTAGATTTTCTTTTTTGGAAGCCATTCTGTAGTGGATTTACTTCGATGTTTAGGGTCATTGTCCTGCTGAATCACCCAACTTGTACTGAACTTCAGCTGGCACCCAGCCACCCTGACATTATCCTTTTGGATATCTTGAAAACTTGGGAATTCATTTTTCCCCTCGATGATGGCAAGCGGCCCAGGCCCCGAAGCAGCAAAGCAGCCCAAAATCATGATGCTCTCTCCACTGTACTTCACCGTTGGGATGATGTTTTCATGTTGGCATACGGTGCACTTTTTACACCATACATAATGCTGTGTTCATCCCAAACAATTCAAGCTTAGTTTTATCAGTCCATAAGACATTTTCCCAGTAGCGTTGTGGAGTGTCAAGGTGGTCTTTTACAGACTTCAGGCATGCAGCAATGTTTTTGTTGGAAAGCAGCGGCTTCCTTCTTGGAGTCCTGCTATGGACACCATGCCTGTTTAATGTTTTCCATATAGTAGACTCATGAACAGAGATGTTAACCAGTTCCAATAATTCCTTCAAATCTTAAGCAGTCACTCTATGGTTCATTTTTACCTCAGAGAGCATTCTGCCGTTTGCCTTTGAGCTATCTTGACTGGACGGCCACTTCTTAGGAGAGTAGCCACAGTACTAAATCGTCCTCATTTATAGACAATTTGTCTAACTGTGGACAGATGAATATCTCAGCTCTTTGAGATAACTTTATAACCCTTGCCAGCTTTATGCAAAACAACAATTCTTGATCGTAGGTCTTCCGAGATCTCTTTTTATGAGGCATGGTCCACGTCAGCAGATGCTTCTTGTGAATAGCAAACTCAAAATGTTTGAGTGATTTTTATAATTCAAAATATCTCTAACACACACCTCCAATCTCAATTCATTAATTGGATGCCAGGTTTGCCAATTCCTGACTGTATTTAGCTTTTGTTGATGTCATTAGCCTAGGCGTTCACATATTTTTCCAACCAAAACTCTGATGTTTGAATGATGTATTCAATTTGTACAAGAACCATACAATAATTTGTGTGTTGAGTTAAAAGAGATTGTGTTTGTTCATTATTGTAACTTAGATGAAGATCAAACCAGATTTTAAGATAAATATATACATAAATGCAGATAATTCCAATACATACTTTTTCTCATGAGATAATATTGCAGGATTCTAACATCAGTAGTCCAAGGTATTCAGAATGCGCCGTTTTTGCATCTCAAGCCTCTTTTAAACCATCGAGTCGAAAGGTTCTAAGCATGGTTCCAAGAGCATTTCCACTTGAGCACAGTTCTGCACATCACAATTATAAACAGTTCTCAGCCCGGATTTCTTGGCACGGTTAACCAACAGTGTTTCACCATGATGGTTGAAATGGCTTTAGTACGTGGTAACTTACTATTGTCAATTTGCCAATGCAAAAAGTAATTCATTTGTTTCTAGGTAGCTGGCAAAGTTCGCTATGGTGAGGTTAATAAATTTAATTAAAATGTGTTTTTGCACATGTTTGGTGTATCTTCATGACTTTATGATGATGGTTTAACTAGTACATTATTTTTCTACAAGGCTCTCATCAGGGAGGTAGATTAGGCTATTTAGCTCATTAAAATATATAATTATATTAAATTTCCTTTTACCTTTCTGTGTTCATGTCCGATGGCATGCACAGCCCCTCAGCAAATTAAGGTAAACCTTTCGCCTTTTTCTCTTTGCTTTCCTTTGTGTGACATGGGACATGTCTTTCCCGTTCTTTAGCAGAGTAAAAACCATCAGTCCTAAAAACTGAAATATGTGATCGTCCTCCATAGCGCACTCACTCCAATGTTTACCCCTCACGACGTCACCAACTGATGTTTTTGTTACATACATTCAAACAGCACAGTGGAAAAAGTAACAGGTTTGGCCCGATGGCGGAAAAGCGGCTTTAGTTTCAATAGCTAAATGTTTTTTGTTTTTTACGGAGAGGAAGTTTTGAATTCTTAAAGTTACAGTACGTTTTCATAGTACAATGAACTCAAAACAAAGTAAAAATTCATCATGTTATGACCCCTTTAAACACGTTCACAGTTTATACAGCACTTTGTTTCATGACGTGACCTGTCTCTTGTCTTGACACGTCCACAAGCAGAATATGGTAGAGAAATCCGTCCAGTGATGTCTCAGTTTAAGCTCTGAAAGCATTCAGTGAGTTCTTCAGAGCTCTTCAAACACATTAAAGCCAATCATATGACCGCAGTTAGAATATAAACTCAAACAAACAGCGACATTCTTTCACTCAGCAGTGCTAACAACCATCCCGGCCATAAGCTGCTTAACGTCTGGGTTCAACTCCCGGATAGAGCCTGAGAAACTGCAGAGTTCCTCTCACTTTTATTGGGAGGTTCATCTTTTCAGCATTTGTGTTTTTTTTAAAGCACTGCAGTTGGGCTTTGGGAGGGGCAGCAGGCCCTACAAGTCCAGCGGCTGAGGAAACAGAAAACCTGATGCTATTCACAAATACAGGCACAATTAAAGCTTGTGCTATTGTGTGCCTTACAGTAAATAAAGACAATCCTGAAGTTAACACATTTAAGTTAACTCTTGTAGATTCCAATCCAGTTCCAGTAAAAGTTTCATGTTCAAAGGGATAAAGGGATATTCTCTCATCATTTACTGACCCTCATGTTGACAATATTCTCATCCTCAGTCTCGTTTCACTGTCATTGTATGGAAAAAAGATGTAATGAATGTGAAAGGTGACTGAGGTGAACATTCTGCCGAATATCTCTTTTTGTGTTACACAGAGAAAAAAAATCATACAGGTTTGGAACATCGTGTGGGTGAATAAATTATAAAACAATTTTAATTTTTTTGGTGAACTATCACTTTAAGCTCCTGTGACCAGACTGATCTCACTCGGAAACAGTAGGTTCACTCAAATTTTTTCTGGGAAGATATGTTTTATTGGCTGGAAACAAAGGTCCAATCACTACCAACATTTTCTAAAAATCACATTATATTTGGAGTGTTGTTGGCTGACAAGAAAGTCAAATGTTTCATTAATGTTCTTTTTGTTCTCTGTAATATTTTTATTCACAAATGTAAGTGTATAAAGACAAAACCTTACTTTTCTGATTTTAAAAGAGATTTTATTTATAACTACTTTCCATCCATGCTTTATTGCTTATTCATTCACCGTGTAATTTACTTGTGTGATGTATATTGCTATTGTTTAATAAAAAAAAATAAAATAAAATTATAAACTAAAATCGGTGTGTGCTTACCTAAATTTGAAACACTGCCCCCAGTGGCCAAAGTGGTAAGTGTTCTTGGGCATATGGGAAAGTGTGAAATGTCCACAGAGGGGCACCAAAAGTGAGCTGTAAAGAAAGTTGTTTTCGGCTATGCAGGCTGTAATACAGTGATTAATACAGAAGAGGAATGCCTGTTTAATAAACTGTACCCCCAACTTAAACCTAAAACTAACCATCAGTGTTGTAAAAATGTAATGTTAGATGGAAATATGCAACCTACGAATCATTCTTGACTAACCCTGTGAAATAACCATACATTAGCCATACTCTCACTCGGGTATCTCCCCAGGCCTGACAGCTATTTTTAACACCAGTTTTTCAATGTCAGGCTCGACTAAACAAGACTGAACAGAGATGAAAGTATAACTGTAATCTAACCACTGACTCATGTACTCGCATCTCCATGATGAAGTGATCAGTCACTTCATCATGGAGGAAACGTTCAGTGAAATTCTTTATCTGCAAGATTTTGTGTTTCTATCATCTGTTTTCTGTTGAAATCTACAGCTAATCTAACACACATAATATATATATATATATATATTATTTTTTTTCAAGCTAGAAATGTCTGTTGATAGTGCATCAAAAATGTTTACTGCTAGAAATGTATAACCTATATAAAAACAGCAGTGACAGCATGCCTCTACCGATTTTTGGTCACAGCTGTTAACTAGTTTTTAACAACAACAAAAAGGAAATCGACATGTTGCTTTCGAATGTTCATGTACCCTGAAATCGACCCCGTCCTGCCGAATTACTGACAAGCGGCATCCCCCATCAGAGATTTTTAAATCAATTCAAATGGGATCACATAAACCCGGGGTACTCGATATGCGGACTCTGCTCCGAATCCGGACCGAAATTTGTGCTAGTTATCTGACACCTGGCTAAGTGATTGTGTAAGCATACATGTTTAGGCGCCACATAAAGCCTGATTCACTGTACGTCCGCTACAGATACTGGCATCGTTCACTTAAACACACTGCAGAAAATAAAAATGAGGCAAAGTGAATCTATCTCCATTTCTCTGATGTGTGATTCAGATGGTTCAGCTAAGCCAGGTTTGTGTCAGGACAAGTTAAAGGTGGAGTAAGCGATTCCTGAGAAAGACTGTTGATATTTGAACTCAACAGCCAAACAAACACACCCCTCCCTTCAGTGCTCCTTCAGAAGCTCCGCCCCCTAAATTCATGCACACGCAATAGTGTTGTGTGGATCGGTCTGATCCACTTTGTTTATTTTCCCATTTACAGAGCCAGGGTTGTGACAGCTAGCCGACCGTGAAGAGATATTTGTGGAATTTTACTAAAAGTGTATTGGATTAAAATGACTTACTCCAACTTTAACGTGGTGCTTTAGACTATAACGTTTTTTTCCGTTTAAATTTAGCTTCATTAATCAGCATGTTAGCCTTTTATAATAAACAAACAGATTTTTGTTCTAATTTTGTGAAAATTAATCAGAGATGTCATCATGGCATGGGTGGCAGGAAAGCCTATTTATTCTTAAACTAAGCAAACAGTATTTTAATGCTTCACTGCTGTTTTGTTATAAATTGTTTGTTTGTTAGTAGATTCTCACTTTAGCTCCATCTAGACATTTACATTTTGGTCCATCTAGACATTTACATTTTTATAAATTTTCTCTCAGGTGACACCCCTGAACCCCCATACAGTATTTTTATCCGTGAAAAGGCCTCCTATGTCCCATACATATATATTATGAATGTAAAAATATTTAAACACAAAATCTGGACTGCTGTCATTTAGCTTGAAAACAAACTGTTTGTCTTATCTTTTAATATTCATATCCAAGTGACCTAGACTGATGAAGTTTGGGTTAAGGGGTAGAGTTAATAAAATATGCATTCCTGTTAACTGTATTAAATCATTAAGCATACAACTATAAATATAACTCACAACTCTGTGGACATTTCACCCAGAAACTGGAGCTAACCTGTGCTCATACATTCAACAACACTTCCAGCTTCAGCCACTGGAGGCAGTGGTTTCAATTTTGGTAACCACAGACTAATTTTAGCTGAACATCTTTCAACCTGCTGTTGATCAGTAGTAGTCACCCGATCAGGGTTTTTAATTGTACTCAAATCTAGAAAGCAGGTTGGCCAAAATAGTGACGATTTAGGAGGCTTTCAAACTGGGCATGTTTGCTGCGGTCCGATTCCGAGTGCGACTGTTCCCAGTGCCCCCCGCAGCGTTGGTCTGGTTCCACACTCACTTGATTCTATCGAACCCCGGTCCATTTGCGTTCATCTTACGTCATCACAAACACGCATGGAGAACACAACGCGACTCATCATACTTTTTGTTTTTTTGTTATTTTGGTGCCATTGTGCACAGCAGAGTGAACGACAACTGTGTATGTGCGCTTCATGGCGTAACTCATCAGATGTCTAGGGGAAGGCGGCTTGCTGCTGCTCGCAAACGGCGTTTTTTGAGGAGACAGCTGATTGCAAGGAATTAATTTGCATCTTTGTTTACACTGCACACTTACTCATGCTCATGTCCAATGTGAAGTTATCGCCACTGTCATCTCCTATTATACCCTATATTTATAACCTATAATAGCATTTATAAAGGTGTATAGATAGATAGATAGATAGACAGACAGACAGTATTTATAGTGTTGTATGTCATTGTGGTGTCATTACTTTTTTGGGACTTTCAGGAATGAGTGTGTTTTGTCAAAACTAATGATGTCATCATAGGCTAAAACACATGCGCAGGTTACTTTACTTCCTGAACGAGTGCGCACCCGAGTCCGAGTTGCTTTCACATTCACGCGAATCGCACTACAGTTCCACTGCAACCGATCTCAGACCACCTCCTACATGTAGTCTCGGGTTCGGTATCACGATGCGCTCCCCGGTCCGTATGACAGCTTTCACATTACCAATTTGTCATGCGAACCGTGCTCTGTTTCGAACTAAACTGCCAGTGTGAAAGCACCCTCACAAACACTATCAGTAAAAGGTTTGGACACACAGTTCACTTATTCTTTGCACATTTTAGAATAATAGTCATCAAAACAATAAACTAACAGAAAATTGAAGTTTGGGAATTATATAGCAAATGTCTTATTTTGAATACTTCAAAGTAGTATTCCTTTATCTAGATCACAGCTCTGCACACCCTGGGCATTCTTTCAACCAACTTCCTGAGGTGTATCCTGGAATTCTTTTTAAACAGTAATGAAGAGGTTCCCAAGTTGTTCATTAAAAAAAACTAATTAAAATGTTAGTTTTGTGAAGAAAAAAAATATGGTCACAGTTTATATCTGTCTACAAAACTGTACTGAATATGTCCACACTTTTGACTGGTAGGTGTATATTTACATATATAACCCAATTTAATGATAACAAATAAGAATTACACAAAATAGCTAATTTTTAGACAATATTTAGGCCTACTCTAAATTCACAAAAACAGAAACAGAAAATCTGCACTATCCATTTACAAGGCCCTTGGTAGATTTTGGAATTGACACTGAGGCCACGTCCACACTAATACATTTTCGTCTGAAAGTGCATCTTTTTCTCTACGTTTTGGCCTTCCGTCCACACTGAGACTACGTTTTTGACTGCGAAAACTGAGCTTTTCGAAAACGCCCTCCTAAGTGGATAAATTGTAAAATGCAGTCGTCGCACTGTAGTGTGGACAGGGCAAACGGAGATTTCTGAAAATGATTACATATTTGTTGTCATGTGACGCAGTCAAGTTATCCATTCAACTCAAAACAATCAAGATCGCAGCCCGTGTTGTAGCGGCGTTGTTGTGCCTGCTATCCAATTTTTTCATTTTTTTCCCCTAATTTTTATCCCTTTTCTCCCAATTTGGAATGCCCAATTCCCACTACTTAGTAGGTCCTCATGGTGGCACGTTTATTCACCTCAATCTGGGTGGCAGAGGACAAGTCTCAGTTGCCTTCAGAGACAGTCAATCCGTGCATCTTATCACATGGCTCGTTGTGCATGACACCGCAGAGACTCATGCTACTCTCCGCAATCCACGCACAACTCACCACATGCCCCATTGAGAGCGAGAACCACTAACTGCGACCACGAGAAGGTTACCCCATTTGACTCTACCCTCCCTAGCAACCAGGCCAATTTGGTTGCTTAGGAGACCTGGCTGGAGTCACTCGGCACACCCTGGATTCGAACTCACGACTGCAGGGCTGGTAGTCAGCTTCAATACTCGCTGAGCTACCCAGACCCCCCCTGCTATCCACTTTAATAGCATTGTTAAAGATAAACTTTCCTTCATACAACCTTCACATTACATTCCTTCAACGGTGATATGAAAGTTTACTCAGAATTGCTGTCTGGCGACAGAACACGAGGACAATTACGTTTCACACAGTACATGTAACGGCGATTTTTTTGTATAGGTAGTAAGGGGATTTAAGAGTTTTCAAACGCTTCAGTGTGGACGACAAACTTTTGGAACCTGTATCCAGATTAACATGGACGTAGTCCAAGCAGAATGATCTAGCCCAGTTTACGCCAGTTGGTTATAGTCTCATGACCCTTAACATCGGCACTTGACGGCACAACTTTGAACCTTTAACTAACATTGTGATGTATGCCTGGTTCTAACACTCAAACACATAGTGCAAAACACAGAACTCATGAAATATGCAGGAAACTAGAGGTCGACCGATAGTGGATTTTGCAGATACCGATAACCAAGGTGGTGCAAAGGGCTGATAACCGATTAATCGGCCGATAGTTTAAAAAAAAATAAAAAATAAAAGATTTCTAGAATGATGAAGTATTTAACAAATTAAGCTTTTCATAGCCTATATATTTACCAGATGTTGAGATTGTATATACAGTACAAGTATATATATGTATATACATACACACACATACATACACACACCGATCAGCCACAACATTAAAACCACCTGCCTAATTTTGTGTAGGTCCCCAACATGCCACAAAAACATCGCCAACACACATCTGACAATAGCATTCTGAGACGCTGTTCTGCTCACCACAATTGTACAGAGCGGTTATCTGAGTTACCGTAGACTTTGTCAGTTCCAACCAGTCTGGCCATTCTCTGTTGACCTCTCTCATCAACAAAGCATTTCCATCCACAGAACTGCCGCTCACTGGATGTTTTTTGTTTTTGGCACCATTCTCAGTAAATTCTAGAGACTGTTGTGTGTGAAAATCCCAGGAGATCAGCAGCTACAGAAATACTCAAACCAGCCCATCTGGCACCAACAATCATGCCACGGTCCAAATCACTGAGATCACATTTCACCATTCTGATGGTTGATGTAAACGTTAACTGAAGTTCCTGACCCATATCTGCCTGATTTTAAGCACTGCTGCCACACGATTGGCTGATCAGTTAATCGCATGGATGATTGTTGGTGCAAGATGGGCTGTTTTGAGTATTTCTATAACTGCTGATCTCCTGGGATTTTCACGCACAACAGTCTCTGGAATTACTGAGAATGGTGCCAAAAACAAAAAACAGTTTTATCGGTAAAAGCGATTACATCGATCTACCTCAACAGGAAACAACTGATCGCCTTAGTTACACAGTGCTTGTAAACAAGCATAGTATCAAACACTTATGGGGCTAATTCTATTGGCTTAAGACTCTTTATAGGAGTGTACAAAATCCCTATCACTCTTAAAATGCTGTCATTGTATATGAATGTTACCCTTTGGTTTTGCTTTTTCCATACAATTCACATAATGAGGTTTAACATGGCTACAGTAAAATTAGAAGCAAAAATTAAATGGCTACAAAGAGGGTTTTCTTTTTCTGGACTGCCTTCCATTTCAACCATAAATTTCACCTAATGGCTACTTAAATTACAGAAGATACACTGAAAAAAACATTCAATGTGAGATTTCTCCCATTTTGTGGTTCACCAGTCGAAAATCATTAGCTCAATCACTTAGAAAAGTAACAGCACACCTCCCAACAAGCAGCATGACTTGAAGTGTTCATGTCTGTAGCACAAGCAAGTTACTTGCCAAAGTTCAACAAGAGTTATTGGTTTGTTAAATCCCTAAACTAAAGTATGAACAATAGAAATAGTGATGCTTGCCTTTGCAAAGACCACTAATAAGATTTCATCCTGACTACTGAAGCTGTTTGAAATTAAATCACATACTTATTTGATTAATTTGCTAGCAACATTAAATAAATATTCTAGGTTCAATACAAGTTAAGCTCAATCGACGCTTTTGTGGCATAATGCTGATTACAACAAAAATTTATTTTGACATGTCCCAACTTTTCTACAAACAATAAGCAAAAATCAAGGTTACAGTGAGGCACTTACAATGTAAGTGAATGAGGCTAATTTTTGGAGGGTTAAAAGACAGAAATGTGAAACGTATAGTTTTATAAAAGCACTAACATTAATTCTTCTGTTAAAACTCATGTTTCTGCAGGGGACTACTGTTCTGGGCGGATAAACTTTTAGTTATTTGTCACTGACGTTACGTCATCTTGGCAACAAAATTTTAAAATTGGCTATAAGTTAACAAAGAAAAGGCTAGTAAGTGATTGTTTCCCATTGTAATCATGTTAACACGCATATTGTTTACGTCTTATGGCTATACTTTTGAAACAGTGAGTATTTTAACGTATACGGATTGGCCCCATTCACTTCCATTGTAAGTGCCTCACTAACACAGATATTTGCTTTTTTTTTAGGGTGGGACAAGTCAAAATTAATTTTTGTTGTAATCAATATTATGCTACAAATGCTGTTGATTAAACTTAACTTGTACTGAACCCAGAGTATGTTTTACATAAACTTAATAACAGGACCAGTGTTTGGTGTAATCCAATTACAAAGTAATTAGTTACTGTAATCTATTTACATTTTTGTCAAAAAAGTAGTGTAATGCATTATATTTTAAACTACTGTAATAAGATTACAGTTACTGACTTTCCATTAATTTAATTACTTTTAAGTATATTGTAGGTTTATGTTTATTTCTAACATATTATTTATGTAGAATACATGAATTATGGCTGTCATGAATCTTTGTGAAGGAGAAATGTGAGGACTTATATGTATGTCCTGAATGACTTGTATGTAACAATGAACAAGAAAGAAATATAGACATTATTTTGAATTTGTTTTGAAAGTGTTTTAGAAAGTAACTTAAAAGTAATTAGTAATGTGATTACTTTGTCAATGGAGTAATAAGAAAATTAATCTAATTACAATTTTAGAGAAATAATTAATAATTTGTAGTACTTTACTATTTTTAAGTAACTTACCCAAAACTGAACAGGACTAATATCACTCTTGCTATTGGACGGAAAAGCAGTTTACGGCACGTTGGTGTGATTTTGCCTTAGTAAGTGCAAACACACAGTTTAGTCCAAATGACAGCTTATAATGTCTCTTTCGGGGTGTCAGATTAATGTATAGTGTTTTGAGGGATGTTGACTTTAAGATTCATCATCAGGCTCATCTAATAAGAATCAGCTGGTGCTCATGTGCTCCTGGCATTCTGTCATGTGACCCTCGAAATCTCGACCCTGCCAAGAGCTCTGATTAACACACACACACACACACACACACACACACACACACAGTCTATGTTCCCTAAAGTTCTCAAGCTATGCTTCTGAGATGGGTCCAAAGGAATATTTCACCCAAAGAGGGATATTCAAATGACTTTCTTACTTCCGTAGAGCACAATAAGAGAGGTTTTGAAGTATATTGTCGCTGCTCTTTTCCATACAATGAAAATGAATGGGGACTGAGGCTGTAGAGCACCAAAAATGACAGAAAAGTATAATAAAAGAAATCAATATGACTTGTGCGCTATATCCAAAGTTTTCTACAGTCAAACAATAGCTTTGTGTGATTCAACAAAAGACTCTTTCGCCACTATGGCTCTCAAATCTCTTTAGCGTTTGCGTACATTCAAATATGCCTGGGTTTGACGTCAATTACATAAAACAGTTTCTTGTGACCAATTATCATTGACGTTTTGACATGCCACATTTGAATGCACGTGAACGAGATTTGAGAGATTGTAACTTTTGGAGCTCGACAACCCCAGTCCCCATTCACTTTTATTGTTTGAAAAGGAGCAGCTTGGACAATATGCAAAATGACTCCTTTTGTGTTCCACAGAATAAAGAAAATCATACTGTTTGGAACGACATGAGGGTGAGTAAATAATGACAGAATTGTTTGGCAAACTATTCCTTTAAGTCCCAAACTGAAGCTGAAATCAAGTTTAGGTTTAGTCAAACTTTTGATCACTTTTTACAGCACTGCCGTGTCAAATGCAGGATTTTATGATAAAAGCATTCAAATAGTTCACTTCAATGTCTTACATGCTATTTACAGTATTTCGTCAATTATTTAAGAAAGAATGGACATTTGATCATTCAGAAGAGAAAAATATCTCTTAGCCAGGAATTCTTCATAGGTAACCTGATATGGCAGAAGTAGTTTATTTTCCCAGGTGAGACAACATACCCAGATAAATGTATTCCTCTGAACACTCTGATCGAGAATCAGCTCGACATACATGGATAATTATTTCACATCATAAAGGAATCATATGCATGTTTAAGATTAACAGATCTTATCCAGTATACAGCCATGCATTTGTGTGTGTGTGTGTGTGTGTGTGTGTGTGTGTGTGTGTGTGTAAAACACTCCTGAAATATCACTAAACTGTCAAAGTGTTTTACAGTCCACAAGCACAACATATAGTAAGTGACTATATATATATATATATATATATATATATATATATATATATAAAACATACATGTTATGAATAATCATTACATATTAGATGTTTGCTGAGTGAAGGATACATGAATACAATGTGAAAAAAGACAAAAAGTAACATTTAATTGAATAAACAAGTAATCAAGAGACATTATCAAACCAGCATCCTCCAATGTGTTTAACACCATAAAAAGTGTAAAACAACAAATGTACTTACCAAAACTGTTACCGAAGCGTCTCTTGATATCTTTGGATGTTTAAAACTTTCTCAGAAATATTAAACCAAGCGACAAGAAGTACACGAGCGTGTGATACTTTTAATGCTTTGTCGATACGTTGTTTTCTAAAGTTGCTCCCACACCCACACGAAGCCCCACAGCGTGTAAAAGCTGCAGCGCAATGACGCAACACTTCCCGTGCTGTGGCACCAATACTACTATTGTCAAGGCCTAGCTCATGAATATTAATGAGGTCGTGCTGACGTTGTTGGAATCCTTCACGAGCGAACTCTCAAGTCACGTAATTAATATTTTTATGAGCACAGCCAAGCGTCTCCCTTTTAGCCTATCAGTCAGGAGTAATGGTCGAACGTCATATCGCCATCGTTAATATTCATGAGGCTAGCCTTCGTAATAGTAGGATGTGCTGATTCGCGCCCCTCCGCATATAGCACAGCAGACTCGCTCTGAGCTCCATATATTATTGAGATTTAATAAGCGCCACGATTTTTACAGTACATGAACAAGACAATTTGTGTCACAATATGAACAAACTGGACAAGAAATTATAAGGTTTGCAAAAGCTCGCTAACTTTGTCATCTTTAAGTGTGCTTGTAGCGCTATCTGGTTGCACACATTGGCATTGCAAAGAAACGAGACAACTATGAAAACTAGAAATGTTTAATTACAAACTACATTAGAAGCAACAATTTAAGTGTAAAGTCGAAGTACATGAATTTCAGAATTTATTTGGTATGTCCCTCTTGTCTTGATTTTAAAGGAACTGTTCACCCAAAAATGAAAATTCTCTGACCTTTACCCGCCCTTATGCCATCCCAGAGATGTATGACTTTCATTCTTCTGCAGAACACAAACGAAGATTTCAGAAAGACTATCTCAGCTCTGTAGGTCGATACAATGCAAGTGAATGGTGACCAAAATTTTGAAGGTCCAAAAACAACATAAAGGCAGCATAAAAGTAATGCGTTAGACTCCAGTGGTTTAATCCATGTTTTGGGTGAGAACAGACCAAAATATAACTCCTTTCTCACTATAAATCTTGACATCAGTAGTCTCCTTGAAGATCATGATTTCAAGCTCAATTACACTTTGTAGTGCCATCTAGCGTTCTGTGCAATAGGGAGTGTAATCAAGCTTGAAATCATGATTGTGCCTAGAGACTGCAATGGCAAGATGTATAGTGAATAAGGAGTGATAGTTTTGTCTGTTCTCACCCACATGGATTATTTTTATGCTACCCTCATGTGCTTTTTTGGAGCTTCAAAGTTCTGGTCACCATTTACATGCATTGTATGGACCTACAGAGCTGAGATATTCTTCTAAAAATCTTTGTTTGTGTTCAGCAGAAGAAGAAAAGTCATACATATCTGGAATGGCATGAGGGTGAGTAAATTATGAGAGAATTTTGTACTTGAGCTGGCATCGACTCTAAAGCTAATGTGGTCAATGTTACATTTGCTTACTGACCTAAAAAATAGTGTAGAATTTTGAGCGCACAAAAAATGTCCTGCATGCGCAAGATCAAATTTTGAGCGCACAAAAAGTTATTTTGCACGGTCAAGATGAAATTTTGAGCGCAAAAAATTTATTTTGCATGCGCAAGATCAAATTTTGAGCGCACAAAAAGTTATTTTGCACGCTCAAGATGAAATTTTATATCGATATTTCTCCTTTAAAAAACAAACAAAAAAATTAATTAATTTAAAAAAAACATCCTAAAACGTTTTTTTCTTCTTCTTCTTCTTCTTCTAGGTTTAAATGGGGGGGAAAATGCTCATTTTAAATGTGGTCTCAGACTTTTGGACCCCACTGTTTATATGTCAATTTGTCCTCCCTCACATACAAACACACAGCACAGGTTTTGACAAACTGAACAGAATAAAATCTTTTAAATCAGCACTGTCAATTTGGTAATTTATTCAGAAGCTTTAGTGACATCAAGTACAAAGTGCAATTCACATGTGGCTACGTGTATATTCAAACTCTCTCGCACACAATCTTCTCACATCTGTACAGTCAGTATCTGTTTTTAGGTCAGTGTTTGGTTGCTGATGCATCTTCAGTTGCAGCATGATCTGACTGGGTTGTTTCCGCTCCTCTCTGTTCCTCTGGGTCGGGCATGAGTTCCTCATTTGGTGCAGCTGGAGGTTTTCTAGGCGGCTCAAAAAGGGGTCTGTACACGTACACGCCTCCTACCACTCCAACCAGGGTCGCAAATGCGATCTGATTAAAAGGAATCCGTCTCCTAAACATGATCTTATCTTATAAAGGAACTGCACCAATTACAAAACATCTGACATGAACTCCTAAAAAGGCACAGAGGGAACGTTTATGAAATATCACCCACATTCTGTAGTCTAACCTTTGTGTAATGTATATCAGAACTCCAACAGGCTTCAATAAATGAAATTCTAGTACATGCAAAATATGGAAAATCAGTGTATATTGCGAATGACAACACTGACTGATATGTCAAACTTATTCCGAGAACATTAATAAACAAAATTATTCAGAACTACATTTTTACTTAATTTGTAATTAATTTTGCACACTTACCCTAATGGGTTCACTCTGTTATAAACTGTAATTTAGCTCTGAAAATGACAAGCGTTTGTGTTTAGTTAAAACGTATGTAAGCAAGGACGAAAGATCGACTACGGCAATCCATGCGGGCCAAATAAGACGTTTACATACTTGCGTTTCTACTTTTGCCAACATCATCCAGTATATTTACAATTTTTATTTTTATGAATGACACAAAACAAATTAATACGAACTACAAAAAACGCCTGAATTGCATCCCTGCCGTTAGAAATATTTTTATGCGTGTTTTATTTTATTTTTTATAATTAATGAATTTCTCATCAAGATCAGTACAGGGAGAATACAAATGTAGGCATATCTCGTGAATATGTACATAAAATAAAAATAAATATAAACACTAATTTGTCATTTTAAATATATAACACATTTAAATAATAAAATAACAGATGCAAGAAAACCAGGTCATACTGCTTTATAAATTAGCTGTCCTTAGCATTATTGATAAGTTACTCTTCTTATTTCTTTTTATTTGCACATTACAAATACAACGAACAGTGAACAAACAAATACAGAAAGTAATAGTAAAAGGCTAAAGTGTCAGGACAAATACATATATTTAATTTTATAGAGAGAGAGAGAGAGAGAGAGAGAGAGAGAGAGAGAGAGAGAGAGAGAGAGAGAGAGAGCATTGTTGTTATTATTTTTATAAAGTGCATTTTGTATTGTTATTTATTTTCACCTTTTTTATTTTTATTTTTATGCTGGACACAGAATACAAACATATATATACAACAAGACATCCAGATAAGCACCAAAGGAATAAAAAAACAAAACAAACAAACAAAAAACAACAGGGGGTTTATTATATATATATATATATATATATATATATATATATATATATATATATATATATATATATATATATATATATATATACATTCTGTATCTGTTAAACAAGCACCATTTAAGCAAAATATATATATATATATATATATATATATATATATATATATATATATATATATATATATATATAGTAAAAAAAAAAAGACAACATTTCAAAGTTTTACTTTTCAGTGATCTTTAACTCTTTAGCAACTAAAATCGTATATCTAGATTTTTTGTTATCTTTACAGTAAAGAGAGTCCATAAACATAAAAAAAATTATATCATAAAAACCTTAAAACAAGAGTTGCTCCTTTTGCTTTTGTGAATATTACATTTTCCAAATAAAATCATAAGATTCACAATGAAGTTAACAGGTATAATCTTTAATTCAAAGTATATAAAAACATCTTTGCAAGTTATATCAAAAATATGTCCAGATTTCCGTTTAACATATAAAGATAAATCTTCCCAATTTTTGGGGAATAACAAGTCAAAAAAAAAAAAAAATAAAAAAAGATGTATTATTTTTTTCTGTCTGCTCTGAACAAAACTTTCATCAATGTCTGAAAATTTTGATAAAGAGTACTTACAAACATATATGTTATGAAGATATTTTTAAGTGTAATTCCCGAATCTTGTTAATTACACAGAAAGGAAAAGAGAGTGACCAAGCTTTTTTCCATGTGATCTATGGGAAACAAGTATTCCAAAAAATTCCTCGAGGTTTAATAGATCTATTTTTATACATGTGTTGTCTAATAAGTTTATTCGTGATTTTTTTTTTTTTAATACTAATATCAACTCCATTTATATGAACAATGCTCGTCATATATTAACGCGCGCGCGTGTGTGACGTCACGAGACAAACACGGAAGTAAATATCTCTATGTTGAAGTAGACAAGCCCGCCAAGAAATGGACATATGTATCTGTTATTAAGATGTTAACCGTCGAAACGGTTCTGAGCTTCTTGTGGAGATGGAAAAGATTCGTTCGCGCTTCAGACAGGACAGATCTTCCCCATCTGACACTGTGCGACTGAGGAAGAGGAGTTCTGTTCTGTACAAAACAGATGACAGCAACGCTCACACACACGGTGAATACAAGACTCATCATCGATTTACAGCTAAACGTATTTTAATTAGAAGTTTTTTATAACCTTTGCATAACAATCACAAAAAGTAGCTAAATGTTTTTGGAAATGTACCATGGTAATACCTGGAGTTAGTTTTAGATATTTAGATAATTAGCTGTTAATTCAAGTAATTTGGACTTATTTGGTTTTCTTGACAATATTCTGAAAGGGTACAACGGGGCTAAAGGCACAGTTTATTTTATTTTCTCCTAAACAGTGTTGGGCAAGTTACTCTAAGTAACTAATTAATTAAATTAATTAAGTAACTACTAATTTTATCTTCTACAGTGTAATTAGATGACTAATTACTCTTTCTGAAAAGTAATTGCATTACTTATTAATAATTACTTTCTAAAACATTTATCAACCTCGACTGGATGAAAAATACAATGATAGACATGAAATTGTTTTTTCAAATAAATCATATAAAATCAAATAAATTATTAATGAACTGGCCAAAGAATTTAAGGGGGCTGCATTAAATTAGAAAACATACATTTTAAAATTAGATGTAAATTCACTATTTTATATAGAATTGTTCTATAGTCTATACAGTATTTAAGACAGAAAATGTGAAATAACTGTAATTAAACTACTAAAAAATTAAGAGTAATCCCTTTCATTACTTTTTCAATGAAATAGTAATTTAATTACAGTAATTAATTACTTAATAATGCATTACACCCAACACTGTTCCTAAAACACTAAACCACAACAAGGATCAGCACAGTACTTTCCTAAACACCTATTTGTTGTCACTATGCATTGCAACATTTTCCTGATCCATGAAATCATCGCATTCGGTGTCTAAAGGTTTGTTTTAAGGTAAATTCATCTAATACTCAATGCTTTTTAAAATGTTCCAAATTTATGTAGCTAATGAAAATTCTTGAAATTATCACATTTATTTTAAAACAAAAAATGTATTACAGTTTTGTTCAAGGTGATTCAATCAAAAGTTTTTTAATAGCTGTCCAATAAGTGAAAGCCCCCCTGTTGCAGGGGATAAAGGCCCCAAAAATCACTGAATTCTGATTCCTAATATTATTTCTGCAGAATTCCTTGGAGTCACAGTTTTCACTGTTGTATTCCGCCTGGTCAACTGCCTCCTAGTCCAGAGTAGCTTCGTCCCGGATGAATACTGGCAGTCGCTTGAGGTTTCTCATCGAATGGTCTTCAAATATCCTCACTTACGCGCTGACCCACATTCTGTCATTTCTCACACATTCTAGCTGGTTAAGTTTGGTTATTTGAATCCAATATATTTTAAAAGTATATTCACTGTAGTTCCTTAACATTTTTGTCCTACTTATGGCTATGAGACCTGGGAATGGAAGGAAGGCATCCGGGGATACTCATATCCTCTCCTGTTTGCTGTGATGTATAAAGTCTTGCATCTGATGAATTATGACACCGTTCAACTATTGGTAAGACATCGCTGTAATACTGCAGTGGTTCTCAACTGGTTTTGCCTCAGGACGCAGAGTTTACATTGGGCATCAAATGGTGACTGAACACAGTACCAAAATTATCATTTAGGTAGATGCATGTTATTATTTTTATAATCATACCATTCATGAATACCTTGTCTGCAGATATTAGTGCCTCGCATTTTCCAAGCTCTGCTGGCCGCGTATGCTGACGTGAAGCTGTACCGTCTCGTCCTGCAGTGGGAAACTCCAGATGTGGCAGAATGGACAGTAAGTGTCTGTTTGATACTCTGATATTATTCAAATGGGTAGTTGACATGAAATGCTTTTGGGTACTTCACATGTCCTGTTGTGTGGCATGCTATACTCCATCTGTAATGGTTTTAAACAGCATTATTCTTTTATACCTGTATTTATTTGTCACATCACATCATAAAGATGATTAAAATGGTAAAAAAAAATTAACAGACACAGGACCTAAGATATGCACTTTACTTTATACATTGATATAAATTTTAATCTACCCAGATACACTCTGATACACTTGTTTTTTTGTTTTTTTTGTATGTTGGTTTCAATTTTTTTTATTTTTTTATTTTAGTATTTCTGTCAGTTGTGCTCCTGGTTCACCTGGTACTGCTGTAGCCGGACTCTTACCAACACCATGGAAACGGTTCTGAGCACCCTGGCGCTTTGCTTTTACCCTTTACCGGGCTACAAAATGCACAACAGGTCCATAATTTAGTGCCGTGACAATACAGCGAGTTAGTGCTGTAACCTTTAAAAGCCTCTTCACTGATGATTTCTTTCTGCTCTCTCTGTTTCAGCTGGAAGTATTTGTCTCTGGTGTCTTTGGCCATTGTTTTCCGTCCCACAGCTCTGATCGTTTGGCTTCCTCTGCTCTTTCATCATTTCTGCATGGAAGAGAACAAACTGGCATTCTTCATACAGCAAGGAATTCCCATTGTGTAAATGTTGCAATTTTCTTGTTGTTACTTATTCACTATGTTAAGCCATTTATCTTATTTGTGATCTTTCTGTATTACTTGTACAGGGCTCTTGCACTGGGGGTCTCGACATTGATCGACTCTGTATTCTATGGAAAGGTATTTCTACCTCTGACACAACACCCGTTTACTGATTGCGAAAATAAAAGTATGTGTATTGCTCTAGTGCATTGTTAGTAATTTATTGATTTTTATTTCTAAACACTGCCTATTTTGGGTGAAATAGGTACCGTGTTTCCCACAAAGGCTGTCAGAAATCTAAATCAATATTTGGTGTGGCCACCTTTGCCTTTAAAACAGCCCCGATTCTCTTAGGTACACCTGGACACAGTTTTTCTTGGTTGTTGGCAGATAGGATGTTCCAAGCTTCTTGGAGAATTCGTCACAGTTCTTCTATCTATTTCGGCTATCTCAATTGCTTCTGTCTCTTTATGTAATCTCAGACTGACATGATGTTCATGTCCTGTTGCAGGGCTCCCTGTTCTTCTATTCTAATCTTTTCTATTTGCAAAAGTAATGTCTAAACTGTATTTTTCCTGTTGACACACTAAAGCTGAAGATATAAATAACCATCTTAAGGCAAATGTTTTTGTGAAACATCTTAAGTGCGTAAAACTTTTGCACAGTACTGCGTTTATTCATCATGGTAGTATTTTTTGTTATATTTGTTAGGGGTTGGGTAAAAAATAGATTTTCCGATGCATCACAATCTTCATTTGAATGATCTCGATATTGATTCTTAAATACTAAGATCGATCTTTTACTCTATGCGGAGCCCTCTACAATGAAAGGAAATCACTTGCATTTGCAGCCAAATTTTGCGCTATGCGACTAAAATGTATATATTTGGCAACTGGCTGGTAAATGTTGAGATTTCACTCACCAGTGAATTAATTGTGTAGTATAGTGGTGGAGTATTCAGCAGTGAGATCCTTTTACTGCGTGTTGAGAGTCCAAAGACGAGATCCACGCAACCCATTTGTCATTAAATAATGTCTCTTTTTATTCTCTTTCTGTTCTCTCTAGTCAGTTGTTGATCAAAAAACAACAAAAATATAAACATTTAATTCTATTCATGCATAGCACGGATGAGATAAAGCCATTCAAGTCATCTCTCGTTAACGTGCGCTCATCTACAGACTCTCTTTAGAGAAATGCTGGTTTTCTTAAAGAGACAGTACCAGTTTTAAGCACCTGTTCAACAAATCAGTGTAAATACCTGTAAGTAGTGCAAATTATTCAATTAAACAATAAACATGTTACAGAAATATTTAATGATTTAATTCAAGGATTAATTAATTTTAGAAAAGCTAAAATGTGACCAAATGATGAAAAACTAATAAAATATAATTAGTAAAAGTAATATTTTCATATTGTACCTAGTTAGAAGGTCCCCTGTACAATTAACAACATTAGCTGGGAGAGAATTTCTTTCATAAGCAAAATGGACATTATAACTGAAATATACCCATATGAATCAATGTCGAATCTAATTCGAATCGAGAGCTTGTGAATCGAAATCGAATCGGGAAATCTGTATCAATACCTTGCCCTAATATTTGTTACAAAATGTTGGGTTTTCTTTTTTTTTTTATTATTATTATTAAATAATAATAATAATAATAAATTTCTATTGTAATACAGTAAATAAATATTGTATTTCAGTAATAAGAATTAAATGAAATAATAATATATTACTTGGCAAAAAAACAGTGGCAAACACTGAAAAGCTTATATATCCACGTTGCTTCGGTGCGTTGCCTCAAAAAATCAATTACAAGGAAAGAAAAAGTTTGCATACAATATTTTACTCAGACAGTTATGACGATGTAAATCGAAAACGTTTTGCTCTTGCACTTTGGCACTTTTTTGGCCTCCTAATAAATATCCTGTTAATTTTGATGTGAAATTTGAGCCGGACATGTTCTTGACAGTTTTTAGAGGATTCACCCTCTTACAGTATTTTCAAATAAATTACTGAAACAGAGAACAGGACAGCTTGTGGCTTTGGCAGTAATGTGAGTATGATTACTGTATTATCATCACAATCATGTGTGTGTTTTTCTCCAGTGGATTCTGGTCCAGTGGAACTTCCTGAGGTTTAATGTGCTGCACAGTGTGGCAGAGTTTTATGGAACTCACCCGTGGCACTGGTACTTCACTCAGGGTGTGGTGGTTGTGATTGGACCCCACCTCCCTATCTTCCTGTACGGATGCAAAGTTGCCACCAAAAAACACAGAATCTTGCTTATAACCATTTTATGGACGATAACGATTTACAGGTGAAAAGCAAACAAACCTGGAATTGTTCTATGGGTGTGAAATACCACTTTGGTGCATAAGTTGTAACATTTGCATGGGCAAATTTTCTTCATAAATATTAAACTAATATCAGCCCTTTTTTTTTCAGAATAGCTCATTGAATATAATGTCTTTTGCAGTTTGCTCGCACACAAGGAGTTCCGGTTTATTTATCCGGTGTTGCCATTCTGTATGATATTTTGTGGTGAGTACTTTGCACATATTTAGTTGTTCGTGCAGATTTGAAACCGCACTGTTCTGAAAGTCTTCACGCGCTTTTATTGACAGGTTTGTCTTTAGCAAAGCTCCAAACGTGGAGGAAACCTGCAGCTTGTGCCCTGCTGCTGTTAAATATAATTCCTGCATTATACACGGGTTTAATTCACCAGCGTGGAGCTCTGGACGTCATGAATCACCTGCAACAACTGTGTAACATCAGCGAGTCTCAGAATGCACCTGAGCCTGACGTTCTGTTCCTCATGCCCTGTCACTCCACACCGATGTACAGGTAACATTTAGCAAGACTGGAAATCATTCATGATATTCAAAATGTAAACTGAACAGGTTAGGAAAGGCTGTGTCTAATTGAACCTCATGAAAACGTGTCCAGGTCACATTTTACACCAAATTAAAAGAAATTATATCTTGCGATATTTTTTGAAGTCTATATTTAAGACCTTTAAGCTGTTTTGCATTGTGACATTTTTTTCATTACAATTAAGTGTTAATAAATATTCCGGGTTCAATACAAATTAAGCTAAATAAACAGCATTTGTGGCATAATGTTGATCATTTCGACTCATCTGTCCTTTTCTTTAAAAAGGCACTTACAATGGAAGTGAATGGGGCAAATTTTTGAAGGGTTTAAAGGTGGAAATGTGAAGCTTATAATTTTATAAAAGCACACATTAATTCTTCTGTTTAAACTTGCATGTTGTTTAAATTGTAAGTTTTACATTTGAGTGTTTAAGGGTTTGTTGGCATTACATTGCCATGGCAACGAAGTTTTAAAATAGGATATAACTTTACACAGAAAAGGTGGAAAGTGATTTTATCACTCTAAAATCATGTTTACTCTCATATTGTTTATGTTTTGTAGCTATACTTTTGAAACTGAGTATTTTAAAGTTTACAGATTGGCCCCATTCACTTCCATTATAAGTGCCACACTGTACTGTACACCAGATTTGTGCCTTTTATATTTTTTAAAGAAAAGGACAGACGAGCCCAAATACATTTTTGTGTTAATCTACATTATGCCACAAATGCTGTCGATTGAGCTTAACTTGTATTGAACCCGGAATATTCCTTAAGCATGAGACATTTTACTTTTGAGTTTTGTGTAATTCCCATTCTCAGTAGTGATTCTCATTAGATTTTTACTACCGTACAACTATTTTGTAGAAAACAGTACAAAAATGTAAGCACTGTAAAATGTAAATAAAACAGCATTTTTTTAACACCTTATTTTAATTCTGTTTTTATTGTTATTTGTTACTGTTTTATTATTATTATTTGTCTTGTCATCTGTTTTGTGTATTAATGCTTTGGCAATATTGTATGTAAACACAATCATGCTTATAAAGTACCTTAAATTGAATTGAAGACGTGACTTAAAAGTCTTCAGTGATCACACTGGGCCACAAACTGTTTATCCGGATAGTGAAGCTTCCGGCAAAAAACACACGTCATAATAAAAGCACGAAGCTAGAGCCCTGAAATTGAAGAATTGAAGAAATTGTGACAGAAATATATAACAACTGTATAGTAAAATGTATTATTCACTGTAATAATAATAATCAAGCAATATATCACAAGCAAGACTGCTGTTGAATAAAATTTTGGGGGGAAATGCCATGACATGTTGAAAAGTTCTATTTTCACTTGATAAAACTTTTAAAAATTAATTGATTTGGCACCATTTTGATGATGAAATTAAATTAAACTTTAAAACATGGAGTTCTGGAAAATATTAATAATTATTAAACTATAATTATTAAAATATTTATTAAATTATTAAAAATAACTAAACTGGCAACACTACTCCGAATGGTGCCAAAAACAAAAAACATCAAGTGAGCGGCAGTTCTGCAGACGGAAACACCTTGTTGATGAGAGAGGTCAACAGAGAATGGCCAGACTGGTTCGAACTGACAGAAAGTCTACAGTAACTCAGATAATCACTCTGTACAATTGTGGTGAGAAGAATAGAATCTCAGAATGCTATTCTGAGATGCGGGCTGGCGCTGTTTTGGCGGCACGAGGGGGACCTACACAATATTAGGCAGGTGGTTTTAATGTTGTGGCTGATTGGTGTATACTCACCGGGCGAACAGGTTCCTTTTAATTTGCCTAAAAATTATGACGAAATGCACTTACATTTTTGTTCTGCTTAAAAGTTTGTTTGGGGATATTTCGCCTGTTTGTGCACATCCCTGAAATTCTTGATGTAAAATAATTTGGCTTTTTGAAGAGCATTGATGATTGGTTAAAACCAATCAAATTTATTTATCTTAAATCAACAAACTAATTTTAAACTATGCTGCGCATAGTATAAACAGGCATCGTTCACCCAGGGTGCTTTAGTTCATTCAGGAGAAAAAAGTTTGGCTTCTTTCGTTGTATAAATTAGGCTGCACAATGAAAAAAACAATTATAATGGTCCTAAAATCCATTTTTATACTTTCTTTTGATTTTAGATTAATTCCTCAACAAACAAAGCCAAAAGTAAAACAAATTTTATGTTGGAAAATGAAAAATCGTGGGAAATGTTTTCCCCGATATCAAGGTTTCTCTTTGTTTTTGCAGTCACCTGCACTGTCCCCTCAAACTGCGTTTTCTGGAGTGCCAACCAGATCTAACAGGAAATGAGCAGTATGTGGATGAAGCCGACAAGTTCTTCTCAGATCCTCTTCACTGGCTCAGAACTTCCTTCCACACTCAGTCCACACTACCATCACATGTGCTGCTGTTCGACTCCCTAGAGAAGGTAAATCATACAAACATTTATCTCCAGCAAAACAATTGAAGAGTCAAATTGCACTCCTAATTATAAGTATGTTTTAAGTAAAAACTATTTATTTTATAGTCAAGTTAATATCTCTATAAATAGTGTAAAATATTAATTACAATATATAGAAATTTTTTACATTCGCTAAAGAAAATGTGAGTCGTGCTTGCCTTTGCAAAACTTGCTGCCATGACACTAGGGTGTTGTCGGTGGTTAACGGGGCATTTGTATGCGGTTGCTAGGGGATTCTGTGTTTGTTCATGTCCCAGATCGTAAGTATGAGAAATAATAATAGTAGTGATGCTTGCCTTATACTGTATAGCAAATATACCAATAAAAAGTGACAACAGAAGATGTTGCATGAGCAAGCACCACTAATTATGCTTATCGCAACTAAAAACAATACACAGTTGAAGTCAGAAGTTTACATACATTTAAACTCGGTTTTACACGATTCCTGACATTTAATCGTAGAAAACATTCCCTGTCTTAGGTCAGTTAGGATCACTACTTTATTTTAAGAAAGTGAAATGCCAGAATAATAGTAGACAGAATTATTTATTTCAGCTTTTATTTCTTTCATCACATTCCCAATGGGTCAGAAGTTTACATACACTTTGTTAGTATTTGGTAGCATTGCCTTTAAATTGTTTAACTTGGGTCAAACATTTTGGGTAGCCATCCACAAGCTTCTCACAATAAGTTGCTGGAATTTTGGCTTATTCCTCCAGACAGAACTGGTGTAACTGAGTCAGGTTTGTAGGCCTCCTTGCTCACACACGCTTTTTCAGTTCTGCCCACAAATTATCTATCGGATTGAGGTCAGGACTTTGTGAGGCCACTCCAATACCTTGACTTTGTTGTCCTTAAGCCATTTTGCCACAACTTTGGAGGTATGCTTGGGGTCATTGTCCATTTGGAAGACCCATTTGCAACTGAGCTTTAACTTCCTGGCTGATGTCTTGAGATGTTGCTTCAATATATCCACATAATTTTCCTTCCTCATGATGCTATCTATTTTGTGAAGTGCACCAGTCCCTCCTGCAGCAAAGCACCCCCACAACATGATGCTGCCACCCCCATGCTCACGGTTGGGATGGTGTTCTACAGCTTGCAAGCCTCACCCTTTTTCCTCCAAACATAACGGTGGTCATTATGACCAAATAGTTCACTTTTTGTTTCATTAGACCAGAGGACATTTCTCCAGAAAGTAAGATCTTTGTCCCCATGTGCACTTGTAGTCTGGCTTTTTTATGGCAGTTTTGGAGCAGTGGCTTCTTCCTTGCTGAGCAGCCTTTCAGGTTATGTCAATATAGGACTCGTTTTACTGTGGATATAGATACTCGTCTACCTGTTTCCTCCAGCATCTTCACAAGGTCCTTTGCTGTTGTTCTGGGATTGATTTGCACTTTTTGCACCAAATTACGTTCATCTTTAGGAGACAGAATGTGTCTCCTTCCTGAGCAGTATGATGGCTGCGTGGTCCCATGGTGTTTATACTTGCATACTATCATTTGTACAGATGAACGTGGTACCTTCAGGCGTTTGGAAATTGCTCCCAAGGATGAACCAGACTTGTGGAATTTTTTTTATTTTTTTTAAAGCTGATTTCTGGCTGATTTCTTTTGATTTTCCCATGATGTCAAGCAAAGAGGCACTGAGTTTGTAGGTGGGCCTTAAAATACATCCACAGGTACACCTCCAATTCAGTACACCTCCTATCAGAAGCTAATTGTCTAAAGGCTTGACATCATTTTCTGGAATTTTCCAAGCTGCTTAAAGGCACAGTTATTTTAGTGTGTGTAAACTTCTGACCCACTGGAACTGTGATATGGTCAATTAAAAGTGAAACAATCTGTCTGTAAACAATTGTTGGAAAAATGACGTGTCATGCACAAAGTAAATGTCCTAAACGACTTGCCAAAACTATAGTTTGCTAATATTAAATCTGTGGAGTGATTAAAAAATGAGTTTTAATGACTTCAACCTAAGTGTATGTAAACTTCTGACTTCAACTGTATTTCTCATTTAATTAGTATAAAATATGAATTTCACTATTAAAATTTATACATTCTCTCTTTAAGTTTAACTAAGCTTGTTTGTTCATCTTTTAGGATATTGCTGGATTCCTGGTGGAAAACAGATTTGTCAAACAATCCGAAATATTCCACACTCACTTCCCAGAAGGTCGTTTGGGAGAGAACATATTAATATATGCGAGAGGATCTGGACCAAGCACTAATTAGTTGTTTTCCTTTTTTCATTATTGTATTGTTTTGATGATGTACAACTGATCACTATCTCACATAAAAACTTTTATTTGTTTAAATTCACTGTTTCCTTTATTTCAGTTCAAATTCTTCTCCAATGTAGGATCCAATATTTCAGCTCAATTTTATCAAAGGAGGACAATATTTTATGAAGCAATGAAAGACTTTTATTCTAGATTTATGTGCAAGAGTTTAAGTGCATTTGTTTAAAATTACAAGATAAAGTGTGTGTCTTATAAGTCATTTCCATACAAGCTCTTACAGATGTTATTTTGCCAAGGAGCACACAGGAAAGAGAAAAAAAATGGGGAAAATTATTGCACTAACAACTGCCAATTCAACACAAAAATAAATATTCCCTACTGATCTGCATTCACAAATAAAACAGTGGTGACATATAGCAGCCAATTTATGACCAGTCAAACCAAATCAATCTAAAACGTAACATTTTAACCAAGAGCAATGTTTTAATTTTCGTCCTAAATCTACTGAACTTCTGACACACTTTTGACAAAATATAATTTTAATTTATTTTAAATGGTTATTTGGTCCTAACAGAACTGAAACATGTTTATGTCCTCAATGATTGATTTTTTGTTTTGTTTAGAAAACTATTTTTTTTTTGTAAAATGCATCCATAAAAAGTGCTTTAGTTAATAATCCCAATCAAAGCAGTTTGTCCCACTTGTTATACATTCATAGCAATTTCAAATACTTATAAATCCTCAACTTTTTCAACATGCTCAGGGAAGAAAATAAAAAATAAATCTTCCTCAAAAAATGACCTATAATTAATTATAAATTGCTACAAGAAAATTGCTGTTTAAATGCTAAGACTTTGCTGTCACCATAGTGCAGAAAGAGAGCAAATACATAAAGAATCATTTAACCAGCATTAGAACAATTACATTGTGCAAATTTCACAGAAAATGTGAACCTAAAGATTTCATCAACCATCTCCAAAAATTAGAACAAATTTAATGTTTCTTCTAGTATTTCGGATCAAAGGGCATAGGGCCAAGCTCTATTTTGACATCAGCAAACTGTCGGTTGGGATAGCGTCCTGATTGGCTCCATTTCTTGGCTCTCTGAGGCCGAGGGCGTGGCTGCTGGTGCTTCCTCTTTTGCCGCTGACAATGACGGCATGGCTTGCCCTTTGACCCCGGCCCTTCAAAGGGTCGACTGCAAATTTACAAACAGGACATTTTTTAGGGTTTGCCATTAAGCCTCATGTGTGGTTCACTCATGCGTGTCAACATGCACTCTACTGATTCTCAGACCTACAGACAGGGAAGTAACAGACACGAATGCAGTTACAAACATGCAACTTCAAGTCAACATGAAAACAAAATTGACCCTATTTACTTTGCTAATGTGTTCCAGGTCTTATTGTGAACAATTCATCATTCTGAAGAAATTATAAATGTTTGTCTTCAAAATGACCATGTTTACATGCACTTAAGAAAACGGTTTATTCCAGAGTTTTTGCAGAAAGCGACGCTCTGAAATGTCATTTAAATGAGAACGGCAACTTCCTTATGCCGCTTAAGGGATTGAGACAAAGCAATTTAACACACCTAGGTTTCTCCTTGAGAACATGGCTTATGTGGTCTTGTAAACACATATGCGGCATTCTGATGGGTGTCTGAAGAGTGCGCATGTGCGTGAACACCAAATAACAAACATCACAGGATAGAGCCCAACAACAAATCAACAGCGGAAAGAATTCAACATTTAAAATGTTGAGTACAGTGGGAAAAGCACAAACTATACCCATTTATACACACCAATGTAAAATATAGATGTCCCTAACGTTCGCATATATGCTCGTACATTGGGGGAATCCCAGAGTTTTACATAAGAGGGAAACCTCACTATTGCAGCGCAGTTTCACTGGAGGTCACGATGGAAAGTTAAGGAAACAAACACAGCAACAACTCTAAAATATCGGGAAATAAAGTGAAGCAACAGAGAATAAAACAGCAAAGTCTTCCTCGGATGCCACATTTGTTATTTACACAAGCGTCACGGGGAAATTACAATGCTGTAAAAAAAAGCTGCTTACTGACCGAGCCGCATGTATATGGGAGTAAACTGTACGGCGTTATACAGTTCACGTAAACCGGAACGCTGCTTTCTCGCAATAAGCCGCTTTCTGGTGTCCATGTAAACAGTCAATGATGTAGCAAAATGAAGTAAATTGTTCCACCTCTAAAACAACTTTCATTTTTGGCCTCACAAATCCTTCATATTTTTCACTATCCAATCAATTCATTATGGATAAAATCAAGTTCTGCCCTACGTTTTTTTTCTTGTTGGATGTCCTGTTTGGCTTGTAAATATGTGACATTATACAAGTATAAGCGGTTGTGAATACCATTTCATGTTGACTCGACTAGAGTTTTAAGCAGGATTTCCAGATTTTAGCAACAAGTGTAACTTAGCTTGTTATAAAAACGAAAGATTATCCAAGACCAAAAAATGGCTTACCTCGGCCCAAAATATTTTAAGTACGTATCTCCAAATATGTGCCTGTAGATGTAGTCGTCCAGATCTTCGAATACGTCATCATCGAGACTATGATATTCATCTATTTCCTCAAGATAATCCTCAACACTACTAACAAAGTCTGTAAATAGCATCTGGTCGTGTATAAAGATGCCATTATGGAAGAAATTATTGATGAAGCTCTCTAGCTCCCTCCAGTGGCGGAAATAGCCGACCTCCTTCTGAAGATAGCTTCGCAAGAGTTCGTTAAACTCATCCGCACGGATGGGGTCCATTGCCTTATTGAACAGACTCATAGACTCCTGATAAGCACAATCAAAAACACCTGAACACCCTTTGGGGGGCATTTTCTGACTTTGCTCTTTCTGAGTGCCGGGTTTGCGTGTGTTGCTATCGCTGTGAAAAGAGTCGATGGTTGATTTGCGAGGGTGTCGATGTAAAGGTTTTTGAGGCTGCCAATGGATGTCTTCTGCACGTTTGTTGCCCTGTTCTTTAAAACCATCTTGCTGAAATGTCTGACGTTGAGGTTTGGCATCCTTCCTCTCTTGGAACCTTTTTTCGTCGCCCCTATTGAAAACATTGGAGGCGGAGTTTTTAAAGTGTCTGAACGTGGACTTAACAGAGTCTGAAAACTTCCTGAGATTTTCCTTTACTGCTTCTTTGGCCTTCTTGATCTGCTCCTTGTGATGGTGCACAAACTCTTTTGTGGAATTCTTGACAGCATCAAACGTTTCCTTCACCTTTCCCATCATCCCATCCTTCGGAATCTTGGTCTTTACGTCCTGATCGCCTTTTGCTTTCTTCTCCTTTGACTCTACGTAGAGTCTCTCCCAAAGATCTGAGCGTTGTTGCTCAAATCTCAGCTTGTTCTCGAGCTCCAGAAGTCGAGCCTGGAGTTCTTCGGTCTCTGGATCAGTCTTTCCCTCCACGTCTTCCTCTTTCTGACTCATTTCCTCAAGTTCCTCTTTCAGCTTGTCCGTAACCTTTCGTTCTTTATCAAGCTCCTTCCGTAGGACCTGAGCCTCGGCCATGAGCGCCTCCCTTTGGCTGATGAAGCTACGCACTTTCTGCTTCTCCTCTTGCAAATGGCCCTTCAAACGTTGGTTTTCGGACAAGATCGAGTCTGTTCCAGCTCCTCTCTCCTCTAACTCTCGAATCTGTCCACGTAGGTACCTCAGTTCCTCCTGCAAAGCCAAGAGGGACGCCTCCTCTTTCTCGAGAGTGATTTTAAGTTGCTGGTTTTCCATGGTCAAATCCTTCTGCTGAGACCCCATCTCGCTCTTGGCTTGTGAGAGTTGGTCATACAAATTTTGTCTTTGTGCCTGTGTTTTCAAACAGAAAAATCAAACTGTTACCAGTGTCCACCTCACAAATGAGGAGGAGACTATTTTCTAGTAGGAGACTTCTCGACACACACTAATGGTGACAATACAGAAATAATTGGTGAATTTTGTTGCAGTAATACTTTGTATCATTTTCCAGTGGGGTTTGCACCGACTAATCGATTAGTTTAAGATTAGAGTTACCTGTAGCTCTTCCTGTTTAAATCGGAGATGCTGGTTTTCTTTAGTTATTTTATCCATAATGCTTGTGAGGGACAGCACCATATCCTGCTTTTCCTCTAGATCTTCCTTTAGATTCTCAACCACTTCCTAAAAATATGGAGACAGTGGCACAAGAATGGATGCCTATGAAAAGCAACAAAGCCAACTATAGCTTTTCTAAAGCTACGTAAACCCAGGTATACTTTAGAAAACATTCATGCTTGAGAAAAAGAGGGAAAATGACATTAATAATTGGAAAATAGTGAGAGAAATAGATTAAGCACTACGGACGGGAATCATAAGGAATTTGGTGGATATTGTAAACTCACATGAGATTTCATTATCTCATTAATCCTCTGTAATTTGACACTTCCACTGACAAAATAATTAATCATTGCTGACTGAGTATAGCGTATTTCTACAATTGCTTTGGTAACTGAAAACGTGATGGCATAACTGGCAGAAAATTAGACATACTGATCTTCATGATAACGGTAAAAATGTATTTCACATAAATAACTAATATTGGCATAATATTCATGCTGTATAGCCAGAGGGGACCTGGCTCCCCCAGCTGAGCCTGGTTTCCCCCAAGGTTACTTTTCTTTATTAACTAACATCTTATGAAGTTTTTGGTTCCTTGCCATAGTCGCCTCTGGCTTGCTCACTGGGGGGCCTAAAGACAACTTGACCTTATAAATGGCTCTGATGTGTATATTGCAAACTTTATGTTTCCTTGATCGTATTATGTTTGTGCATCGCATCCTCCCATTTACGGTAGGATGGGTGGGATATGTCCCTACCATTTTTGACCTTTGCCAATTTTGCCCCAGCCACTTTATGGAATAGCTTTCGTCAGGTAAGTGTCTAATGCAGAAAAAACATCTCCAGTCCTTGAACTGGAGTTTCCATTTTATTTGTGTAATAACTCCAATACAATAAGTGTGATCCAGCACTGGAGTTTATTTTTACTGTTATGAAAAGTGCTCGTTGTGGCAGCGATGTTCTCTTGTGCATCCAGATGTACGCTCTACTCCCTCCACTGCTGCACAACTCGCGCTCCCTTTCAGTTAAATCGCAAATCAAAATGCAAACAGATGTGTCCCCACTTATGATGTATATCCACTTATGTACAGATGCAATCTTTGTTTATTTAATACAAAAAGCTTAGATTAGAAGGCAGATTAGAACTGGGAACTCCTTATACTAGAGGCAAACATTTTACCAT
Source organism: Myxocyprinus asiaticus (assembly GCF_019703515.2). Lineage (NCBI taxonomy): Eukaryota > Metazoa > Chordata > Actinopteri > Cypriniformes > Catostomidae > Myxocyprinus > Myxocyprinus asiaticus. The sequence continues at coordinate 8,594,287 of NC_059361.1, forward strand.
AAGACCAATCACTCTGGCTAAAACTTAATGATCCATGTATTTATCCACTGACTAACAAAATCCCAGTGCTCAAAATCAGTACAGTGTTAGATGTACAGATTAAGTTATCAAATTAATTATTTGAAATATTTATTGGAATGCTTGAATTGGTCATGAAGAATAACTTATTCTCAGAAGAGAAAAAGACTGTTTAACATTATCTGCACATAACCTAATTAATAGGTGACCTAATTACATAACCTAATTATTTTGTGAAGTCACCACAAAATTATCCCCACCACTTTTAAAAACAAAGTGCATCGCCAGACGACTTAAGTTGTTCCATATACCTTAATGGAATGGAACGTCATGACAATCATTTTGTTCCCAACATTTTTTATGGTTTGACTTTCATTCCTTTTAAGCACAGAGTCAAGAAATGCAAAGAGTGAGCCTTTGGGACTTAAAAAAATAACTAGTTTCATAGATCTTCTTCAGCATATATGGCTGAATCAGAGAGGAAATTAACTTAGCAGAAAAGATAAAAGACAAGGAAAGCTGAAACAAAGTTCACCAATGACAGCATGAAATACAGGGGAAAACCAGGAAACGTGGAGAGACATACAATTCAAAGCCTTTTGCCTAATTTTATGAGTGCTTGAATAACTGAGGTTTAAAGCTGCAGTAAAGCCACAGTTTTCCTCAGTCAGAATTAGTGAGTGAATTGTGACAGACCTTACTGACAATATCCATCTCTCTCTTACACGGTGCCTCCAGCTCATTCACACGACTCTTTTCCACAATCCTCTGCCTTTCCTGAATCTGTACTGTGCCTGAAACATACACAAACATAGTTTTTACATAGCTTGGAAACAAACATTGCTCACAAAAAAATTTTTCTAGCCAATTGGATGAGCATAACTAGAAACATTTATTTTAAACATAGAACATATTAATGACTATTTAAGTTTTTTTTATTTTATTTTCACAACTTTTCCAGGACTGGAAATCACAGTTTCAAAATTCCAGATATTTCCAGGTTTTCCAGTATTTTTTCTTAAGGGTACTGATTCTAGCAGTTCTATTTTAAATATTTTAACCACTTAATAGGAAGAGCACATAGAAAAGTGAGACAATGCGGCACTGCTCACCGTAGAAGTGTCCAAATCCCATACTGATGGCAATGAGCAGTGCAAGAAGGATGCATTTGTTCAGAGTGCCGCTGATCTGGCCTTGATACTGATGAGCAGCGCGGGGGTCCGGATGAGCCTGAATCTCTTCAAGGACCTAAGGAACAATCAAATGCGATATAGAATCAAATAAGGCATGCACCAATTTTTGCACTGGAATTTTATTGTGGCCGATTCCGAAAACAAACCATTTAACTTTTTGAGTTTTAAATTTAGCTGCTAGCTAATTAATTAACTCTTTAAGCTCTGAAGGTGTTTTTTAAGATTTCCTGTTTCAGTGGCATGCACAAAATTAACTCTACAAAAAACATAAAAGAGGGTCAATTGTTTGGTATTATATTAAAGAAAACTTTTCAATTTGTTTAATGATATACATTATGATCAATTATGAGACTCTCAGCCTAAGAAACTGATGAAAAATCACAAAAACACTTGAGCCAAAAATTTATATTATCTCTGGGTGTAAATATGGTGGCTCAGAAAAACTGTTTTTATTTTTGTTCCCAATCATGTCAACTGTAACTGAGAAAAATGTTGTGTTAATACAACAAAGCAACTAATAAAACATAATAATTGTACATATGTAAATAATTACACATGCAAATACAACAATTACTAAAGGTATGCTCTCTCTCCAAAGCATGCAGAAATGAGTAACAAGATCTCATTCAGTTCCATTCTGTCACTTGAGCCATCAAGTCTTTTCATGTACTTGGCGCCATCTCCTGGTGACCATATGAAATTAGAGTGAATGATCCTCTCTGCCCATATTTGGATGACTTCCACCTCTGATTGCAGCGATTTGAATCTTAATACGATTGGTTTAGCGTTCCATGATACTGGACAACGTACTACATAATTTCCGATGAAGTCATCTGATCCAGGAAAGCTAACGTGTTTTTAGCCAGATAGCAAAATATGCGCTGTGTGCACATTGTGCTTCATGTGGATTATCTAAAGATCCATGCATCTGATTAAGTTGTGTGTGGGCTCATTTTAAGTAATGTTATGTTTATTTTTAGTGAAGTTATAAGTGAAAACGTAGTCTATGAGCAACAACTTTTTACATGTAACATGTATGTCAAAGACATATACTTGGCTATTACTCGCTATATAGGCTGGTTGTATTCCACTCTTTGAGAGCTTTCCAACGACACATGGCACATGGCTATTTGATCAGTTTTATGTTTCTACAATAACAATAATCTGTACAGTGCAAAATTATTAATAAATTATCAAAACTGCAAATTTCAAAGCACTTGTTCAGTGTTGGTCATCATGCCAACATGCAGTTTAAAGTACAACTTCTAAGCTTTTATAAACGATACCTATTTTGTGTTGGTCAAGACTGTAGTTATTAACAGTTTGATAATTAGTGTTTTCACCAGTGGGCAAATCCAAGCTTAAAGGGTAAAAAAAAACTACTCACTTGAAACAAAATAGAAATCTGGACTTCACAATTTAACCTTTACCTTAACTGCATCTATCTGTGGTTTGGCGGATGCAACCTGAACCTACAGTATATTGGTGTGTCTATATTGAAGATGTAAACTGATCTGAATGATAAATAAATCATATTACACTTGCATAAATTGTATCGTGCCCATTTATGAATATTTATGGTAATACTTGCACGTGCCCAATCTCTGTATTCATGGCGTAATATTTATGCCAGCAGCTATACTGTGTGCAATGGTGGTTTGTGTGTGTGTGCACTGCACATACAGTAATGATCAGATAATAATAATCATTATGGGAATTGTTAAAAATGTCATAAAGATTGGATTTTCATGAGTCATAATGTTGGTAAAGTCTCAAACTTGTAAAATAAAACAAACACATTAGATGCACTCCCAGTTGCTAGATGCTTTGTGAGGATTATTTCAAGATCAATGCACCATGTAATGTTGTGTTTGGGCTCGTTTTAATCGGGATCATCTGCTGCAAGTATTGTTATGCCATTTTCCATATTCTGTTTATGTTTCATGATGTAACAAGCAAAAATACGGCAATGGTTGCCCCGAAGTCGAATGCGGGTACATGTTGTTTTGTCACGTTTTTATTTTCCACTTAATTTATCATTTATTACTTACTGTAGATTAAAATAAATAACTAATAAAAAATACAGTTGAAAGTCTAAAGCAGTACGGACAAACATGGCATGTGTTGTTGTGAAGGATAAATGCTGTTCATAGCATGATTTTGTTTAATGAATAATATTCATTTATAGCATATAATGTATTATTAAGCATTATGCACACTCATGGAGTGATGAGTTGTTTGTCGCTGTGATACGGCACCTCCTGTCTCCTCTGCGGCTCATGCGAGTCTCCGGGCTCCGAGCCAGTCGTGCTCCACCTCATTCTGCGTCTCCTCACCACAGGACTGCTCTTCATCTCATCCTCATCTTCCTCGCTGCTGCTGTTACTGGAGTCTCTCTGCACAGGCTGATCCACTGGGAAAACTGTTTATGGGTAAATTAAACAAACATACTTACAGTATATTAAAACCCACACAAATTATTAATAAACATCTATTTTTGGTATCATGGTGGTGGCTTCCCATTGTTCTTAAAGTTAAGCTAATTCTTATTACTACTAGGTGGTGTGAAATAATGTCTAAAGCTCAAAGGTTGCTGTTTCGAGTACCATAAAGAGTGAGCCATGAGCTAACACCATTGTTTCCAGCAAGTCCCTTTGGATAAAAGCATCTGCCACTAAATTACTTTTTACCACACAGTAAGCCTAATTTAACCTTTTACTAGCCTCGCATAGCCAGAACTTTGACTATCGGCATGAAATCTGGTCTGCTTTGCTGCTTTTTCTAGTAAAGAACAGCCCACTAAGACAGGAAGAGACCTTCTGACCGACATGTTTGGTTTGTTTTCTATGTCATTTAAGGGTGGGTTTACAGTATATGAAATAGTTGATACCATAATACACTGGCGTGGTAAAAAAACACCCCAAAGTTACATAAAGCCAGCCAATCAGATTTTAACTGTTGATTTTGAGTACAATATGCATTAGACAGGCAGTGAACGGACGGGGGGTGGTCTCAAGCTGAGACTAACCCCTTCCAGACATCTTTCACATGAGTCATCTCTTGGAATATACGATTTGTAGGGTGCTGACAAATGCAGATGCAGTGTGTTGGTGCAAAACATGGATTGCTGTAGCTCCGCATTTAAATGCACAAGCATTTCTGCAAACACAAGGCACAAACACATGCTTAAAGAGAACACCTCTCATGCCAAGATGCAGTGCAGGAAAATGGGCTCTGAGGTAATGAGCTTATTGACAAAACCAGCACATGACTTGTCCTCCAAAAACACACACGGAGCTCATGTTTAAAAAGCTGCAGAACTATGCATGCCTAAAGCATTTGTGTATATCTCCTTTGTTTATGGTGGTATGCTCATACAGGTATCGCATCAAACATAGTATACATACATAGATGCCTAATTCGGCTGGTTCAGATCCATCAAACACGGCACCATCTTGGAACGGTCAACAAGGAGAGAGTTGAATGGGAGGAGATCCCTCAGACCACAGCATAAACTGCTTTTTTGTGGGAACAGTTCATAATGTAATAAATTGACTACCTGGGTGCTAATTTTCAGTATGTTTGCCATGATATATTCATTTGTAGAGGACTTTATTTGCAGTTTGCTATGGGGAAAAAAAAACTATTTTAGAAGTGAAGTCAGGATTTTTTTATATCATCTAAAATATTGCACTATGTTTATGGAAAATCAGATAATCTGAAAGCTGGCTGGAAAAGACAATAGACTTTTGACTTTTGTCAAGAGCCGTCCATCAACACATGAATGTAAATTGACAGATACAGTCTGCAACAGTCTGGAGTCTTTTCCAGCCAACTTTCAGATTGTCTGATTTTACATAAACATTGGGCAATATTTTAGATGATATAAAAAAAAATCCTGACATCACTTCTAAACAGGGTTTTTTACAAATTTTGTCATTTTTTAATGTCTACAAATGAATTTATCATGGCAAACATATTGAAAATTAGCACCCAGACAGTCAACTCATTACATGATGAACTGTTTCCACACAAAAGCAGTTTATGCAGCGGTCTGAGGCTTCATCTCCATTCACGTACATTCAAACAGCTCTTTTATTGACCATTCCAAGATGGCGCTGCGGCTGACGTATCCGAAACAGCCGAATGAGGCATCTATGTGTGTATATCTATGGCTGCAAGGATGTTCTGTTGCTAGCACGTTGCTATGCAGTAGCAAGGAAGTACTGAGTTGTTTGCTTACTGGCTCAAGTCAAAGGAGCCCGCCATGATATTCTGGTCTCTAGATATGGTTCGGATCCATTCAACAATGAAAGTTTTTTCAAAAATCCTAAATCACTTCAAAGTATAATAGCACTTCTCTTATATATATACAGGTGCATCTCAATAAATTAGAATGTCGTGGAAAAGTTCATTTATTTCAGTAATTCAACTAAAATTGTGAAACTCGTGTATTAAATAAATTCAGTGCACACAGACTGAAGTAGTTTAAGTCTTTGGTTCTTTTAATTGTGATGATTTTGGCTCACATTTAACAAAAACCCACCAATTCACTATCTCAAAAAATTAGAATACATCATAAGACCAATAAAAAAAACATTTTTAGTGAATTGTTGGCCTTCTGGAAAGTATGTTCATTTACTGTATATGTACTCAATACTTGGTAGGGGCTCCTTTTGCTTTAATTACTGCCTCAATTCAGCGTGGCATGGAGGTGATCAGTTTGTGGCACTGCTGAGGTGGTATGGAAGCCCAGGTTTCTTTGACAGTGGCCTTCAGCTCATCTGCATTTTTTGGTCTCTTGTTTCTCATTTTCCTCTTGACAATACCCCATAGATTCTCTATGGGGTTCAGGTCTGGTGAGTTTGCTGGCCAGTCAAGCGCACCAACACCATGGTCATTTAACCAACTTTTGGTGCTTTTGGCAGTGTGGGCAGGTGCCAAATCCTGCTGGAAAATGAAATCAGCATCTTTAAAAAGCTGGTCAGCAGAAGGAAGCATGAAGTGCTCCAAAATTTCTAAATAAATGAACTGAAATAAATGAACTTTTCCACGACATTCTAATTTATTGAGATGCACCTGTATAGTTGTATACTAGTCTTCTCAACAAACCAAACATTTTGAGGTATCATTCATGTCTGAAGCACAAATAGGAGCTACTTTTAATACTTAGGGTTAAGGGTTTGTTCAAATCACTAACCCCAAGTATCAACAACATAAATAGTTTGTTTATGCAATTAACTCACAATCTTGTCAAGAAACAGAATTAAAACACATCTGACAGCACACTGTAATGTAGGTCAAAAAAACATATTGCTGTGGCTTTTTCACATACTTTACACTTGTAATCAGCTCATGCAGCTATTGGGTGGATGTTTCATCAGCCAGACTAATGTGGCACAACCTATTTTTGCCACATCAGTTAACACACTCAGTCACAAACAAACATACACAGTCCTCAGAGCTTTATCAGCATGCTGCCTGTTAAACACACCATCATTTCAGAGCACCTGAGAAAGAGAGAGAGCTCTGCAGCTGGCTGCCATATTCCCACAGCGTTCTGGAAAATCCCCATCCACGCCTCCACCAATCCACTGCCACCCCAGGAGAGAGAAGAACATTGCTTTGTGTCTTTCAACATTATAGGAACAACAAGCACATAGTAGGGGAGGGATACACACACACACACACACACACACACACACACTGGGAATTCCAGCCATGTTTCTAGGAAATTCAGCAAATTTCCAAAGACACTTTTACAACCCAATGGGAATTCACCCAGTTTATAGACACCCACTTATGGGGTGCAGACTGGGTGACATATTAGAGAGGTTGTGATGAGGCAGTCGAGAAATGAGGATCTAAATGCAGCTTTAATGAAAAACAAAAGACGAACACAGTAACTCAGAATAAAACGAAACAAAAACACAGGAAACCAGGCACAGAACATGACACATGTAAAGACTGACAAAGAAACCAGGGGAAACAAGGGCTTAAATACACATGGGCAAACAAGGAAACGAGGAACACCTGGGGAAAACAATCAGGGGAAAACCAATCATAAAATGAAACTACAAAAGGACTACAAACTAACAGGAAACAGGAACTAAACAAGAATTTCAACATAAAAGGCAACACATAAACAGGGAATATGTGACAGAGGTTACACATCACATCAGAAATTAATTCAGTGTTTCTTAGTTTTTTTAGTAGGGGCAATATTTGCTCCTCAGAAATGATTCCAGGGGCATTTTGGTTTTTCTAATCCTACAAGCAAAGGACATTAGCCACTTTTCCACTATCGGGCCAGTGCGAGCCAGGGCTATCAAAATCCATCTGTGTTCCCACCATCTGGCCAACAGCCCTGCAGCGCTGCCCAAAACCAGCCCTTAATACGTCGCCCTGGTGCCAACGTCACACAACCCGCCCATTTCACAAGCAAGAGAGAAGCTCAAGCTGATGAATCATGTTATTTAGAATATCGAGTTTATATTGAATGTAAACATTAGCTAGCTAGCAAGATAAATTAGCGATAACAACTCACCAACTGTAACTGCCATGATATCTCCTGTGTGGTCTCTCCACTAACAGCGGGACAATGTCCCTGCACACCGTGTAATGAAAGTTCGCCGAACCATGGAAAGTCTTTTCTTTGGGCACCGCTTTGTCTATTATGCATTTTAACAGATTTGTAGTGTGCGCACATTTGTTTTTGTTTTTTTTGGCCTGAACCTATACCGTTGTGTGCTGGATACATATCCTGACAAGTACGGCGAAACTTCACCTTTGACACTGAACCCGCCTCAATCCCCGGCTAGCCTTGTTTGGCCCAAGGGTAATCAGCGGACCAAAGGCCATTGGCCGTTGGCCCCGAGAAAGCCAGAGGAGGCACGATGAAGCCCCGGAAGAAACAGTGGGAATGCAACTTGCCCTGGCAAGCACTAGCACGCCCTCATTTGGCCCAATAGTGGAAAGAAGCTAAAACACCTTCCTTTTCATGCCAAATACTGGAATTGAATCAAGTGATTGAAAAAATGTATGGCTTTACCTTATAAAATCAAACTAAACACAAACACCCCTATAAGACAAGTTTTTATATATATATATATATATTTGGGACATTTGTGTCGCTGTTGGTAGCATTTTTGTTCCAACAATAAAAGTGATTTGATTTGAAGCTATTTTTCCACTCACTTGTCTCTGCCTCTCTGAAGGTATAGTGGCTGCTTGATGAGGTTCCAAGATAGAGCTCTTCACTTCCTGTTTCCTCCATCTCCTTAGCAACAGGCTCCTCCCATGTGTCAATATCTGCCTCCCGAGTGTTCCCCAGTGTGATGATGTCAGAGTTCTCACTGGAGGAGCAAAGAATCACATGGTCTTCCCCAGCAACATCCTCTCCTGTCTGCAAGAAAAAAAGAGTGCAAGATTACTAGAGAATTCCTCACGTTAAGTCTCTCTGAGGAACAATAACACACTAAAAAGTATTTGGGGTAGTATTCCAAATATTTCATACCTCTCTGGCGGGTTCAACCTCTGAAGTCACCTCCGCTCTCAAGGTGAGTTCCAGAGAAGTCTCAACCAGACTTTCCTCTTCGCATTCTGCTGTAAAACAAGTTCAAATATAACTTGTCCAACCACTTCTGATTTTGCATGTGTGTGTAAAAGGAATTCCATCAACTACATTCATTCATGCACTTTAGCTTTTGTATGCTGTTACAAATAGTTAATCACTAATAATACTGAATTCAAGAGTGTGCTGTAACCAGATTAGAGCAACATTAAATGCATGCCACTCCACCAGCTGAAACAAAAGACACTGTTTTGAGTTTACAAGTTTTAAACGACAGATCTTCATGACATCCTCACCGGCTGGTATGTCCGGTGCATGGCTAACCTCTCCTTCATCACAGTCTCCAATGTTATCAGGGCCCAGCGTCTCAATATCTGAACCCTTAATAACAAAAAAGATTAGAAAAGAAAATTAAAGCCCCCACCCTTTTTCTTTTTTTTTGGATCATCTTTTGCATTGCAAAATTTTTTCCATGACAATTAAGCACATTTACCCCCTATATTTGCATTACTATAAAGTGAATAAATCTCATTACTATAATATACATAGTAAAGTAATAAAAATCATGCTTTCCAGACACAATCATTTAAAAAAAAAAAATAAAAATTTACATTAATTAAATTCAGAAAAACACATACTAGCATGATGTTTACTTGTACTTTAAAAATATGCTTTGCAATTTAAAAAATATATAATTATTTGTTTTTTGTATTACAGTAAGGTGTTGGAGTGATGGCTGCGGGAAATGGGGCCTGTCTAGATTTAATCTTAAAGGACTTTTTTCAAATAGTGATGGTGCTGTTTTTTACATCAGTAATGTCCTGACTATACTTTGTGATCAGTTGAATGCCACTTTGGTGAATGAAAGTACCAATTTCCTTCCGAAACAGCAAAATCTGTACATTATTCCAAACTTTTGGCCGCCAGTGTATATATATATATATATATATAGTATATATATATATATATATATATATATATATATATATATATATATATATATGTAGGGCTGCAACTAACGATTATTTGATTAATCTAATGATTATTAGAATGATTATTCAACTATTTGGCGATTATTGCTTTGATTAATCATTAGCTTTAAACCAATTATTCAGCTTGTACCCTGACATAAAAGGTTGTATTACATGTACTTACTAACAATAAAGAGGACAAAATCATCTTTTAAAAATACCTCTAAATGATATTTACTGAATAAAAGGGAAAAAAAATTACTTGTTAAGTTTAATTCAGTAAAAAAAACTTCACTGAAAAAAATCCTATTGTTATCAAGTGTTTTTGTCTTGTTTTCCATTTAAAATTGTCTAAAAATCCTTAAAACAAGATACATTTACTTGAGAAGCAACATATAAGATATTTAGACTTGCTTTAAGAGAATGTATCTTAAATATAAGTGTATTTTGAACATAAGTGTATTTTTTCACTTGGTTATACTTCTGCGAGTGCAGTAAAGACAAAGTATACTTATATTCAAGATCTATTCTCTAAAAGCAAGTCTAAATATCTTATATGCTGCTTCTCAGGTGAATGCATCTTTTCTTTAAGGAATTTTCAATATTTTTCAATATTTGTATTTTTAATATTATATTCAACATTCTCAGATAAAACATTTTCTTCTGCAGTATAGCTGCTAAAGTAAATGTATGTTGTTTTAAAGGAGTTTTAGATATTTATATTGGAAAACAAGCCAAAACAAAAACAAATCAAAAACGTATTTTGTTGCAGTGTATAATGGGATTAAATATAACTGCATTTAAGATGTAACATTGGGGTGTTTCCTTTAAAGAGCTCCGGCTCTGCTTATTCCACAACGAGAGTGCTTCTGTATTTACTTATTTTGTATTTTTTCATTATAATTCCCTCATACTTTGTGATCTACATCACCTGAAGCTGTCTGGAAAGTTTAGAGCACATCTGGACTGTGAGCTGTGTAATTCTTCCTCTCCTCAGTCAGGCGCAAACTGCAGTCCTGCTCTCGCTCGTCATCATTAGAGTTTAATGTGATCTCATGTTATGTTAAATAAGATCAAATGACTATTCGACAACGAACATTTTTGTCGACAAATTATCAGTATTCCATATGCGTGAACACATACATGTTATACTTGTTTTTTCTTACTCAAGGTGGCGCTGATGTTTCAGTGATTGACTTGATTTACATTTGACATTGCTAGCTGACATAGAAACAACATAGAATTAAACTATAGCAAGTGTAACACATGAACAGAATGATATGGCTATTGTCATTTAGGTGTACTACTGAAATAATCTAAATTGTTAATCTATTTAGACCTGATAAAATACACATGTGTAACATATGTGTAACTTAGGTGTAGCTGAAGTGTATATTATGTGTATATTATGTGTTGTGTAGCTCAATGTGTTTGACAGCCAGTTGCATCTCATGAGATTTCAGTGTGAAAGTAATGAATCCTGTTCTAGATTTGTCCTGATTTGTTACATTATATCTTTGATTTATGAAAAATAAAACATCAAAATATATTTTATTGTAATATTTTCTAATTGTCTTGAAAATTTGACATTATCTGGGCATTTTCTATATCCATTTTTTATATATATATATAAGTGCTGGGTCTCTAAAGACCCGAATATGTATATTTGTTGTTTGTTGTAATATAGGAGTGTTTGGGAAATGACCATGCATTTAAGGGATAAATAAAATAGGTGAAAATTAAAGGCTAATGCATAAATGAATAAATCCTTTACTAATATATATATATATACACTTCCAGAGTGAGGAAAAAGGCTGGAAAAATCACTCTGGACCCCACTCACCCTGCCCACTACCTTTTTGAACTGTTGCCTTCTGGCCGATGCTTCAGAGCTCTGAGCACCAGAACCATCAGGCACAGGAACAGTTTTTTTCCCCTCAGGCTATCCATGTCATGAACAGTTAAAACTGCCCCATTGAGCAATAATTAATGTGCAATACACAGCTTAGTCTTTTTATATTATCCAACACATCCTACCTCTTCTGCCATTTCATTCCCTTGCACTGTATATAACCGATTTGTATTTAGATTTGCACTATGTATGTGTATGTGTGTGTATGTATGTATGTATGTGTATATATATTCATATATGTGTATATATGTATGTGTGTATTTATGTGTGTGAATATGTATGTATGTATGTATATATATTAATATATGTGTATGTGTATATGTATATGTGTGTGTATATATATATATATATATATGTATGTGTATGTGTGTGTGTATGTATGTATGTGTATATATATTCATATATGTGTATATATATGTATGTGTGTATTTATGTGTGTGAATATGTATGTATGTATGTATATGTATGTATATATATTCATATATGTGTATATGTATGTATATATATTAATATATGTGTATGTGTATATGTATATGTATATGTATGTGTGTGTGTGTGTGTGTGTGTGTGTGTGTGTATATATATATATATATATATGTATGTGTATGTGTGTGTGTATGTATGTATGTATGTGTATATATATTCATATATGTGTATATATATGTATGTGTGTATTTATGTGTGTGAATATGTATGTATATGTATGTATATATATTCATATATGTTTGTATATATATTAATATATGTGTATGTGTATATGTATATGTATGTGTGTGTGTGTGTGTGTGTGTATATATATCAAAAGCCTTTTACTAGGATTCTAGCAGTAGAGTAGTCTATGGCATACGCAGGCATACACCGTATGCCCATCTATCTTTCTTAGGACTTTGCGTATGCCCACCTAAAATAAATGATGATACGTAAGGCCGCCAGAACAATGAGTATGCTTTTGACCCGGAACTTTTTCAATCTACTAACGTGATGCCGAAGCACCGCTGAGTGAATTGTGTGTGTTTTTTATTTTATTTTAAAAAGTGTACAGAGTTTCAGGGTGGCCTGCGTAGCTCAGCGAGTAAAGACGTTGACTACCACCCCTGGAGTCGCGAGTTCGAATCCAGGGTGTGCCGAGTGACTCCAGCCAGGTCTCCTAAGCAACCAAATTGGCCCGGTTGCTAGGGAGGGTAGAGTCATATGGGGTAACATCCTCGTGGTTGCTATAAGTGGTTCTCGCTCTCAATGGGGCACGTGGTAAGCTGTGCGTGGATTGCGGTGAGTAGCATGAGCCTCCACATGCTTTGAGTCTCCACGGTGTCATGCACAGCGAGCCACGTGATAAGATGCGCGGATTGACTGTCTCAGAAGCGGAGGCTACTGAGACTTGTCCTCTGCCACCCTGATTGAGGTGAGTAACCGTGCCACCACGAGGACCTACTAAGTAGTGGGAATTGGGCATTCCAAACTGGGAGAAAAGGGGATAAAATAAAAAAATGTAAAAGTGTACAGAGATTCTCTCTAAACACGCACAGACCTGTGGGACCGCAACTGATGGCACGGGCAAAACAGACATTCCGTCTAATTTGATCCACCAATCAGAACGTTCATTTCAAATGAGATATTTGCTAACCAGTCATATTTTCTGTTTCAGTAAGGGGCGGGACATTTCCAGTGTCTAATGCTGATGCACGAGCATCCCTGGAGTAACCATCATTTACACTGTATATTTATTCTTCCTTCTAAGCGTAAATATATATATATAAGACACAACTACACCACTGGATTCTAGGTAAACTACATGGGTAAACTGGATATCAATACAGGTAATATAATAATAAATCAATCACCTCATTACTAATGACCGTCCATCCACAGGAAGATTCAGTGTCGCTGGAGCTTTCAGACATCTTTCAACAAGCTAAACGACAAAAATAAACACACAACATTCGTTATACTAACACAACAGAGGCATGGACTGATATATTAAAAAGGAAACAAGACAAAACATTTGGCTATGCAAACTGCACACTGCACTATTTCAGGCCCCAGTTTATATTTGTGTTGTCATTCTCTGTGACCTCCACCTGAATGCTTATTATGGGATGGAAATGTCATTTTCATTGTTTTTCTCCCTGGAGCATATAAGGAGCAATTTCGAAGAATGTACTTTCCTTTTTTCATTCAATGGCAGTTCACAGTGACCACACCAGTCAATCTTAAAAAGGCCAAAAACACCATAAAAGTCTCATGAAAGTAGTCCATACAACTTGTTCACTAAATAATAATTATTTTTGGTCTGTTCCTCACACAAAGCTATATTATGGCTTTCATAGGACTTACAATTTGGTGCACAAGTAGTATGGACTACTTTGATGGTGTTTATTGTCCTTTTTGGTTTTACTTTTTGGTTGTTGTATGGAAAAGAAATACATGAACATTAAAAAAAAAAAAAAAAATCTTCTGTGTTCCATAAAATTGGAATGAAATGAGGATCTGTAAATAATGACAAGAACATTTTCTGTGAACTATTGCTTTAAAAAAACAAAAATCTGGCTGTTTCACTCATTACTTATTCAGGAAGCACTTACACCCTTTTTGCATCATCCACTCTTCACTGAACCTAGAACAGCTTTACCAATATGCAGCCATTGAAAAAGCATGTGAATGATGATATTTGGATGCATTTATGTGTTTGGCTGGTGCATAATACTGAAAACTTTTCTTTAGTTAGACTAAATCTTATTTTAGAAAAAGTTCAGGCAAACAAACCAAAGCCAGACGGTTTATATTCTAAAGACTTCCATCTAAAAATAGATTAATGTTACATAACCATGCATCCAAACATCCAAAACTTAGCATTTGATTCACTAAACGAACTGAACTGATGTAGAGAAAAATGCACGTCACTGCACTGAATCGCACACACGCCATAATATGAATGAGTCACTTTAATCTTTCATTATTGCTATACATTCATGATGAATTTATACTGTTTTATGTGCATTATCAGTTGTTCTTACCTGTTTTAAAGGTAAACTGCAGCGTAAGAAATATAATAGGGAAATATCCTCTGTGCAAATCGACAGTCACGCCTCTTCAACTGAATCAAAACATCAACATCATGAACGACAATACGACGGCGGCAGCGGAGAGGAGGAGTGGTATGGGAGTTGTAGTTTTAAACATACGTAATCTCCTATTGACGTCGTAAGGTTCACCAATTCTATAAACTACAATTACCATGATTTCCCATTGCAGTAAAGGCACAAGGATAACGTGTCATGTAAGAGACTACGAGATTCTGAAGCCTCTTTGTTTGTGATGCTGATTAGTTTACCATATGTAGCCGTAAATACGATGCCTGAATTCGATTTTTACGTGAAGTTAGTTGAACGAGGCTGAAAATTTAAGTTTTTGTCTCTTTTACTTATGCGCATGCGCTATTGACGTGAACATCCGCTGCCATAGAGAATTCACGACAACAGCGTCATGCACCGTGAAACTGGTTAGATTACTTTCCTATGCGTTTACAGAAGGCGTAGAAGTTAATATTTTCCATAATTTTTTAATAATGTAATTTAGCAAGATTAGAAGAAACAAACTGAACAATAATAAAATAAAATTATAACAAAATAAATAAATGGAATATTGATTTAAAAAAAAAAGGAAAATGTATATAAATACAATAAAAAAATATAAAATAAAAGTGTTAAACATTTAAAGAACATTAGTTTCATAAAAGTTTCAACTGACTTATGTCTGTACTTTTATACCTTTAATGTGATTTACCTCTTTTATTTCTTTACTTTCAGCCTTCTGATATAATGTCAGATTTTGCGCATCAGCTTCCAAAGACTCCGTGTGCAAATCCTGGAAACCAAGTTTTTTTCCTGCATGCTAAAACCAGGATCTCACACATCAGCTGAAGATCCAGCACTGGCCACATCTCAGAGCCTCATTTATAAAACCACATCCAGCGACTATGGTGCCCGATCACCCACATTTGAATCCTCACCCTGTTCCTATCACCCAATCTCCCAGACGTTCTCGCAGCATCTTTGAATGTGTGGGATGTACTGGTGTTATTAAATTTTGTTCCCCGTTGGAATCTGTTTTCCCCCTAGCTCCGATAGGGCATGGGGTTATGGTTAGGGTTGGTAGGGTAGTGTAGGTTAGGGTTAGGGTTAGGGTAGGTAGGGTACGGTAGGGTAGAGAAGGGTTAGGCTTAGTTTTGTGCATGGGGGAACGCATTCTGACAGTGGAGAATGTTGCCATCAGATACTGTTCCCCCCATACAGATCTGCTGGAGGGAAACAGATCCCGACGTGGAAACAGAGTTTGACACAACACTGGAACAAATCCTTCAACACAAGCTTGGACCGTAGCCGGATGTATATCCCAAATTACAAGGCACAATTTTAAGGCACAGAAATCATAAATCACCCTCTTGCTTCTACTTGTTATCAACATATTTGTCTTTGGGGGGCCTGGGTAGTTCAGCAAGTAAAGACGCTGACTGCCACACCTGGAGTTGCAAGTTCAAATCCAGGGCGTGCTGAGTGACTCCAGCCAGGTCTCCTAAGCAAACAAATTGGCCCGGTTGCTAGGGTGGGTAGAGTCACATGGGGTAACCTCCGCGTGGTCGCAATAATGTAGTTCTCACTCTCGGTGGGGTGCGTGGCAAGTTATGCGTGGATGCCGCGGAGAATAGCGTGAGCCTCCACACGCGCTAGGTCTCTGTGGTAATGTGCTCAACAAGCCACGTGATAAGATGCACGGATTGACGGTCTCAGACGCGGAGGCAGCTGAGATTCGTCCTCCGCCACCCGGATTGAGGTGAGTCAATACACCACCATGAGGACTTACAGCCCATTGGGAATTGGGCATTCCAAATTGGGGAGAAAAGGGGAGAAGAAAAAAAATAAAGTAAAAATAATGCCTTGCACCATCTTCATGCAATAACCCTGCTAAACCTTGATGAGTGTCCAGTAACCTGCATGTTAGCCTGATTTGCAATAAACCAAAACTCAAAAAATGTGATTGCAGTTTTATTGAGAAGACAAATACTGTCAGAGCAAAATAAACTTGTTTGTATAAACTTTTTTGTCACACTTTATTTGTGCTGTCATTTGAAAGTCAGCGCTAATAAAGATACCATTTTCATGTAGCGCATGTGCTTATATACATGGTTTGGTGCCCTGTATAATCTTTCAAATTCTGTCTGTATCAGCTCATAAGCAGCATTGTGTGGGTCGATCTCTAGAGCAAACTGAAAATCCTGAAGACCTGAAAAAGGAAAACCATCATATTTAATAGTGAAATACTTTGGAGAGCTTTTAACTGCACTCTTAGAGAACTTGATTTGTGCGGCATTCAAAATTAAATTAAAGAATTGCTTTAAAATTCTGATTCAATTCAAATTTAAAGGAATATTCCGGGTTCAATACAAGTTAAGCTCAATCGACAGCATTTGCGGCATAATGTTGATTACCACAAAAAAATAATTTTGACATGTCCCTACTTTTTTTTACAAAAAGCAAAAATGGAGGTTACAGTGAGGCACTTACAGTGGAAGTGAAAGGGGCCAATTTTTGGAGAGTTTAAAGGCATCAGTGTGAGGCTTATAATTTATAAAAGCACTTCAATTAATTCTTCTGTTAAAACGTGTATTATTTGAGCTGTAAATTTGTTAAAACCGTCATTTAAGGGTCTACAGCATTATGTCGTCATGGCAACAAAGTTGTAAAATTGGGTATAAATTTACACAGAAAAGGTTAGTGAGTGATTTTATCACACTAAAATCACGTTAACACACATTTTGTTTACATCTTTTGGCAATACTTATGAAACAGTGAGTATTTTAACGTTTATGAATGGCCCCATTCACTTCCATTGTAAGTGCCTTACTGTAACCCAGATTTGTGCTTTTTTTTAAAACAGTAGGGACAAGCTGAAACTAATTTTTGTCGTTATCAATATTATGCCACAAATGCTGCCGATTGACCTTAATTTGTATTGAACCCGGAATATTCCTTTAAATTTCAGATACAATAAAAATTAAATTAAATGAAATTAAAACAATTGTAAAAATCACAATTTAAACAACTTTACAGCTCAAATAATACATGAGTTTTAACAGAAGAATTAATGTAATGCTTTTAGAAAATTAAAAGCTTCACATTTCTGCCATTAGGACAGCTCTCGGTGTAGTTTATAAAAGATTTTATTAACGTAAATGACATTAGTAGGTTTGGTCTTGGTGGACTAGATCTGCTTTATGCACACTTCTGCTTGACATTAGTCAATATGCTGTTGCTGATAGACGAGAGAGAGATGCTGCTGCTTGAAATAAGTCAATATGCTGCTGCTATTGAACGTGCTGCATATGAAATGTGAGACATGCTGCTACTTAACAAAATCACTTACCCCCCCCCCCCCCTTAAATAAAAGCATTTCTAGACCTGTGAAGCTGGGGAGGAGGAGGGTGAATGCTATGCAAGCTGTGCTGCTGAACTTGAGTCAAAGCCGTAGGGGTGAGTACCGTATTTTATATCTTTTGACAGAAAGGTGTAATTGTCTTTTAAGTAGTTTAAAGATTGGTTTACGTAGAGGCGTGTCAGGAATTGAATCTAATGGCCTGCACTATGTAGTTTCCTATCTGAACTTGATAGGACATTGCTTTTATAAAATTATAAGCTTCACATTTCACACATTTATCCGAACAAAAATTAACATTCAAACATTCACCCCATTCAATTAATCCAAAGCAATTTACAGTGCATTCAGTGTATACATTTTATCAGTTTGTGTGTTCCCTAGGAATTGAACCCTTGATCTGAGCAATGGTAGCACCATGCTCTACCAGTTGAGCTACAGGAACTATTATAATATAATGTAGACTAAAAACATTACAACTTTTATAAAGTAGTCACTATAAAAAATTAGTTATACATATTTATTTTGCTGCAAAACTAATTAAATTCCTCTGTTCTGTGACTAAATAGCAAATTAGTTTGTTCCTCTTCCTGTCATTATGACTCAAATTCCATTTCAACATCCTGTGGGGCGTGGCCAATCCCATGCAAATTCCATGAACTGAGAGCCAATTTTGACATTCTGAATTTTACAAATTCTGAACAGAGCATAATACAGAAACATTTTTATAACTATTGATCAAAAGATATTTTACCGCACATTTCATAGCAAAAATCTTCATGCATTTTCCCACACATTAACATTGATAACTCTGTTTATAACAGCAGAGGTTTCTGTGTATTGCATAGTCTCATATAAAGTCTCATATAAATCCAGTATCTTCCACATAGAGCTCAAGCTCACAGAATGCTGTTCCACATCTCACGTGAGCCTTTAGATGGGCTGTGGCATCTGCAGTGACCGCAGGCTTCAGCAACTCCAGTGCCTGTAAATAACTTTGTTAATGTGAAGGGAACAGGCCTCTCTATAAGAAAAAAGATAAACGATCTTCCACACAACATTTAAAGATAAAACATAAACACACAAAAAAATTGACATGAGAGCTGTCCTCAATGGCTTTGTGAAGATTTCTCAGTTTGAGATGACAGGCTGCTCGACTGGAGAATACAGCTGGGATCTTCCTGTTGAGTTTGATGGCGAGATTATACGCATTGACAGCAGCCTCATATCGTTTCCTGCCATAAAGAATTTACTGCAGAGCAGAAGAGAGAGATGGAGGCATAAATGCTGTAGATGATATCATGATCACAGAGCTCACTTCACTTTTTTGAGCAACTTTTAAGCAACTGGTGTCAATGTTATTTTTAGTGGGTGTATGTCAGTTCCCCTTAAGCTTTCACAAGTGTCCTAGCAGAGTAACCACAGGTGTAGTTCAAAACATGTTCCACTAATGTTTGACAACCACAAAGTGTCTAAATACTTTTTGTCTACACTATAAATATGGTTTATCCTTGCAAACCTAACATGTTTCATTTCATTTTAAAAATGTTTTGCTTGAAAAGGGAGCATTTGCTATCTTTTTTTAAAATAAAATGCCATTTGGTTTGATATTTTGTTATCTAATGCAGTCACACTCATATAATTTCATTCACTGTCTGTAATTCTCTGTGAGTGTGACCAGTAAAACTCACTATCCCTTCTCTTTGAGAATCCCCTCTCTTCCTTGCTCAGATCCTTCAGTTCGGTCAGATCAGCTTTCACTGCTCTCCTGGCCTCTGCCTGTTTCCTCAACCACTGCTACAGACATGGTATTACCTCTGACATCACTTTTAACCCCGGGTTAAGGCCACTTTTAACCCTGGGTTCAGCAACGTTTCACACTTGTAATAGTAAAAGTGAGTTAGCACCCTAAGCTTTACCCTAGCTTCATAACCTTATGTTATGAAGCTTAGCTCCAGCAGAGGGTCATCGTTGTAAACGGTACAGACTACTGTTTGAACTACTAGCCCGGTATGTCCCAAATCGCACACTTCTGCACTATTCTACATCATTTTGTAATGTAAGTAGTGCGGGTAGTATGTTAATACTGAGAATGCAACAAAAAGATGTGTACTATGAGTGCCCAGATGATGCACTTTTCAACTGTCAAACGGAGTGTGGAATGTTGGACACTTCATGCGCTCGCTGCTTGCCGTACATAGCAGAAGGGGCGGAGTTACCTGGCTTCTTTGCTGGTCTGACAAAACAATTAGAAATAACTAGCGAAACTTCTGTGAAGACAGCACTTTACAAATGTAAGTTGAATGCTTCACCATAACCCACACTGTGTGAATATGTACGTTGTTTGAGACACAAGTGTTGAACTGAGGTTGGCTAACGCGCTAAAGCTAGCGGCAACACGCTGCATGCGTTCAAAAAGGTCAATTCCATCAGCTGTTAAACGGCGCATGCTTCCGTGTAATAAAAAACCATTCAGTGTTCCATTTGGGAAGATATTACCCCTTTTCTCCCAATTTGGAATGCCCAATTCCCACTACTTACTAGGTCCTCGTGGTGGCACAGTTACTCACCTCAATCCGGGTGGCGGAGGACAAGTCTCAGTTGCCTCTGCTTCTGAGACCGTCAATCCACGCATTTTATCACGTGGCTTGTCGTGCATGACACTGCGGAGACTCACAGCATGTGGAGGCTCGTGCTACTCTTCGCGATCCACGCACAACTTACCACGCACCCCATTGTGAGCGAGAACCACTAATCGCGACCATGAGGATGTTACCCAATGTGACTCTACCCTTCCTAGCAACCGGGCCAATTTGGTTGCTTAGAAGACCTGGCTGGAGTCACTCAGCACGCCCTGGATTTGAAATCACGACCCCCGGAAGATACTACTTTTTGAAAATTCATACACTTCATGGCTGAGTGCATAGTGTATATTGTAAGTGCATAGTGTATAGACCTTATTCACGCTAGCGCCATCTTTGATTTTTAATGGGAATGACAACGAGGCTGTGGAGATAGACATCTTTTCAGTGGCACGAACGGTATAAAGCTGTAAAAAGCTCCCAAGATCACATGTGATTTTCCACAACTCATTCTGTCTGCCGTTCTTTGTATTCTGAATGTTCTTGGACAGATATTTAGATATGTTTTGTCCACGGAACGATTCAAAAAACACTTTAAACAGCAGTACTGCCCACTGAAGAGACTGTGCATCCATCCCTCACAGCCTCATTGTCATTCCCATTTAAATCAAAGATGGCGCTAGCGTGAATAAGGTCTATAGTGAGTCATTTGGGACACAGCTAGTGTCCCTCGGGAGCACTAAACTAACTTTACCTTATATTAAATTGCTCTTCAAAAAATCTTCTCTTCTCCCTAACTTTCTACTGTACAATTCTGCTCTGGTTTTGTACTTTTCTAGTATTATATTGACATTTGTAACAGTAGAACCACTTGTATTGTGTCCTCCCTTGGATTTATTATTCTCATTTGTAACTTTTGGATCAAAAGAGGCTGGTATGATGACAGGGCACCCTGAGACAAACGGAGTAATAACATTAGATATGCAATCTATGTTTATTTACATGTATACACTGAAAAAAAATTTGTGGAGAAGTAAATATAGCAGAAAATATTAAATACTTTCTACATTAAGTAAGTTTGTGTGAACTTGAAAATATTAAGTGAATTCTATATTTGTACTCAGTTCAAACATGTAAAAATGTATGTTCTAGCGTATAAGCAAATATCCATGATTGTTTGTTATCTTTACAATGCATCATCATGAATCAGTCCTAAAGTAGAAAACCTTGTCATATTTATTCGCTAATTTGAGTAAATTTCACAGGTAAATAAAATAAGTGAATTGTACTTAACTTGAAGCTGGTGTTCCCAACATGCACCAGGCTTGAATAATTAATGATCTTGCATGGTTTCACTGTTTATTTACATGGTTTTTAATGTGGATTTTGTTGTTACTTTTGATAACTTCTTGTTTTGTGAAGTCTGAAGTTCATTGTCTCGTCAAAATGACACATTCATGATAATAAAAATAAAATAAAAAAACCTTTTGATTGTTACCGTCATTGTGTTTTGCACACAAAGTGTTGAGTTCTGCATGCACAGCTTTATTTGTTGTTTCTGTAGCCAGTAATGCAAGGTTATGCTGTCCAATAGATTACATATCATGCGTTATGCTTCCCTGTTGAACACTTCTGTATATCATATGGAACATGAGTGTTTATAAGAAAATATTCAAAATGTAAAATTGTTCATTAAAATGTTCATTTAAATTTGACTAAATTGATTAAAGTACCATGTACATCAGAATTGTAAGTATTAACTGTAATGTTTAAGTTAAACTTACTTTAATCAATATTACAGCTGCAAGAAAAAATATGTGAACCCTTTGGAATTAGCTGGTTTTCTGCATTAATTGGTCATAAAATGTGATCTCATCTTCATCAATGTTACGAGTATAGATAAACACAATGTACTTAAGCTAACAATAAACAAACAATTATAATCTTTCATGTCTTTATTGAACACATCCCATTAAACATTCACAGTTCTGTGGAAAAAATTAAGTAAACCCCTAGGCTAAAGATGACGAAAAAAGTTAATTACAGTCAGGAGTTGGCAAACCTGGCATCCAATTAATGAAATGAGATTGAAGGTGTGGGTTAAAGCTACTTTGACTTATAAAAAGTGTGTGCCTGAAGTTTACTACTGAGAAAATGTTTTGTGGACTGATGAATCTAAGGTTGAATTGTTTGAGAAGAACACACAGAACTACGTATGGTGTAAAAAGGGCACCGTATGCCAACATGAAAATATCATCCCAACGGTGAAATGCGGTGGAGGGAGCATCACGATTTTGGGCTGCTTTGTTGCTTCGGGGCCTGGACCACTTGTCATCAATAAGGGAAACATGAATTCCAAAGTTTATCAAGATATCCTACAGGATAATGCCAGGATGGCTGTGCACCAGGTGAAGCTCAGTAGAAGTTGGGTGATGCAGCAGGACAAAGACCCTAAACATCAAAGTAAATCCACTACAGAATGGCTTCAAAAAAAGAAAATCAACTTTTTGGAGTGGACCAGTCAGAGCCCAGACCTTAACCCAATAGAGATGCTGTGGAATGACCTCAAGAGAGCCGTTACACCAGACATCCTAAGAATATGGCTGAACTGAAGTAGTTCTGTAAGGAAGAATGGTCTAAAATTACTTCTGAATATTGCGCAGGTCTAATCCACAGCTACCGGAAACACTTGGTTGAGGTTATTGCTGCCAAAGGAGGATCGACCAGTTATTAAATCCAAGGGTTCACTTACTTTTTCCACAGCACTGTGAATGTTTAATGGGATGTGTTCAGTAAAAATATGAAAGATTATAATTATTTGTGTGTTGTTAGCTTAAGCACATTATGTTTGTCTATACTTGTTACATTGATGAAGATGAGATCACATTTTATGACCAATTAATGCAAAAACAATACAGCTAATTCCAAAGGGTTCACATACTTTTTCTTGCCACTGTATGTCATGAAGATAAGTAGAAATGTACTTTGCAAAAACGTATGAAATCAATATTAGGTAAATCTTACTAGTCATTGTTTTCAATGTAGTTTTGCCAGTATTGTGGAATGGTCTTGCTGCAGGTGTTGCGCTTGCACGCTTCGTGTTCAGATAAATGGGTTTGTTGTCGTGTTTGCCAGATTCCTTCTGCTTCAGCTGGATCTCCTTTTCTTCTGCTGGTTTTCTTTGTGTTTCTCTCCAAACCTCCAGCTCTGCTGTGGCTCTCGCACATTCTTCATCCTTCATTTTCTGAATCATGTCTTGCTCCTCTTTCTCAAGCTTTAAACAGG
This sequence comes from Myxocyprinus asiaticus, assembly GCF_019703515.2. Classification (NCBI taxonomy): domain Eukaryota; kingdom Metazoa; phylum Chordata; class Actinopteri; order Cypriniformes; family Catostomidae; genus Myxocyprinus; species Myxocyprinus asiaticus. Next base: position 8,618,250 of record NC_059361.1, read on the forward strand.
CGGAGAATAAGAGTAAGTTCAATTATATACATAATATTACCTGTAAATGATAGCTAAAAAGTATGTCTAAATCTCAAAACATGTAGTAAAAATAAAATAAAATAAAATAAAAACATAAGGGTAAAACAGATCCTCTGAAGACAATCTAATCAAAAGTGACTGTTTTTATCTACTATTGAATTATTATTAACAAATCAAAATATACAAAAGTGAATTTGAGACCAAGAATACAACAGTTCAGACCTTCATCATGGTTTCCAGCGCATATTTCCTCTCCTGCTGAATCCTGCTGGTTTTGGTTTTAGAGGTTTCTGCTGCTTTCACTTGAACCTTGAGAATCACTTGTTCTCGAATCTGCCTCTGTTGGTCTTTATCTTTGGAAAAGGAGATAGAGGTCACTTTAAAATTAATGGACGTCTCATATACAACATCCTAAGTAGCTGTGAATGAAAGAAAGGTCTCCTACCAATATTTGTGTTGAGCTGCTCCCACAATTCATCTCTTTTTTTCAGCAATGTGAATACTGTAACACAATTTCCAGTTTTGGCTTCACTTTTCACCTTATCTATTGGTTGAAATAAGAAGGCTTCGAATAAAAATGGAGGGAAACTAACCTGCAAAACAATTCAAAACAGGAGTCGAAGTGTAAGATGCCTTCACGTGTTTATTTTCTGATATGGACTTTCAAAACATAAGCAAATATATTTCTCTATAATGTATTTTTTTATGAAAATGTATGAATGGTCAATCTATAAATGATCATGAAAATTAACTGTTTTATTTTAATATAAAACATTTTTATGGTACAGTCCAAATGCTTTGCCATTTTAAATAAAGATATTTAAAGGTGCACTCAGTAACTTTTGTCTTTGTGTCATCTTGGACACTGACACCTAGTGGCTTGGATGCAGCATCATTTAAAATCAATAGTTTTCAGTTTCAGATGCCATTGTAGAAATTTAATATTCACAGTCAGCCATGATTACTTTAATCAATGAGTGAAAGTGTCAAATAACAGGACAGTTACTGAGATTAAGCGAGTAGTATTCACCAGGGGCCGGTTGCACCAGCTATACGTAAGTTACAACTTAGCCTAGTTGTGGCGTAAATGGCCACTAAGTCACAATTTACGCACTATTAAATATTTGAGCGTTGCACCATTAAACATAGGTAGAACGTAACCCTACGTATTAACTAATTATTTCCAGAAGCCTCCAACCAGGAGTAACAGTTGGAATGAAAAAGCAGACTGATATTTTATGGCATCAATGAGCATCATGTTTTGCATGACAGGCATCAATCATTTCGACACACAGTATGATGTTGACATTTACACTCGTTTACATTTACAAGAGAGAAAAAAAACGTACTTTTAAGCGGCTCTTCAGCATGAAACCATTCTAACGGTGCCGTTTACAGGGTGCGTCGCCCGGTGTCAAGTTCACATTAAAAAAAATATATATATAGGATATTAAAATAAATAAATGTCTATTTTTCCAGCCTGTTGTATTAGTATTTATTTATCCTTATATTATATTATTTATTTATACTTATTTATTTTAGATACAGTTGTGTACACATTTGAAGGCTGTTTATTGGATCAATTAAGGTAAATGTCATATTATGCGACTACGCATTACTTTACAGAGAGCTTATGACCTTCTAGTTAAGTCTGGCCTTAAGAACAGGTGGTGCAACCAAATTAAGCACTGACTTAGTTACAAACTAACTAGCAGTTACTAAGCCCTTAGTGTGAACTTTACGTCCCAACTTACGTGAGACCTTACGCACAGCTTGTGCAACCCTACCGGGTCATGTGATCCTAACATGGCAGCCCCCATGTGCGGACCCTCTCCATGTAGAATAAAACAGCTTTGATAAGGTTACTGATATGACTGGAGTCTTCATTTTAATGTGAGTGGTCATAATTTCCTACATACATTGCAAAATTACAATTAATGTCTTTAGGAGTTAAACTTTTTTAATGAGGAGAAAATTACTGAGTGCACCTTTAAATCATTTAGTTTCACAAGGAGTGCTGGAATTACTGTTAAGGGGTTTCTCAAAAATCTATTATTTGTATTATTTTAAATAGAGAGGTTATTTACTAGATGTTTAGATTTTATACTGTTATATTATATTTTTTACAAGTGAAGTTTTGGTTAAGGTTATTTACCAATCAATTGCACTGAAGTGCTTTAAAATCCTTTTCACTTCACCCAAAATAAGAATAGGTTCACAATTGTCCTTTTGCGTCAACAAGTTTGTTTACATTCAATATATATATATATATATATGTTTAACGATTTGTTACTGTGAGTGATGTTCACATTCTACAGAGAGCTAAGCAACTTCTTATATTAAATGAACTGACAATGTATAGGAGAAAAAAAATTGAAACCAGTTTTATTAAACGCAGCAGTGTGAAGTGACACCAAAACAAGACACTTAAAAGACACTTAAACAATGGCTTTGCCCAGGTTTCTCTATTAAATGAGGCTGTTGTTCAAAGGGAAATATGAGTTATCATAACACACATAACACAACTTTAATTTACATTCAGAAACTGTCTGCATGAACTGTACCAGCTTGAATTCAAGGATGCCAGAAGTATTCTTGTTAAACACTTCATATAGTTCATTATTTACAGTTTATTGGATCTGTACATTCATTGTTCTGTTATAAAATTAGTTGCATAAATAACAAATATTCCCACAAATTAATAAGTGAGCATATAATTAACTGCACATTGCCTTATGTTCAGAATCTTATATAAAAAAAAATAAAATAAAATAAAAAAAAATCAGATTTAAGGCACCAGGGGTCAGTCAACAGTCACATGTGGCCAATTACACAATAATTGTTCCTACATTATTTTGAAAGACACATTATGCAATCTAAGATATATTATTACTGCACACAGTGGTAGTTTAAGATGCTTTTATCATCATGAATTCAGCTCTACAAAATGTTAAAATGTCTTACTAATACATGGTGGGGAACATATAAGGCTTTGTTTACAATATCTTTTAGCCTAAAACAATGGAAGGATAGAAATCAAACTTTCAGCACAAAGCTTTCTTTTGTTACTGCACTGTTACAATAGAATAAATCTGTCAAAGTGTGTAAACACTTAATACTCAGTGCAACAACATCTTCAGGGCAAAATGTCTGGACACATTTGGACAATCAAATGGAAGAGAGCAGGACATTAAATTTACATGCACAATGCCACCAAAATTAAGCCTATTTTTAGGACATTTGTGGGACACAGGAAGATACTTTTTGCATTGTGACATTATGGTAATGACACTTAAGCATTTCCTCCTCTATTCTCATTACTGTTATGCAAAAAAAAAAACTTCACATTCTGCAATGTGTAATAAATATATCACTATTATTTCAAAACAATGCTGTCAATGAATTGTTAACATTTGAATGAATTTTTAAAAGGTTAAAAAGGCTGATTCACACAGTATTTTTGACGGTATAAATACTGTATATTTGTGTGTTATTTCATGCATCATGCCCAGAAATAAGGCCTTCAAGTAACAAAACTCCCCTCTCCTGCCCTAAAATAAAATGAACCCCAGTCAAAGCAGGCAAATAAAAAAACGTATTAAAAAGTATATAGTGCATCCAATGTTTCCACGTGAAACTTGTTCTGTGGCTCTGCTGCTAATTCAAGATTTTCACTTCATTTGATCATCCAACAATCAAGGATCCACACTGCGTTAAAAAAAAAAAAAAAAACAGTATGGGAAGGAACACAGCAAAGCAAAGTGCAATACAGCTCAAACAGGTCTATTTCTCACTAAGACTAAACTACATGCTGTTACACAGTACCTTCAAAGGTTATTTGTGACACGTGTTGATACTCTGGATTCTTGTCTGAAAATATGCTACAGTCTATAAAGACTACAGTTACATTCAGTGGGAAAGACCAAACCATGTTAAAAAGTGTTTTTAGCTTGAAGAGTACTGCCAGTTTCACAGTTTCACCTAGAACTTAAAAGTAGAGAAACTTTCTGGCTAAAGAGAATGAAAAGTTGCTTGATATGTTTAGAGTTGTTGAAGACCTGGATACAGACTGTAAGATTCCCAGTTAAACAGGGCAAACTGGGAAGAGATTTTAAGAAAAATACATTTATAAAAAAATCATCATTAAAATCAATCGAAGCGTTTATGGCATTATAGATATGTTTCATAGTTTGATCAGAGTGAGTCCAAGGGAGACATCTGACCTCGACCAACGATTTCTGAATTTGGTGAAAAATGAAAAAATACAGTCTGATCTCCATATTTAATTCAAATAAGATTGCAGATCACTACATTTAAAGGAATAATTCACCTGGAAAAAAAAAATCTGTCATCATTTACTCGTCCTTACATTGTTACATACCTGTATGACTTTCTGTCTTCCGAGGAACACCATCTATTGGTGAGATATTTTTCAGAATGAGCACGCTGCTAATTTTCAACAAACACATACAGTGACCACATCTGTCAAGCCCCCAAAAAAGACTAAAAAAGCATAAAAGTAGTCCATATAACTCATGCATGATATTCTAAATTTTCCAAATATAGCTTTGTGTGCTTTTACATTTATGCATTTGGCAGACACTTTTATCCAAAGTGATTCACAGTGCATTCAAGGTATAAATTATTATTCTTTTTTATCAGTTTTTATCAGTTTGTGTGTTCCCTGGGAATTGAACCCATGATCCTGGCATTGATAGCCGGGGCGGATTTAGGCATGGGCGACATGGGCAGCCGCCCGGGGCGGCATCTAGTGGGGGGGCCGCACAGGAGTGCTGAATCAGGTTTCGCCCAGGGCGCCATACAAGCTAGAACCGCCACTGGTTGCTAGCGCCATGCTCTACCAGCTGAGCTGCAGGAACATGGCTGGTGCGCCATATATTTTTAAGACTTTTTTCAAGTTGTGTAAGCAACAGACCAAAATGTAAGATGTTATTTACAGACAGTTTTTCCCTTCGTCGCAGTAGTCACATCTCAGTTGCACTTCCAAATATTCACACTTGCTGTGCCATGTTTGGTTATGAAACTAGTGACGTTTAGTGTCACTGGCATGCAATGCGTCTTGATGTTTTCATTGTATGAAAAAGAGCAGCAAGAACCTTCTAACCTAATATCTTCTTCTGTTTTCCATAGAAAATCATACAGTCATACAGGTTTGGAACAACATAGAGGTTATTAAAAAATTATAGAACTTTTGGGGTGAACTATTTCTTTAAACCTTAGGGGCTGTTCACACCAAAATGCATTTTTGCATCCATCTGCATTGTGTTTCTATGCAAACATGCACTAGATAGACGTATTTGACTGCTGTGCCACGTCTATCGCTGGAGCATCATGTGTTTTTAGATGCTGTTTCAAGATAAAAAGTACTTCAACTTTTAAAAACGCATCTCGAGATGATTGATTTCTGTTGAATTCGTTGCGCTTCATCTACCTTTTTAAGCACAAGAACACGTTTTGGACTGAACAGCCCCTAATTAATATTTTTTTAGAGTTCAAGCAAGAGAATAAAGACCAGAGGAGCCAAGAAAACTTTGGAACTCAGTTCAAATAGAAGAGAAACGATTGATTTGGACTTCGACAACAGTGATTTTTCACTGAAAGTCATCTCATGATTGTACCTCGCTGGTAACAGACGGCGTCCCGAGCACCTCTCGGGTTCTGAGCAGTTGTGCTCCCTTGTCCTCCATGCAAGCATCGCAACCCCAAACTGCAGACATCTCTGCTGTTAGTAGATTGTACGCCGTCTCTGTCATCCCCGTGCAAACTCTGTGGAACCATTTCTGACATGATGCCTCACACAAAATTGCTTCTTGATCGTCATTTACTTCGCTCAGGCAGGTGCCACACAGGTACACAGGTTCGGAAGAAGACGATGTGCTCCGTCTCTTAAGATGGGTCAGGACTTTATTATTAGAACTGCTGCCCCTACGAACTCTATCCGCTTGGGTGTCAACAAAAGGTCGTGGCGACTTCTTCATGGCTTCGTTCTTGGGGTGAAGAACACCATTGAGTTTTTCGATACCTCCATCCACAGCAGCAGGCGTGTTCCCTCGGCCCTTTGCCTTCAGCTCGGAGGTGTTATCCTGAGATGCGTTCTCTTCACAGTTCTGATTTTGTTTCCTTGGAGATGGGTTCTGCGTGACATTTTTGTTCACGATTTCACTCACATCCAGTTTGGGTGTTGTCGTGTTGGACTGAGCAAAGTTATTTTGTTGCTGAGAGATGTTAGGATTCATATTTAGGGCAGTTTTAGCGGACACTGGATTTCCTCTACCGTTGCCCTCTTGACCGAAAGCTGGTCCACCATCAGGACTGTTTTGGCTCAGGTTTTGAAGTGGCATTTGATTGGCATTCTCTCCTGGACCTGGTCTAAAGTGCTGCCCTGGAGGAAGTGGCATGTTTTTGATGCTACTGCCAAACTGGTGCCCATAATTTCTGTTCTCTGGATGTCCATAGTTAAATCCCAGTAGCCGATTGAAACCCATGCCCATGGGATTCTGGGAGAAAGGATGGGGCTGGTTTGGCACCTGGAAAGGAGCCCCATATGGAGAAGGCATTCTGTTGGGCAACTGGGGGGCCATCCTGGATGGCCCATAGCCACTGAACCCTGGGTAATGGGAGTGGCCAAAATAAGGGTTAGCAGTGGGGAGTGGCTTCAGAGATGGTGAGTTGTAGTTGTCATCGAAAGGGTTGGCAGCTATCAAGTGATCTGAGCTGGGGTTTGGCGGAGGGGCATATTCAGAGAGAGGGGAGAATGGGGGCACCTACAGAGAAAGAGAGAGTCTTCCATTATAATTCTGAAATGCTGAAATGATTTAAAAGCTTTGTGATGCACCAACAATTATTACCGAGAACATACACTAAAGCTCACAGTCACAGCACAAGGCCAGTATGTGTTCATGGGAAAATTGCATACGCTACCTGTGTGCTTGACTTGCGTCTCTTTTTATCAGGGCTTCCCAGTGGCAGGTCAGGACCCCCTAAAATATCCAATGCTCCTAAAACAGAATGATAATAAACAAATAACTGAAGTGAAATTTAATAAAAAAATAAAAAAAATGTCAACACCAACCAATTCAAACCATTTAGAAATTAATCTTGATGGTTACGATCAATTGATTTGGGTTTTTCAATGGCCTATACTGCTTGCATATAAAGCACAGGGAGGCCAATGATGGATATAATGGCAATGCCAGCAACAACAACATTCAAATGTTTAAAGGAACATCCTGGGATCAAAACAAGTTAAGCTTTTCATACAGTGTACAAAAATTGCAGTAACAGTAAGGCACTTTCAATGGAAGTGAATGTGGCCAGTCCATAAACATTCAAATACACATCGTTTCAAAAGCATTGCCCCAAAATGTCAAAATTATACATGTTAACATTATTTTAGTGTGATAAAATCGCTTATTAACCTTATCTGTGTACAGTTATATCTATTATTACAACTTTGTTATCATGACAACAAAACCCCATAATCCCAAGTTATATCTTATACATAGGGTTAGTAAGCTTTTTTATCACACAAAAATCATGTTAACATATTTTGGGCTCTATTTTAAGAGCATTAGCGCTAAGCGCAGCTCTATGCCATAGTCATAATAGCTAAGTCAATGGACATGGCTATAAAGTTCTCGTATTTCTATGCAAGCATGCGCCAAAGTTTAGGCGCAAGTGGATTTGGCGAAACTGTGCACGCAAAACGCTAACGGGCTGGGTCAAGTGCAATTTAATTGTGAGGTTCTTCTCTGGCACTGTCTGCATCCTATTATATAATCCATTCCTGTTTAAGCAATAGTGACGTAAACACAGCCAGTACATTCATAAGAAGTTGGTAATGTAAATAGACTGTATGCAATGAATTAGAAGAATTTAAATATGGACTTTTGTTCTTTTGTGAATTAACTGCGTCCTTGTTAAATGTCAGGCATATTTCTAGTGACATGCTCCTTTTATACTCATGGAAAATGTGGTTCTCATCAGGATTTGGATTTACGCTCTGTTAAATTATAGAGAATGTAACATTAATCATTTTCATCTACTGATACACAAATCATGGCTGGTATTAATAGTGATTGTATCGAAACGCACTTCACTTCTACCGGTCGATTTTGAAAAATGTAATTCATTTAAACACAAAATAATTTACCAAAAATATTTCAAAATTCAAATGACACTTCAAACGAAACTAAAAGTATAATAAAAATAACAAAGTGGTCAAACAAATCATACCAAATCCAAACATTTTACTCTCTCCACCTTCTTCAACCGGCCTCTTTTGTAGTGACTTAAAAATCCCTCTACGACAACAGGTGGAAAAATACCAATACATATTAGATCATAAATACAATTGTAAATATAAACATAATAATTGAAAAATAAACCATGACCTAAAGATAGCTAAACACAAATCTCATAAATATTTGTTTCATAAAACGGCTACAACGGTGATCGTCGTGGACATAATTTGATGTTCCACTATATTTTCGGAGTTTGGAAATGAACTTTATTACCACCTGCTGGTGGAATATCCAAACTCCAAATGCAGGAACTGAGTTTAGAAACGTCTTAGCGCAATGACCTATTTCTATTGCTATTTTGAACCACTTCGTTTACATACAATACACCCACAGTTTGCGCACACACACCCACAGATAGCGCAAACATTCCCACCCACACCCACTTGCACTTTGCGCTGGCATGGAAAATGTTGCGCACGGTCATTGCATGTAGCTCTGCGCTTTACGCACTCATGAAAATAGAGCTCATGATGTTTACGTCTTGTGGCTATACTTTTGAAACTATGTATATTTAAGCGTTTATGGACTGGCCCTTTTTTCACTTCCATACTGTAACCGCTTTTTTTTTTTTTAACCAATGTTTTTTTTTTTTTAAAACATTTACAATTTTTTTTTATCCACATTACGTAATGACATCAAATACAATTTTAGCAATGTTCAACATCTGTCATAAAAGTTTAATATGATTATAAAGACTAAATGCTTGCCATTTTCAGAAAATAAGCCTTAATATGAAGTATAATGGCAGTAGCCTTTGACACTTCACGTTGACCAATCATTACAAATCCATAATTTATATCATTTATACATTCCTATATTCATACAGATTTATTCTTATTCATTGCTGTCTTTTTCAATGTCTCCCTTTCACTTATTACCTTCTATGTAACTTTTAACTTTAACTCTCATTTTTGTGATTTGTATTCTTTTAGGTTGCATAAATAACATGTTCATATCATGTTAATAACACCAAAACATTGTGTTGTATTGATGTGCGTTTAAACTTTGATTTCGCCTCCTGTTCAACTCCGAACTTCAGTACACTACCCCAAAACTTCCTTTTCCAAAAGTGTTCATGACAGGACGCGCTTTTTTGAGGCCTGTCAAGCATGTCCTTTCATTTGAAAATGTCGCTGTCTACTTTTCTGTTCCTCACTGAAGGCCTGAAGGCCGCCAGACTGCTGCTGTCGCTCCGGTAATTACGACCGAGACTGAACCAAGCCACTAAAAACACGGAAAATCCACTTTACCTCGGTTTCGCTTTAGAGAGAATGAATCTTTATCCTGCTCTGTTGACATTACAGGGCCCCTCACATGACTCAAACGCAAGGAAGGAACGGGAAAATGGTGTAACTTTGATGTTAAAAAGAGTGACTGTAGCGTGTTGTCAACTCGTCTTGTTCTTCCCCTGATTCGCCGGGAAGCGAATTTACGATTAGTACTATGCCGTAGGATTGTTTATTAATATTCATGAGTCAAACCTTCGCCATTGGAAGCAAACCAAGCGACGTCATCGTAACCTAATTAATATTAAAATAACAAAGCCGTCGTCATTGGAAGGTGCGTCAGCATGATTTATTATTCATGAGAACGTCCTCAGCCATAGGAAGGCCACAAGCAACGTCAGCATGGCATAATTAATATTCATTAGCTCAGCCTTCGCTGTAGTATTATCGGTAATTGCGCGATCCGGAAAGCTGCAACCGTGCGCAAAGTTTGGGAGGAGCGGACACCTTTGACTTCTTATTTTATGTGGACGTTCAAGTAAATGAGCGACAGCTCCGCTTGTTCGCGGTGTACTTTTGGGCGCTATATATGAAGGCAGAGTGAAAAGCGGTGTGAGGGGAAATTGCCGGGGGAGTGTGTGTGCGGGAGCACGAATACCTCTCTACATTAAAGCACGTGCTTGTGTCTGAAGTGCTGCGTTTGATGTGCACGCGACCCGTGTAATGATAATAATGATTATCATCCGCTGATGTACAACAAAATTGTCTGTATGCATTTTTAAACAATGTTGATCTACCATGCGATAATGTACCTGTAACTTTTCCTAACATGAAAAAACAGCAATAACTGTTATACTGTTGTTGTTGTTATAATAATAACTATATAATAATGTACTACAAATGTAATCATATTATATTTTTATAATTTATATATATATAAATTATAAAAATATAATATGATTAAATATATATATATATATATTTCCTTCATTTACGTCAGCTTATTTACTTTTTAAATGGTCTATTCCTACTATAAGTACTTTATATTCTTTAGCAATATTGTGACAGTTAACAATCATGCCAGTTTAGCTTTGTTGACCCTGAAAAGCAATTTATGGACAACATTACATCACATTTCTGACTGCACCATGACACAATAACATGATGTATCATCACCTCTTAGCAAGCTTCACTTAAAGGGATAGTTCACCCAAAACTGAAAATTCTCTCATCATTTACTCACCCTCATGCCATCCCAGATATGTATGACTTTCTTTCTCCTGCTGAACACAAATGAAGATATTTAGAAGAATATTTCAGCTCTGTAGGTCCATACAATACAAGTGAATGGTGGCCAGAAATCTGAAAGTCCAAAAAGCAGATAAAAGCAGCATAAAAGTAATCCATATGACTCCTGTGGCTAAATACATATGTTCAAAAGCGATGTTGTAGGTGTGGGTGAGAAACAGATAGTTTTTACTATAAATCTCCAATTTCACTTTCGGATGTGAATGTGAAACTAAACAGGCACCACATGTGACTTTCAGATGTGAAAGTGAAAGTGGAGATTTATAGTTTTAAAAAAAGTGCTTAAATATTTATCTGTATCTCACACACATATCATATCGCATTTGAAGACATGGATTTAACCATTGGAGTCGTATGGATTACTTTTACGCTGCTTTTTGGACTTTCAGATTTCTGGCCACCATTCACTTGCATTGTATGTACCTACAGAGCTGAAATATTCTTCTAAAAATCTTCATTTGTGTTCTGCAGAAGAAAGAAAAAAAGAAAGTCATATTCATATGGGATGGCATGAGAGGGAGTAAATGATGAGAGAATGTTCATTTTTGGGTGAACTATCCTTTTAAAATAAAATTCTTCTAGACAAAAAAGAGACACAACAAATAAAGATTTTCAAAATTTTTATTTAAACTGGAAATCATTCTGTATAAACCGTCTAATTTTGTGGTGGGGGTAACTATACCTTTTTGGCATAATTACACCATACTTATCTTCCAATAAACACATGGTACATGGAAAATATGTAACTGAATATTGACAATTAGAATTTTATTTATTGAGAAATACATTCAATTTTTTAAGGCTTATAGATTTGTTTACTGATGAGTCAGGCCTGGAGAAACCAAACATTCCCTACTTAAACCTTTCTGTTTCTTTTTGGAAGAGTTTACCAATCTCTTCCATTTTTCCCTTCAGTTCACACACAATCAGAACAAAACAAATTGAACACAAAATAATTTCTTTAGAAAATCATGAGAGTCTTAAGCAAGTGCAGTTCACATCAGTACTGTCCATAGTGACATGAAACTGGATTAATATTACATCCCGAGTATAATCTCCTAAACTAGGTTGGTAAACCTTATAAAACTTTCAAATTTGACCTGAGACGTTTTATTCTGTGTGTCTCAGCAAGACTAATTCAAGATTTTCTGTTTGGATGTGTATCTTCATGCTGAGGAAGGAAACGCTTCACGTTTCATAGACAGCTGCAAAATATTTGCAATTCTAAAGTGCAACTTTTGTAGCTATTTAACTTTTGTATATCTAAACAACTGACATGTGGAACTACACTTGCACATACAAACAATATTGACTTCAACAATTAAAAAAAAAAAAAAAAAATCTACAACACTAAGGTATATTCAAATGCATATTATAAAAAGAACAATTCAGCTGTGAAACCAAATATTTAGTCAGTACTTTCACAAAATTCAGGATACATAAGCAAAAAACAACAACAACAAAAACCACCATAAAATATTTCTCCTCCAGTGAGAAAAGTTATAAAAGGAAACAAAATATATGAAAGCAATCATCTTTGGTTTGCTTTTGTTGGAAGTCATGGAAGACTGAAAGTACTACCAACACGTAACACTGTTTTTGGTTTCCTAATGTCCTTTCAGTAAGTAGCAATCAGATCTACTTAGGAATAAAGCTTTTTTGAAAAATGACAAAACACCATGCAAAATGTAGGAATCTACAGGCATCTTCTGTGCAACGGTGACAACATTCTTTGGTTTCAGGCTGTTTGCTTTGAAAAGAAAAGATCAAAACTTGATTGTGTCTCTTTGATTTAAATAATGTGGTCATCAAAGACCAATCAATTTCCCCTGATTGAGAAGAATTTCAGCTGCATGGAATGCTAATTAATATAAAATAATATATCTCTCTCTGCATATAATCTTCATGTATAATACAAACACATCCATGCTGCACTTGAAATTATAATGGGGGAAAGCTGATTACTGATATTTGGCTTCAGGGAGCAAATCTCACAAAACCTGTCAAGAACATGCATATTTCACTCTAAAATCAAAATAACTTATTGTGTATATATATATATATATATATATATATATATATACACACACACACATATACATGCATAATGAAGCTTATTTTGAGACCATTTTTCTCATGACAGTAATGTGAAAAATACAATTATATTATTAAATTGTAAAGTATACAGTATCTATACATAATGGTAGTATCTGTTGTTCTGTATTTTATTTAAGGTGCTTTAAATAATTAAAAAAAATCTTTGTATTAGAGTATTTTTACTGTAATACAGGAATAAAAATGTAATGAGAATCACCATTAAGAACAGTAGGAATATATATATATATATATATATAAAAGGTCTTAACGTATTGTGGTAATGAGAATTTTGAGGGGAAATGTGATTTTTTGTCATGGACATTTTTTTACACTTAAGGGATAGTCCACCCAAAAATGATAATTATATCATTACATTTCTTTGACTTTCTTTCATCTGCGGGACACAAACTAATATTTTTTGAAGGAGATATGAGGTGTTCATGTCCATACAATGCAAGTCCATGGGGTCCAAAATAATAGCAAGAATAATAGCGAAAAAGGAGTTACATTTTGGTCTGTTTCTCCCCCAAAAATGATCATATCGCTTCAGGAGATATGGATTAAACCACTCGAGTTGTCTGAATTATCTTTATGCTGCCTTTATGTCCTTTTTGGAGCTTGGAAGTGTTAGACCCCATTGACTTACATTGAGTGGAAATAAACAGATGACACATCAATGAAAATATCTGTTTGTGTACCACAGAAGAAAGAAAGTATTATGAGTTTGATATGGCATAAGGGTGAGTACATAATGAGAGAATTATCATTTTTGCATGAACTATTCCTTTAATTATCCTACAAATAGGCACATTCTTTTTTTTAAATGGAAAAAATAATTTATTTTCTATTTAAATTCATATGACTTTCTTCTGCGGTACACAAACAAATATTTTTTGAAGGAGATATGAGGTGTTCATTTCCATACAATGCAAGTCCATGGGGTCCAAAACTTCCAAGCAAGATTAATAGTGAAAAAGTAGTTAATTCTTTGGTCTGTTTTTCACCCAAAAATGATCACATCGCATCATTTCAGGAGACATGGATTAAACCACCCGAGTCTGAATTGCCTTTATGCTGCCTTTATTTCCTTTTTGGAGTTTGGAAGTATTGGACCCCATTGACTTGCATTGTATGGAAATAAACAGATTATACATCCAAGAAAAGATCACTGTTTGTGTTCCATAGAAGAAAGAAAGTAATATGAGTTTGAGATGGCATAAGGGTGAGTACATAATGAGAGAATTATAATTTTTGGGTGAACTATTCCTTTAATTATCCTACAAAAAGGCAAAATTTTTATTTTATTTTTGTATATTTTGGATTTTGAGGTGAAATATGACTTGGACATGTTTTGTTTGATTCACCCTAGGAGCGTAAAACCATCAACTGTCATTGATTTGTTTAACGGGCCACATCTTCAACCTATTTGGTCACAGATTAGCCTCTTTTCCTTCCTAAAAGCAGCACTTAGAGCCCGCACTAAAACCAAACTGTATGATCCTCGACTCTGTGTTCTAGAATCAGTCCCTTGTTTAGTTTTAGTGCTATAGAATGCAGGCGATCACTGGTCTCTGGCTGAAACATCTTTGGTCTGATTCACGGATAATCATTGTCATTTTATCAATCCAAAGACCAGGAAAAAGATTAAACAAAAGAAGCAAACAGTTCCGAGGATAATGGTGTGCCACCGTTGCACATGTAGTTGCATGACCTACACATTAAACCAAAACTAATCTGACAAGTGCTAAACTTATGTTTCTACATCTAAAATAGCATCAATTATTTCAAAGCACTAAAGTTATTAAAATGCGTACTCAGTAGTACATATCACAAAATGTCAAGAAAAATATATATCATTTGAGGCAAAAAGGTTCATGATCATTCAGATTTTTGGTTTTTAAAACATTCACTCCATAATATCAGACTGCAATCATATGAATCTCATCCTTGTATGTCTGCACAGCTCTTCACACGTTAAGGACATATTTTAAAGCTATCGCGTTTTGCTGAACCGAGAAAGATCAGTTTCAGCATTATTTGGTTACTTAGTACTCAAAAGAAGAATTTAGGAAGAAATAAACTATGGAAAAGAAATCCGTCTCCACAGCAACCACACAAGTCACATTCAATACGGGTCAACCGCCCTTGGACAAGCATTACAAGGATACCCTGTCAATCAAACCATGTCACAAAACACATGGCTTTTCAAATGTACTAAACTTAATCCCTGAGATAAGAAAAACTAAAAACACAACTACAACTAAAAATAAAAGCTAAAATGAGGTAGTATAAAACAGGGACTGTAAGAGCAAGAATACGTGCATTCATACGATGAACCTGAGTAATCTCATACGATTTGGAGTGGAGTTGTAAATAAAGACACAAAATACTCAATCGTATGTAAATGGAGTAATACATTCAACTGCAAGTTAAACATCTATGAACCTGAGGTAGGTAAAGCTGTTTCTGATCCTGAGTGAAAATAACATGTCCTAACGCAAAGCGACATGCAATCAAAGCTTTCTTTTTGATTAGCCAGCCACGGCTGCGACAAGCAATGTACAACAGGACAATTTGTCAATCGTTTGTTTGCACTGGGAAGCTCTGCCCACTGTGGATCTCGTTGGTCCAAATCCACATGACTGTATATTAAACATCAGACCCGTTCTGATTGGCTGTGATTGTATCGAGTTGCGCAGCGGTTTCACGATCATAGTGGTCAAACAAATTGCTTGTTGGAAACTTCCTGGTTAGAACACGGTATAAAACGTTGCACACTTGCAATCTCATACTTCAGGACAAACAAACAATAAACACACACAAACACACAAACTCTAACAAGACGAACATTATTGCTAAGAGGAAGTAACGTTGTCACGTCACCCCGCGTGCTCCGCCCACAACGAGTGTATAAGTAGATATTAAATATTTAGTAGTTTACCTACCATCGTAGGTAAACTGAGGTAGATTATAGAGTCAAGAGAGTCTTTTCCATCCACTCCTGCTGAGGTTACGTTAGAAAATGTGACGTTTTGCATTATTGGACGATTTTTTAAACATTCATGGTGGGTGAGATTCTAGTTTCTTTCAAACACACAGTCAAATGAAAAGAAAAAGAGAGAAACAAATAATACATTCACCGAGAAAGAGGCCATTGTTTGGACATCTGGGGTAAAAGCCATTCGCCCAGTACAAAGCGACCTCCGTGGGTTTCCTGCTCAGTAGTCTATTTAAGCAGAAGGGGGTGCTAGAGAGCACAAGGTTTTTGCTAAACAGGATTTGGAGGCGGGGACACAGAGATCCTCTCCATCATTTCCTGCTGCCGACGTGTCGTTTCAGTCACCTCTGCCAGGTCGACGCAGAAATGTGGCTCTTTCTCTTCGCGGATGGGCGTACCGTTCAATCCCCCACTGTCCTCGCCATGCAGGGAGGCCGAATGGCTACTCGCACTCAGCGACAGGTTGGTTGCCTCTGTATCGTCGTGAGAGTAGCGTCCCGAGTCACCCGTCTCATGACTGTCCTCACTGGAATGAGAGCCCTCGCTATCGCCCCCTGATGGGCCAAACAGGCCCTGCAGAGAAGACGGCTGGTGTTGAGGAGATCCGGGCGATGTCTCGGTGTAGCACAGCAGAGTGGTGCCCTGATGATACGAGTATGAAGGACTGGGAACCCTCTTCACATCCTGTTAAAAGCAGAAAATACCAGTAAACAAAAGAGAAAAATATGGTAGAAAACTAAGGAGCCATCAATTTCAGCCAAAAGTGTACCACCGCAATTCCAAAAAAGTTGGGACAGTTTGAAAAATGCTAATAAAAACAAAAAGTTATTCACCCTTTGCTATATTAAAAGCACTAACACTACACATTATATTTAATTTTTTTTTTTTTTTTTTTAAAGATTGCAACACGCTCCAAAAAAGTTGAGACAGGGGTTAATTTAAGACTAATAACAATTTGACAAGTTGAAATAACAAGGCGATGTGAAACAGGAGATGTTAAACAGGTGAGGCAATCATGTCACAGTATATAAGGAGCCTCCAAAAACAGCCTAGTCCTTCAAGAGCAAGGATCATTCGAGTCTTGCCAACTTGCCAACAGATGCTTCAGCAAATAATCCAGCATTTTGAGAACAATGTTCCCCAAAGACAAACTGGAAGGATTTTTTTTGGCATTTCACCCTCTACAGTGCACAATATAGTTAAAAGATTCAAGGGATATGGTCAAATCTTGGTGCATAAAGGGCAAGAAGAAAACCACTTCTGAATGCATGTGATCTATGATCCCTCAGACATCACTGTCTTAAAAAACATCATTCATCTGTAATGGATATCATGAACATGGGCTTGGGATTACTTTAGTAAACCTTTGTTAGTCAACACCACTCGCCGCTGCATCCAAAGATGCAAGTTAAGACTTTGCTATACAAAGCAGAAGCCATACATCAACACTGTCCAGAAGCGCTGCCGACTTTTCTAGGCTCGGCCTCATCTTAGATGGAAAGTAGAACAGTGGAACTGTGTTTTTTGGTCTGAAGTCCACATTTCAAAACATTTTTTAAAAATAAAGCCGTCGTGTTTTCCGGGCCAAAGAGGAAAAGGGCCATCCAAGCTGTTATCAGTGTCAGGTCCAAAAGCCAGTGTCTGTATGGGCCAGGGGTGTGTCAGTGCCCAGGGCATGGGTAACTTGCACATCTGTGAGAACACCATGAATGCATACAGATATATACACATTCTGGAGCAGCATATACTGCCATCCAGCACCATCTTTTCCAGGGATGTCCCTACATTTTCCAGCAGGATAGCTTCAAACCACATACTGCCCAGATTACAAGTGCATGGCTGTGTAAGCAGAGTGTGTGGGTGCTAGATTGGCCTGCCTGCAGTCCTGACCTGCCTCCAATTGAGAATGTGTGGCGCATTATGAAGCACACCATACGGCAACGAAGACCCCGTACAATTGTGCAGCTAAAGACCTACATAATGGATGAATGGGGGAAAATTCCACTTTCTAAACTTAACCAACCCCAAATTCTCTATATTATAACTAATATATATATATATATATATTAATCCAATCTCTTTGGTATCTATCTATCTATCTATCTATCTATCATTTAAATTGTGAGGTATTTGTACATAATGGTAGAATGTATTGTGCTAGCTTAATTTTATGTTCATTTAAAAAAATTTCAACATATGTGTTACAGTAATTTTCTAAATGGTCCTAAAATAATTTTTAGACTTAATTTTCTTATAAATATTATTTCTTCTTCTTCTTAAAAAATAAAAGACCATATTTTCATTAGATTTACCCTAATATCCCATTACAGTCCTTTGGTTTGACATTAAATAGCACCTCCAATTGTCTGTTTCTTTAATAAAAGCATATTGTAAATTGTAAACGGTTTCATACCTTGTCACCTCTCTTAAAGAAGTTCCATCTTTTTCTTTTCTTTTTCTCAATGGTGGGTTTCACCGGCCCATAACAGTTGATGATCAGATTTGTTCCACCCTTAAAAAATTTTAACAACAGCTATCAGATTCAGAACATTGTTTCTTACACACAGATACAGAATGAAGTCTAAAAAGTCTATGAAATTATGTGTCAATTTGAACGTACTTTGGCATCAACGAAATGGTCCCTCATCATTGGCATCATCACCTCATCCACACTCTCAGCTGGACTCCCATTGGCCGGGTTGACAGCAGTGGGCGGAGTCTGTCCACCCGCTTGTCTGATAGATTTGGTGGTACAAGATTTCCTGTGTCATGATGTAATAATTCAAGTTAGTCACAGTTTCAACATAGAAATGATCACTTAAGTGACACTTGGGAATGCAATCTTACTGGCAAATACGACATTCAGTGAAGAAATGGTAACATAACAGATCTGTTCCAAAACCTAGTGAGTGAGATGCCTCGCTATCTTTTGCTTCTCCTGCCTATAGGTAGCTGCCTTGTATGACAGCATCCTAACTGAAATATGAGACCAATTTGGAAAGCTCTTCATAGCCAGCAACTCTCGCAACGCACAAGGAATTCACCTCGCAACTGATTTCAGTTGAGTTAGTTTTCTATCATATTAAACGATTTCTTATCAATACTTTTCTGAATTGAATGGATTACAAGTATGTTTATAATCAAAATGTTTCATGCTTCGTCTGCTTTCTTGGATTTATTTTTTCCACCGAGCTCATCATAGAAAGATACATATGGTGCTACCTTAGAATTTGGCCAGTACGAGATATATTTAGGAGGCAGCATAATTAAACCTACTTTTGGAACAGCCTTCATGTCGAGAGCACACACTAGGTTGTGGAACAGACCCAACATTTCATTATAGAACAGGTGAGCTCTCACCTGGTTTTGCTCCTGCAGGTCAATATGAGGACACAGATTATGATGCAGGTAAAAGCGATACATGCGCCAACCACTATACCAGTCATAGATCGCTGATCCAGGTGATAAAACCCATCTGAAAACAGACCAAGGACAAACATGCTTCATTAAAGAAGGCTTAAAGCAGATAAACGAATATAGAATATAAACTGCATAGTTCCAGTCCTGGATGCTGTTTAGTCAATACTTATTTCCAGCCATGCTAAAATACACAATATAGTTATAACAGTTATAACGTGAAACACTGTTATCCAGCTATTGTTTCTATCACTGAAAGGACCTATAGAAACCAACTATTAACTTTAGTTTACATGTCCGGGACTAAATCTTTTAGTGAAAGCCACTTCATGAATGTGATTAATAAAATAATCTTATAATGCAAATTTGTGCCCTTAATATTTTTATGTAGTTAACATTTTACAAAAGCAATAAGGCACTTAAGGTTGTGTAATAGAATAGTGTCAATGCTTAGTGCCTGTAGACTATAATTAAAATACAGCACGGCTTCTCGTACCTTATTGCTTAAATAAAACACATCTGCACAGCTGATGCAGATTAAATTACCCAGAGTATTAATAATACAAATTAACATTTATAATATGTCAGTATCTTTAATACGATTAAATGTGTCATTTGACATGTGAAATTATGAATTCTGACATCAATGTGACATGTTAATTTTTAACATCTATTTCAGCCATCTTATCCCAGGGCGGTCTGAAGCAGGTACTACAAAGTAGCTGACATTGACCTGTAGAGCGGGTGGAGCCGTGTGATCGAGAGATGTGGCCTTCAGCACGCATGGTCAGTTCTACAGCAGGTGAAAATGGCCCGTCTCCCATCTGATTGGATGCCGAGACCTTCACCAGGTACACCTGACCAGACTGAAGATTCTCCAGCAGAGCCATAGTGACACTCCCTGACAACAAGACAGCTGGGTTAGTTTTATACAACATAAACAAACACCTGTCTATGAATAATTTCATTGGTAGGCTCTAAAATAGTAAATAATTTCTCAGCAGTCAGGAAGGGGGTGAATCAGGGTATTGTCTGGTTCACATTTTACCCCAAAATCAAAAGAAAAAACATATTAATATAAAATCATATACACTGATCAGCCACAACATTAAAACCACCTGCCTAATTTTGTGTAGGTCCGCCTCATGCCGCCAAAACAGCGCCAACCTGCATTTCAGAATAACATTCTGAGATTATATTCTTCTCACCACAACTGTACAGAGTGGTTATCTGAGTTACCGTAGACTTTGTCAGTTCGAACCAGTCTGGCCATTCTCTGTTGACCTCTCTCATCAACAAGGCGTTTCCGTCCACAGAACTGCCCCTCACTGGATGTTTTTTGTTTTTGGCACCATTCAGAGTAAATTCTTGAGACTGTTGTGTGTGAAAATCCCAGGAGATCAGCAGTTACAGAAATACCCAAACCAGTTTATCTGGCACCAACAATCATCCATGCGATTATTTAATCAACCAATCGTGCAGCAGTAGTGCAGTGCATAAAATCATGCAGATACGGGTCAGGATCTTCAGTTAATGTTCACATCAACCATCACAATGGGGAAAAAGTGTGATCTCAGTGATTTCGACCGTGGCATGATTGTTGGTGCTAGATGAGCTGGTTTGAGTATTTCTATAACTGCTGATCTTCACACACAACAGTCTCTAGAATTTACTCAGAATGGTGCAAAAAACAAAAAACATCCAGTGAGGGGCAGTTCTGTTGACGGAAACACCTTGTTAATGAGAGAGGTCAACAGAGAATGGCCAGAATTATTCGAACTGACAGAAAGTCTACGGTAACTCAGATAACCACTCTGTACAATTGTGGTGAGAAGAATAGCATCTCAGAATGTTATTCTGAGATGCGGGTTTGTGCTGTTTTGGCGGCACCAGGGGGACCTACACAATATTAGGCAGGTGGTTTTAATGTTGTGGCTGATTGGTGTATACAGTTTCTAAATTAAACATTTTATATGTTAACATTAGTTAATGCATTATGAACTAACATAAACTAACAATGAACAATTGTTTTTATTATAAAAATATATTGTTCATTGTAAGGTTCCATGTTAACAAATGGAAAGTCATTATAAAGTGTTACCTATAAAATATATAATATATAAACAAATAATAAATGTACAGGAAAAAAAATAAAAATAAAGGGATGCCCAGATGGGTGGTAAACACAGACATGAACGAGAGAATGCAATGACTTATTGGTTTCCAGTAAGAGATCAAGAAAGACCAGCATAAAGTCTGAGCATCTTGCTGGCACACACACACACACACACCTTCTTTTTGCATGATTTGCCACTCTCCGGACGCCCATGCTCTGCGTGAAGCGTACAGGATGGTGTAGTGTTTCACTGTAATGTTGGGCTCATCAGGTGGTTTCCATGACACCAGAGCTGTGTCACCCTCAATCAGAGTCACTTTGACTCCTGCAGGAGCGTGAGTGGGAGCTGAACAGAGAACAAACGGAGAAACAGTTGCCTGTCATTCAAAACCACTCCATAAGATAGTGTTATAAAACACAGAGTACAGAATTGACTGGAACAGAGAATATCTGTTTCTGACGTACAACAGATGTTACACCTGGCATCAAAGACCTCATGAAATCAAAATGTATGTTTTGTGACTTTATTCCATACCTGTCAGAATACAAGTAATTTATATGCTAGTGCACTCCTAAAAGTTGACAAAATAAACATTTAGCAGATATTGTATAGACTCGATAGATGATTGACAAGTGAGTAGGTGGTCCTTCACAGCATTTTTGTCTAACTCAGTATGTAATTTGTCTGATCGGATTACAAAATGTTTTGGAACCTTTTTACACCTGAATTTAGAGCTCAACAGCCAAAACGGACATGAAAACCAGGTTTTAACGGGGACACAGAAAACACGTACAGCCAGAATAAGGTTGTGTGTGTGTATGCGTGACATTGTGTACCTTCAGGTAGTGTGGTCTGGTACACCACCGGACTCCAAGGGCTGGACAGCTGATCCACATGAAGACGAACTGCAAACTCATAATTAGTATTTGGGTCCAGATCACTCACCAGCAGATTCTGAGCACCACTGCAGATACACAACACAACACATACAGTGTGAGAGGTCTGTCCGGCTGTTTTCTGAAAGGAATACTAGCATACTGCTTGCTATTCTGCATAGTGTACAATGTATATTGCCTACAATTACGTAAATACTTTTAAATAGTATATGAAACAGTTCACAGAATGCAATATTTGAAACAATCGTACGCAACACTGTTTCACATGGCCTCATTATGTTGCATGTTAAATTCAGCAAAAGGCATCCACTTAAAGTCTTGGAAATAAATCTGGTTATTTTGCATTTTTTTAATGTAAAACATTCAGCATTCATCACACTGAAATGGAAGGGCAAGTCGAGCACATTACATTGTGAGATATAATATTCCACACGGTGTACTCTGGATGTAAACTGCACATTGTAGCAAATCTAGTAGGTTCTATGCATAAAGATAAATGGATATTGTGCACAGTACATATAATGCATACTGCATAAATAGTATTAGTATGGTAGTATGTAATTACTCTCTCTCTTTCAGGTCAGTAATACTCACGTCTGCAGGTAGAGCACCAGTGAAGCGTTCTGTAGCCCGACTGGATTGCAACGGATGGTATAATTGACTGTTTGTCCGGTGGTGAAAGCGGGTCGGGCCCAGTGCAGGAACACAGAGGAGGAGCTGTTACTCTGGGCGTAAACGTGATGAGGCGGAGGAGGGGGTGGGACCAAACGATCACGAACCGCTGCAAAACAAACAAACATCAACAAAAAAATATTTTATTTTATTTTTTTCATACAACTGTAAAAACAGAACTGCCAACTAAGCCAGTGCAATATGTTTGTAATATCTATAATAGTGCTGAAACAGAAATATGTTTATTATTAAACTAAAACTACAGTACAGTAGTTTTACAGACAGTTACAATAGAGACAGACAGACAGATAGATAGAAAGACAGACAGACAGACAGAAAGACAGATAGACAGACAGACAGAAAGACAGACAGACATATAGACCGATATATAGACCAACAGATGACAGTAAGATAGATAGACAGGCAGACGGTCAGACAGAGAGATAGACATGCAGTAAAATGATAGATAGATAGATAGATAGATAGATAGATGGATGGATAGATGGATGGATGGATGTTGCTGATAAACTCACAAACACATCCCGGTGTGCTGATGGTCTTGTCTGACTGGTAACCTTCACCCATGAAACTGTAGGCCAAAAGTTTGACATGATACTTTTTCCTGGGGTCTGTAAGAAAGAGAGCAGAAAAAAGTATGTTTAAAATCTGTTTCTGCAGTATTTGCACATTATACACAGAATCTATCACTGAGAGAGAGGTCACAGCAGATGTACAACATTAGTATTAGGGAGAGAATATTTATGTGGTCAGCTATAATGTGTGGCAATAGTGGTGACGTGTGGGAAGCGCGTGTCCTTGTGTCCATCTCTATGTATGTTCGTCTGTGCACGTGTGGCTAATCAGTAGCAGATGCCCTAAACTGTGGGTGCTAGTCAGTGAGTTTGTGAGCCCTGTCCTTTGTCCATCCCCCAATCAGTTCACTCATCCATCACCCGTCAGCTTTAAAACCCCACTCACTGACCATTGAAGAGTAGTCTCATCCCATTCACAGCCAGCACACAGAGGTCAAATCAAAGACCCAAAGGTCATGGGAAACACAGAGAGACAGAAAGGTCAGTCATACGGCCTAAAGCACAACCTTGGGGACATCTGACCAACAGAAACATTGATAGCTGATCAGAAATTGATTGCAGGCAGCTGTCCAGCAAATGCAAAGTTATGAGTAGCCCACCTGAGCTCATTAATAAATATTTAAATTATATCTAAGTCAGGAACGAGTGAAATCAGATGCCAAATCACAGAAATGCATTATTTAAAAAAAATTGCAATAACACAAATCCAAGTAATTTTTCTACAAGATATCTTCCTATCCCCCTTATAGGGAAATATATAGGGTATAGTTAAAGGTATAGTTCAGCCAAAAATGAAAATTCTCTCATCATTTACTCACCTTCATGTGGTTCTAAACCCATATGGCTTTCTTTCCTCCATGGAACACAAAATGCAAAAATGACAGTCTCACTCACCATTTTGCTACATCTTTTTTTTCCAAAAAATTAAAGTAAATGGTAACTGAGGCTGTCAGTCTCTTAAATTCTGCCTGACATCTATTAAATGGAAGAGAGAAAGTCATACGGGTGAACAACATGACTGTGAGTAAATGATAACAGAATTTTTTTTTTTTTTTTTTTGCTGAAGTACCCCTTAGATTTAGCTCAGCTGTAAACTACCAACAAAAACTGACAATTTTGAGGGGGCCTGGGTAGATCGGCGAGTATTGACGCTGATTACCAGCACTGGAGTCACGAGTTTGAATCCAGGGTGTGCTGAGTGACTCCAGCCAGGTCTCCTAAGCAACCAAATTGGCCCGGTTGCTAGGGAGGGTAGAGTCACATGGGGTAACCTCCTCGTAGTCACGATTAAGTGGTTCTTGCTCTCAATGGGGCGTGTGGTAAGTCGTGCGTGCATCGCGGTGAGTAGAATGAGCCTCCACATGTTGTGAGTCTCCGCGGTGTCATGCACAGCGAGCCACGTGATAAGATACGTGGATTGACTGTCTCAGAAGCGGAGGCAACTGAGACTTGTCCTCCACCACCCGGATTGAGGTGAGTAACCGCGCCACCACAAGGACCTAGTAAGTAGTGGGAACTGGGCATTCCAAAATTGGGGAGAAAAGGGGACAGATAAAAAAAAAAAAATAAAAAAAAAAAAATAATAATAATATATATATATATATATATATATATATATATATATATATATATATATATATATATATATATATATATACGAATAATATTGTTATTCTGTCCAGATAATTTCAGTTTGAACCCCATTTTCCATGTTAGTGCCCAAAAAATACAGTTTCAGTGTGGATGCTAATTAAAATTCCACAAAGCTATTCTTTTATATGGTCGGAACAGAGTCATCACCAACACAGACATTAACGTTGGCCACATCCTTAGTCCCCATCAATATTCAGAATTGTGGGTTTTTGAATGACAGATTCTTCAAAGTTAACAAGTTTACATTTGGTGTCCGCAGTCGTGGACTTGGATCTATGGACTTTTGTCATATTGTTATGTGGTGTTTATTTTTGCCACATGATAGTGCTAGACAGCACAGAGTTGTGAGAATAATATTAATTTAGTCAAAATACAACATTGGCTATGTGTTTAAGTATTCTGAGTATTCTTTGATATTAATGTGTATAATGGAAAGTCAAAGTACATATTTTTAGAAGCATTAACTAGTCACCATTTTTCACCAATTAAATCATCTTTTAGCTTTTTTGTAATTCATATAAAATGTCTTGTGTGAAAAATTAACGTAAATAATAAAGAGTACTAATACATAATAAATATTCCATGTAGCCTCTAAATATTATGAGCTTATAAAAACACTTGCATAATAATTATACAAGAATTAGAAAAAAGTTTGAGATAAAGTTTAGTATGTCACACTGCAGTCACTGCTTGACATGTCTTGTAAACTGCCTAATTACTGTTACATAGAAACAATGACAGACACAGATAAACTATCATCAGATTAAAGAGTTTAAGAAGTAAATATGAAACTTAGGCCAATCAAGCATTTGATTTTCACTGGTGTGCAGGGCCGTTTCTAGGCATAGGCAAACTAGGCGGTCACCTAGGGCACCACCTGCTGGGAGGGCACCAAAGAGGAGGCCTCTGCCATACACCCACCCCCCACCCCGATGGGGGCGCCAATAGGGATCTTGCCTAGGGCACCAGAATGGTCTGAAATGGCCCTGCTGGTGTGGACAGAATGTGTTCTTCAAAAATGAGTTTGCAGGTTATTTGAATCACTTGATAAGTTGAGACTGATTAATCAAAACATAGAGTTGATATTGTTAAACAGATACTACAGAGGTCTAGGGCTGCATTCCAAATGGAATACTAGCATACTGCTCAGTATGCACTTGTATACTGCTTACTATTGTTTAAAAATAGAATGTGAAACAATGATAAATGTCTCTAACAGTACCAAATTCTGGTCTTTTAAACACCTTTGAAGTAATTTTCTCAGTTTTAATATTGCCGTACTTACTGCACTTTGGCTTTGTAAGGCGGAATGGTAGTATGCTGTTCTGAACACAGCCATGGAGAAGTGATAAAGGAGGCAGGGTCAAATAGACTACCCTGTCGTGATTGGTCAGCTGGCTAAAAAGTGTCTTTCATAGAGATCCACAACTCTAAAGAGTCTCTGTGGAGCCAGTCAGGCGTCAAGGTTCACACTCAGATAAAACTCCTAATGAATCTAGAGGTCAGAGATCAGGCACACAAGTCAGAGCTCTTTCTCCAGGATATCAACATTTAGAGAGACACAGAGATAAAGAAAGTATTTGGAGAGGGGAAGTGAGACACAAACAAGAGTAAAGCCTACTTGATTTAAGAACAAGAATAAAACTTAAACATGAAAGAGAGAAAAAAAAAAAAAATAAATAAATAAATAAATAAATATATATATATATATATATATATATATATATATATATATATATATATATATATATATATATATATATAATCTTTTTTAATCTAAAATTTGTAT
The DNA here is from genome assembly GCF_019703515.2 of Myxocyprinus asiaticus. NCBI lineage: Eukaryota > Metazoa > Chordata > Actinopteri > Cypriniformes > Catostomidae > Myxocyprinus > Myxocyprinus asiaticus. Next base: position 8,645,361 of record NC_059361.1, read on the forward strand.
AGATTAAGTGGCACGTGATCATTTATGGCTTTAGACTACGTGTCTAAATGAGAATGTAGTCAACAGAAACAAGAGACCCCCTCAAACCCTAAAGCCACCATGAACATCAATATCTCTGCAGTACGACGAGCTTCAAGACCACACTGAGAGAGAGAGAGGAGGGGTTTATCATCTGTGTCGTGACCTCTGACATGGAATCTGGGCAAGTCAAATCCTGCAAAGAGGTTTAGGGAGGAGCGTACGTACAGGACAAAAACATACTACCACACACATACACGTGTGCGTTTACATTGCAAAATGTGTAGCCAATTCTGGAAGCTATATCAATGTTAAATTTAATGTACAGTCACCAATCAGGACTTCGACACAATGCAGATATTACAAGTATTACAAGGCTACTTGTAAATCAATAAAAGTACATGAAATACTGATTTGAGGTGAAATAATTTTGTGAGAAAAAATAGAGCGCAGTGTGGTATATCAAATCGCTTGTCTGTGACAATGGTCAAATATACAGTTTAGCGCTCATTATACCAAAAAAATCTGACCTCATAATGCTGCGATTGACCAATCAGAATCAAGTTTTCCTAGCATGATCTTATTTACATTACGTGACCGTGGCAACCTTTTTGTAAAACAAAATTACATGCTTCATTACACGTTTTGCTGCAGTTTCCTAGTGAAATGTCCAGCAGGAGGCGCCAAAAGCGAGTGAAATGGTGTTGTAATCAGACGACGAATGTTTTTAAGATGAATATTAGAAGGTTTTAATGAGTAAAACGCACTTCCTTAACCTAAAACTTAAACCTAAACCTTACCAATATTGTTCTAAATGCAAATGAGAGGTGAACAAAAAGATATCCTTCCCTTAAACCAACACCTAAACCTAATCAATGGTGTGAAAAAAGCAATTATGACAACCATATTTTCTGAAGCAACCACATTATTTTGTGTTGCTTCTATGAAACTTTCGTCTCACATATCAGCTCACGCATTTGGCTGGGCTCAAACCGGTGGCTTTCTGAATTCAAAGTCCAACACTCTACCAGGTGAGCTACAGGGAAAGCTAAAGACAGTGAAATAAGTTAGTAAATGTAGGTGGGTCTGTATTACAAGTGTTAAAATGGGTAATTTTTCAAATGATGCATTATAGACCCCGTTAACACCTGATATTACGATGCGTCTTGGGTCATCCGATCACATGTGGTCAGACGAGACACATCATTGCTACACCTGGTGTTTACAACTGTGTCTCCAGTGACCACTTGTGTTTGAATTTGGAGGGGAGGGTCTCTGTTTCATGACGACATACATCAATCACTATATCAGTGTGTTACTTCATGACATTAAAGCGCAACAAAGTCAGACAAGACAAATAAAGCACGAAAAAATGGCACACTGTTTCTCCCAGATGCGGTAGAAATTTAATCTAAGAACAAACACAACATCAAGCAGAATTATCTGTTATATTAGTGGATTACCTGTATTAAAGGAGCTTCAGGTGTTCATGCTTTTCATCTGTGTTGATATCAGACACACTGAAGAAGATCCGTGAAGCTCTCATGATTGTGTATGTATCTGCTTTTTAAAAGTTTCCAATTGGACGGTTATTTCCTTTTAAAGTCGATTGTAACCGATTGTAAACTGTAAGTTTAAACTCGTGTTTTTAGCGCAGTGGTTGACTGACAATTGAGGGGTGGAGTTTCACTGCTGCCGGGACGCATACAGGACAGATTAGCGCTTACACCTGTGGTGTTTGTGATCCAATCACAAAATGCTTTAGACCCCGTTTATACCTGTATTTAGGGCTGACCACATGTGATCGGATCACCCGTAACGCATCTTAAAACCAGGTGGAAATGGGGTCATAGTGAATAAAAGGTACAGTTGTTGTAGTGCTTCTAGCGTTAATTTCACCAGGAAACTGCGGCGAAATTTTGCAAAAATGTAGTTATCATAACGTTCATTATATGAGACTAGGTTGTATATTCCAGAGACGAGTAATAACGTCAAATAAAAAGTTCTAGATCTAGAGCGTATTATGAGGGTCTGGATTGTTTTTGTACTTGAGGGCCCTCAGCTCTGTGCTGACCAATAAATCAAATCCAATAAATAAACTTTTTTGGTGACCTGACTTAAACAGGCCTTTAACACATTTTGAGCTGTTTCTGCTGTCCAGAAAAGGTATGTTCTTCTGTTAGATTTATGGTCAAGGGTTAAACTTCTTTTGAAATCCACACTGGTAGAAATATAGTCACATTGGTAGAAATTCATCTTCTGCCCAACAGCAAAGATCCCATAATGTTTCTAAATGTGGAAACACACACTCGCAGATGCTTTAACACCCTCATGCTACAGTACACAACTTACAAAGAAAACATTCATTAATAGACATATAAGTGTCCTGAGTAGCCTAAAGCTAGTGTATTTACACACATACACATCTCACATAATGTGTAGTCAAATTTGTCAAGCAGCTAACAATAGATCAAGGAGTGGCCTAGAGTGATAGCTAAGAGTCAAAAAATTTGTCCAAGAAATGCAAAACATTTCTGAAGAAAATTTGTGTCTAACAAACATCCAGCGTCACTTCAATAGGCATCTCATATGATATCTCCACCAATTGGATTGCTCCGTACAACCTCATAACTCGTTCTCTGACATGGAAATGAAAGCTGAGCTAATGAATAACAACTCCCTGTTTTAATTAAAGGGTAAGCATTAGGGGCCATATCACCCAGCAATGACTGCAGGGACCCTCACCTACACAGAGCACTAAATATCATAAGTGATAAAAGCCAGGGGGGAAAAAAGCAGCATGACTTGCAAGCAAAGAGTCATGTCTAAGGGGCCGTTCAGACAGAACACATTCTTGCACTAAAAAAGCTAGACGCAGCACAACAAATAAAAAAGAATGCAGGTGTCTCTTAGGTGTCTTGGTTTTTAAAGGTTCTTTTAACTTGTTGTGGTGTCTTAAAAATGCAGCGCTTCTGTGTCTAGCACATGTTAACGTAGAAAAAACAATTGAAAAACAGCACAGACAGATGCAAAAACAGTTTGGTGTGAACAGCCCCTAAAAGTGCAGGATGCATAATGTGGTTCTCTGTTTAACGGAGACGAGGCTTGGAATTGAATACTAGTGTAGTAGTGTGCTAGTGTTTTTTGAAGTATGTAATACAGTATGTATTACACAATAACCATTTAATTTTTACACTTTGCAGAATATAAATACATACATTCTGCAAAAATAGTAAGAATAGTATGGTAGTATGCTGTTCTGAACACAGCCTTTTTTGTGTAGTCAAGCTATAGTCTTCATCTACTTGTCTGAGTATACATGACACAATGCATAATCAAATATTTGAAAGAAGGACATCAGTTAAGGAAGTTTTAATGGAATAGTTCACCCAAAAATGAAAATGCATTTCCTCATTTACTCAGCCTCATGCCATCCCAGATGTGTTTGACTTTCTTTCTTCTGTAGAACACAAATTAAGATTTTTGGAAGAATATTTTAGCTCTGTTGATCCATACAATGCAAGTAAATGGTGACCAAAACTTTGAAGCTCCAAAAAGCACATAAATGCAGCATAAAAGTAATCCATATGACTCCAGTGATTTAATCCATGTCTTCTGAAGCGATCTAATTGGTTTTGGGTCAGAACAGACCAAAATAACTCCCTTTTCACTGTAAATGTTACCACTGCATTCTCTAGGCACGATCATGATTTCAAGCTTGATTACGCTTTCTAGTGCTTGATGCATGTGCAGAGTGCTAGATGATGCTAGGAAGTGTAATCAAGCTTGAAAGCATGATCACCAAGTAGACTGCTGATGTCAAGATTTATAGTGAAAATTAGTTATATTTTGGTCTGTTCTCACCCACTTGGATCGCTTCAGAAGACATGGATTAAACCACTGAAGTCTTATTGATTACTTTTATGCTGACCTTATGTGCTTTTTGGAGCTTGAATTTTGGTCACCATTCATTTGCATTGTATGGAAAAACAGAGCTGAAATATTCTTCTAAAAATCTTTGTTTGTGTTCTGCAGAAGTACGAAAGTCATACACATCTGGGATGGCATGAGGGTGAGTAAATGATGAGAACATTTTCATTTTTGAGTGAACTATTCCTTTAAATACCTGTTGCACGTCACCTCTGTCTTCCAAAGCATTCATGTGTACAACACATGCCAATTATGGTCGATACATGCTGAAAGAAGCCGAGCTACAATTGCAGTTTCAAGGTCTGTTTGTCCCACTTCACAAAAATCAGACAGGTATGATCTCAGTCAGACTAAAGCGATTACATTACATTTTAAAAAGAAGAATTATTGTTTTAGTCCAACTGAAATTAAACTTTTAAAGTGCATGTCAAAATGCTGAGTGTGTGAGAAAGAGAGAGAGTGTGAGTATGTTTCTGTGTGTGTGTATTAGGGCATTAAAGCTGTGTATGAAGAGCTTTGAAGTGGTGTCTCATCCTACATTCTGTTCCACTGCAGTCATAAAACACACCATAAACCCCCCACACAACAGCTCTTCTTTCTTTCCTAACACTCTCTGCTCTTCTTTTCACCTCCTCTGGACTGATACGCCATAAACTCAACACAAGACTCATCCACCCCACTAATGAACAGACTCATCTCTCCGAGCAGCAGAAAAAATCTCTGCTCTCTATGTATCCGTCGTGTCTTTCTGAATACAGTTTAAATCATGTTTAAGGGTGGATCTCAAGAAACCTCTCAAGAACATGTCCAGGCCAAGTCCGTATTTCACCCCAAAATGAAGAAATCAAAAAATTACAATTTGCATGAAAGAAATTAAGCCTATTTTTAGGACCATTAAGTTTTTTGGCATTGTGACAATATTGTCATGACAATAAAGCACATTTCCTTCATAAATTGTCATTACTGTAATGTGTGAAATAATTATATATGATTTAAATGGTTAAGTAGTTATGGTTGGAGCCATGTATTAACTTGCTTGCCTCCTTATTTTTCTGTTGTTTCTCATTGACACCACTGAGATTAAATGGAGAGCAAATGACTCCAGACTTCTGCTCAAGTCCCATCGTCATCGGACTCATTAAACAAATATGCAATCAGCAGATGAGGGTTATTTTAAATAACACTTAAGCAAATGTTGGGTCCAGTTTAGGTTGATTTGAATATCAGCTGTTGACCAGCTGTCTGACCTCTCTATGGCCACAGATGTCTACTGGTCAAGTAAAGCATTCTGGGATGGCATTCATGGTCACCACTGACCACTAAAGGCCCAGATAAAACTGACCTTTTTGGGCAAGAGAGGTCGACCACACCAGGGAAGACCACCGCACTGTCCAGAATTTAGGTACCAGGATGGCAGGGTCAGAGGTCAGAGGGGGAGGGGTGTGGCCATTTAGGGAGAAAAGCCATAAATCTACATTTCTGAATAACACTTTAATGCTTTTGTTCTTTGTAAACCACTGGCCTCTTCATTTAAAGACATTTGATAGGGGGATGCAACAAATATGTCAATGGGTCATCAAAATGTCTAAATATATATGCTCCAAAGATCTGCTGTTTTTTGAGTGTCATCTTCTGATGACCTCTCTGATATAGCAAGAGCCATGAGAATGTTTATTCTGGATGGATGGATGGATGGATAGATAGATAGACAGACAGAGAGATAGATAGATAGATAGACAGATTGATAGATAGATAGACAAATGGATATATAGACGGATGGACAGACAGACAGACAGACAGATGGATCGGTCGATGGACTGACAGACAGACAGACAGGCAGGCAGGCAGGCAGGCAGGCAGACAGATAGATGGATTGTTCGAAGATAGATTGATAGATAGATAGATAGACAGACAGACAGATGGACAAATGGATATATAGACGGATGGACGAATGGACAGACAGATAGATAGATGGATCGGTCGATGGACTGTCAATGGATTGACAGACAGACAGACAGATAGACAGATAGATAGATAGATAGACAGATATAGACAGACAGACAGACAGATTGATCGATAGATTGATAGATAGAAAGATGGATGGACAAATGATATATAGACAGATGGACAGACAGACAGACAGATAGATGGATCGGTCGATGGATTGTCGATGGATTGACAGACAGACAGACAGACAGACAGACAGATAGACTGATAGATTTCAGGGCAACTGACTTGACACCAGACAGTTGCAAAAAATGAAGTTAGTTCTGAGAAAAGTTCTAGAATCATTTCTGTGCAGAAGCCATTTGTTTTGATATTTTGTTACCAAATGGAGTGACAATCAGATATTTTGTAATTGTTATTTAAGTGTCCAAATATATTTTGTATCATATCGTGAGGTCATTTTGCTATCCACTTTTTGTACTGTGTACTCACCCAAGCCTCCAATGGTGTACTGGTGGTGGTGTGGGGGTATCTGGGTTGGGGGTCCATCTGGTTGGCTTTCTTCGTGGTACGAAAGTTTGTAGCCCTGCAGTCCAGTGGCAGTGCTGCCCGCTGGGAGATGCCAACGTACCACGATAGTAGTGCAGTTCATAGTATCCAACTGTAGCTCTGGTGCCAGGGGCACTGTGGGAGAAAAAATAATAAACAGCCAATCAGAAACAGAATCAGGCACAGTTCACATAATCCAATCATAAATCTCACTCATGAACAAGTCATGTTGATTGCACCATTAAAACGTTTTTTAAACAGTTTTTTTTTCTCACAAACACCCCCCCCCCCAAAAAACTCCCTTGTGATCTTAATTTTGGACTGTATGATTACCCAGAGAATATATTTTGCTCAGATGTTGCTCTTTCAGAGCTCAGGAGACGTAATGGAGTCAACTTTGTCTCAGACTTTTCTCTGAAAAATACTTAGGAGAAAAAATAGACATACAGTAAATGAGACAATCATAGACGTACTGTAAAGAAGTATAAAATTAATGTGGATTACTGGGGTCTTTTTCTCAGGAAAAAAACATCTGAGATGCAGTCTCCAATTAATCTCAATGCTGTCAAGGAGACACAACTAGAGATACAAGATGTATTAAAGAGATCTAATTCATTGTGGTGGTTTTTATGGTGGCACAGTTTCTGTGTGCAAGGAATGCTTTCCACATCTCTAAAACTCCCGCTATTCTTAAAGCACAGTCCGCAGCAACCCTGTAACCTCAAAAGAACAAATCTTCAAGATTTATCAGCTACAACTGCAGCTATGAATCTCTCAAGGGCACATGAGATGGGACCTCACAGGAGCATCACCAGGCTTAAATCACTTCGTGCTTAATTAAACACACTCCTGCAGAGTTACCTGTGGTTCAAGTGTATCGTTTTAGTCATTAAATTTAACCACAGCAATGTAACAAATGGTGCTGTGGATCCCATGTTACTGCCTGACAGAGTTTGATATGTGAGCAGAGGCTGAACTGAAGAACTGAAGGTCTATCGGCTGGTTTGTAAAAGGCTGTGCAGCCCGCGGCTCTCGCTTTATAACCATGACTAAAGCCTTTCCAATGTGGATGAGAAGGAGGGTCAAAAGTCGCACTGTAACAAATGCAATGCTTTAACAAGATTATCATCCCGAAACAAAAAGAGTGAAAGAGAGCAGCATTCGCTCTAATCTTTTTTTTTTATCCCCTTTACTCCCCAATTTGGCATACCCAATTCCCACTACTTACTAGGTCCTCGTGGTGGCGCGGTTACTCACCTCAATCCGGGTGATGGAGGACAAGTCTCAGTTGCCTCCACTTCTGAGACAGTCAATCCATGCATCTTATCACGTGGCTTGCTGTGCATGACACCGCGGAGACTCACAGCATGTGGAGGCTCATGCTACTCTCCGCAATCCACGCACAACTTACCACACGCCCCATTGATAGCAAGAACCACGCGACCACGGGGAGGTTACCCCATGTGACTCTACCCTCCCTAGCAACCAGGCCAATACGGTTGCTTAGGAGACCTGGCTGGAGTCACTCAGCACACCCTGGATTCAAACTCTTGACTCCAGGGGTGGTAGTCAACGTCAATACTTGCTGAGCTACCCAGACCCCATTCGCTCTAATCTTTAAAAAAATGTATGGGATTTTCAATTTCACACAGCAGAAGATTCGCTAGCTAGATAGATAGATAGATGATGGAAGGATGGATGGATGGATGGATAGATAGATAGATAGATAGATAGACAGACAGATAGACAGACAGATAGATAGATAGACAGGCAGGCAGGCAGGCAGACAGATTGATACCTTTGGTGCTGGAAGCTTTCGGCGTTCTGTGTGACGTCCAGGCGGACGGTTCGCCCCAGCCCACGATGGTTGCTGCAGAGATACGGAGCAGATAGGTGGTGTCGGGCTGGAGACCCTCCAGGAGGTAATGGGTTTTGTGCTCTGAAAGCTCTAGTTGGGACACTGCTCCATCTGCGCTGGTTCTGTATGACAGACAGTACGCAGACACACGACCACGACTCAGTTTATAAGACAGTGGCTGCCACGACACCTGAATATCATTTGGACTCCGACTGGTGAGACTCAACTCAGGGGCACGCAAGGGAACTAAGGGATAGAGAGAGAGGGAAAGAGAACATAAAGAGAGAAATAATGAGAAATAAAATTGACTTAAAAGGAATATTCCGGTTTCAATACAAGTTAAGCTCACTCGACAGCATTTGTGGCATAACTGTGATCACCACAAAAATTTATTTTGACTCGTCTGTCCGTTTCTTTAAATCCAATTTTTGGATGGTGTAAAGGCAATAATGTGAAGCTAATAATTTTATAAAAACACTTACATTATTTCTTCTGTTAAAACTTGTGTATTATTTGAGATGTAAAGTTTTTTTTTTTTTTACATTTTAGGCTTTTAGGGTTTATAACATTGCGTCATCATGGCAACAAAGTTGTAAAATAGGACTTAACGTTACACAGAAACAGTTAGTAAGAGATTTTATCACACTAAAATCATGTTAACACGCATTTTATGTCTTGTGGCTATACTTTTGAAACAGTGAGTATTTTAAAGTTTACGGATTGGCCCAAATCACTTGCATTATAAGTGCCTCACTGGAACCCAGATGTCTGCTTTTTTGAATGAAAACGAGGGACAAGACGAATTTTTTTTTTGTGCCAATTAACATTATGCCACAAATGCTGTCGATTGAGCTTAACTTGTATTGAACCCGGAATATTCCTTTAATAGCAAATTGCATTGATTAGTTCCATATTATATTCGACCTGACAGCAAACCCAAAAACTGGAAATGCGAATAAGCACTGTTAGTCATTTCACAAGTGAAGAGGTTAGCCAATCATATTGGATGTCATTTAGATATAGAAGTCTTAAAGGAATTGTAATTCTAATGGTCAGATAAAGTGTGGAAATTCCCTTGTTGTCTTAGCCCCTGGTAAAGGAAGCACATATAACATTGTGTCACCATCCGCTACTCACCGTCCTCTAGTGTATGCTGTATGACGTGGTCAGACATGCGACTGGCACCCATGGGCATGTATGCTACGATATAAAATGTGTAGTTCCGCCCTGCCTCCAGGTCATCTATGATGTAACGGGTGGTGTCGTTACCGATAACAATCTGGTACTCCTCATTATTTAGACCTGTTGGGACAATGATGCTTGCATAGCTCAGATCATATGCTTTTGGAAGAAGTTATTTCATGTATTTGCAAATCTGTCCACAGTTTTAAGACATTGTTAAGATCTCTTCTGAAGCTCTAGTGGAGACACACGTGAGATTACCCAGATCTTTTTCTCAGGAGAAAAATCTGAGAAGCAGGAGACTTTTTCGTTTCCATTGGCTCTCCATTTAATCTCATTACTGTCTAGGAGAAACAATTGGGATATTAAGGATTTCTCATTTCTGATTCATCTTTCCAATGGCTAAAGTGGCCTCGCACAGTGCTTAGTGCATAAATGCACAATTATTATGCTTCTTAATGTAAATCCATCAAGTTTTTAACTATGAGTCTGCGTGGCTATTCAAAATCCTGAGCCATTATAAAAGAAACATGTCCACTCAATCAATATGGCCAGGCTTTCGTTTAATTAACCGCTTTATCAATGTAACTAAAGCCAAATCCCACCCGCTGCTTTTCCCACAAGTTCACTGCATCTTATAGCACTTTAATTAGCCCACATTAAGACATTGAAATAAAAGGAACACTGACATGCATTGAGCCCCGAACTGAATTTCTGACCCAACAAACTAAATCTTCAACCGTCAACAGAATAAGGCCTTGTTCTGGTGCTGAATGGCCACACTGCAGACTTTCAAAGCCTCTTCAGGACAAGATAAGACCCTCCAACATGCACAATAACTAGCCCCCTTTTTCAATTACTTTCGATGCTTTTTGCCCTCCAGAGCAGATGCAGTAAGTAATTCGAGGACTCCTTGCAACATACACATCCAAGTACAACCTGTACAATTTTGAAGATTTCATACTATTCAGATGCATGGTTCCTGTTTGACTTCTCATTCTTTTCTCTTTGTCCTCACAGACAGACAGGTGTTGTATTTGGATGACTTTCTCAAAAGCTACAATTGTCAAAGGATTTCAATAGCGAGCGTTTTGGACAAACTAAACAAGCAATTCTCGATATTCCTGTCAAGAGTGACTTCCGCAGCTCTTTCGTTGACCAATTCACAATAAGAACTCACGAGAAAATGAGATGTCATGAATGGAGAAAGAGAGAAAAGTTCCCAAGCGGCTTTTAAGCGTTTTTACAAAGTAAAGAGTATTTTTAAATTACTAACTGGATTCCTGTGCCATACAAAACTGGTGAGGAGAGGTGTGCTTTATCTTTTCGAAGCAATCAAACTTAAGATTTTTGTCTGGAGGATGATAAAATGGGCAAACAATATGATATAGACAGTAAAGGAGGAACATGAGCCATATCTAGAGACCAGAAACCTCCCAGAACCCCCTAGCAAACCCCCTAAAACTAGCTATATCTGTGTATGGACAGAGAAATTTTGTGATGATTCTATTTGTCACTCACCCTCTGCCTTCATGTAGTGCACAGAGTAAGCGATGACTTTGTCAGAGTTGTACATCGGCCTCTCCCAGGCCAGCAAGATGGCTGAACTGGAGACCGTATCGGCACGAATGTTTCTGGGCGCGCTCGGCCGGTTGTCAGACATCACTACGATCAGACGAGCCATGGCCAGAACAGAACCCTGCTCGTTCTCTGCCTGACACTGGTAAATGCCGTCATCCTCTGGAATAATCTGGTTTATCACCAGTTTACTGCGAAAACAAACAAGAGTTTTTCTCATGATAAAAATAAAAATGTGTCGTGTGCCCAATTACATTGATATATGTTCAAGTCATATTTCACCCCCAGATCAAAAGAAAGAAATTATTATATTTTGCACTAAGCAAATGAAGCCCCTTTTTTATTATTAAATTGCATTGCATTGTGACATTATTTTCATGACAATTAAGCACCCCTTAATTACTCTAATTAAACAATATAATTTATTTTATTTTCAAGAATTTATAAATCATGCAAATATTTGTAGAACTGCTTTTAATTTAAGCCTATTAAAATAAAATAAAAATTGTATTACAGTATTTATTTATTTATTTATTTTTTGCTGTTATAGAGTAATACAGTTATTAAATATTGCCTTACTAACATACAAAAAAATTGCATCATTTAATCTATTGATTGATCTGTTGTTATGCCAATGGATTTCTGGTTCCTCTCAAGCTGTTTTCTCTCCACTAACTAAACATCTTATGGAGATTTTTCCTTGCCACAGTCACCCTTGGCTTAATCTCAGGGAGCTAAAAGATATTTAAGATTTTAATGATTTTCTGTAAAGCTGCTTTAAACTATATGTATTGTGAAAAGCAGTGTTGTAATACTTGAGTCCAGGACTCGGACTCGAGTCCAACTTGAGTTGCGATACTGATGACTCGTGACTCGTCTCGGATTGAACACTAATGACTCGGACTTGGACTCGAGCAATGGGTGCATTCTGACTTGGAGGAGATGAATCGTTACAACCATTAACTTTTGCGTTCTTCCCTTTTATGGCATGAGATCGCATGCATGTCATGCCATGTACCGGCTGCACAAGCCGAATCTCTTTGCTTTCACTCAAAACTGGACGCGCAATATCACATCTCCCTGCTCTCGTTCAGAGAGTGCGTGTGCCACTCAAAACGTGTCATGTGTACTTGCAAATCTGTTATAATGCAAAATAACTCTGCCTCTGTTTATTCATACAAATATTCTGCCTCTGTAGACGTGGTATAGTGAGTGGAGTTTGAGGAATCAACTCGCCATTTTGTCGGTGGTGCATAATACATGGTTAAAGTCGTACTGTAAGAATGTTATTCTGATGCTCACTGACAATGTAAGAGACATGAGCAAATCAAATTACAGAAACCGTTAACAAAGAACACGTTGCGACTCAAGTCCTCTCAAATCTTTCAACTCAGTAGAAAACTTACCTGCAAAAGTTTGTCTAGAACACAAAGGATTTTTCAGAATCTATGCAGCGGCACATATGTAGAAAATTTGAAAATATGTGGAACAAAATCGTAAATCATTATTACGAGCTATAATTATAAGGGGAACATGAGATCATGTTGATGTGTGTTCATGCGTTTATGACAGGTGCAGTTTTACATAGAGATGGAGACTGGCTTGTGTGATGCCAGTTTATTACAAATGAAGGCTAAAACAGTTAAGTAATCCCATTGTTAAAAAGACAAACATCGGGGCCTGGGTAGCTCAGCAAGTAAAGATGCTGACTTCCCCATCTTAAGTCGCAAGTTCGAATCCAGGGCGTGCTGAGTGACTCCAGTCAGGCTTCCTAAGCAACCAATTGGCCCGGTTGCTAGGGTGGGTAGAGTCACATTGGGTTAACCTCCTCGTGGTCGCTATAATGTGGTTCTTACTCTTGGTGGGGCGCGTGGTGAGTTGTGCGTGGATGCAGCGGAGAATAGCGTGAAGTCTCCGCGGTAGCGCACTCAACAAGCCACGTGATAAGATGCACGGATTGACGGTCTCAGACGCGGAGGCAACTGAGATTCGTCCTCCACCACCCGGATTGAGGCGAGTCACTACGCCACCACGAGGACTTAGAGCACATTGTGAACTGGGCTTTCCAAACTGGGGAGAAAAGGGGAGAAAATCCCCCCCCCCCATCCATGAAAAATCATGTGAATTGCTCCAACGCCTGAATTATAATTAATTTTGATGATATAACACTAGAGGACAATACCTGAGAAAAAAATAAAACAATAAATAACTTCAAATAAATGGCAAGAAAGCACTGTTGTTTACAGTGGAAACTTATTTTTCTGACATCTCATTTTTTATTTCCTTGATTATTGTATAGGCCTATATACAACATTGTGAGAGATAGATAGATAGATAGATAGATAGAATTGTGATTTTTTGCTTATTTTATGACATAGACAAGAACTCGTAACTCAGACTTGTATGCAGTTATTGGCAATTCGACTTGGGTTCGACTCGGACACAATATTGGTGACTTGGACTCGGATTTGAGCAGTGAGGACTCGGACTCTACTCGGGCTCGAGATCTAATGACTTGACTACAACACTATTGAAAAGTGCTATTTAAATAAAAATGACTTGAATAAAAACATAACTGTACAACAGTAATGAGAATCACCACTGATAATAATTAGAATTAACAAAAAAAAAACAAAAGTATATCTGTAAATATATCTCTAAATAACTGTACACATTACATTAATGAGAATTTGGGGGCAAAATGTGCTTAACTGTAATAAAAATACTAATAAAATATATAATAGCAATAATATCTTTTTGAATGCAAAATATAATTGACTTATTTTTTCTTTTTGGGATTAAATGTGACCAAGAACTGCTTTTGTGAGATTCGTGAGGTTGTTTTTGTATTTTTTTGTATTTTTGTATTTTTTTGCAATATGAATATTTGTAGATGGAAGTAAAATTAGACATTTAACAAACACGTACAACATTTGCTATAGAGATACTTTTCATTTCAACATGCTCTAATCCACCCCCCTTTGCTTTCAACATCACATAACAAACACAGACAGGAAACAAATGAGAGGAAAATCAAAGATAAAATCAACTAAAACACCATTAGCAGAGCACTGAATAATTAACCCTCCCTCATTCCACCAAAGATACCGGCTGCTGAATATTTCAGCGCAACAGAGTTTCTAGCAGATAAATGAGGCAATTCAAGCCCTGAGTAACATTAGTGTACTAAAGCCAGATTGGGCATCAGGTGCCGCTCTCAATATATACAACGCCTCAAATTCCTGCAAAGTCAAATATAAACAAATGCTAAACTGTCCCAGTTTTCCCGGAGAGCCACTTTTATTGTGGATTACACTCTGTCAGGACTACAGAAGAGTTCAAATAAAGCAATAAAGATTAAAAAATGTGTTCTAGTGCCACCAAATGTAATTGCAAACATAATAATGATTCTTCCATTATTTGGAAAAAAGTCATAGTCTCTCCCCAAAGTCACATCATTGGTTGAGCCAATGTTGTTGCGTTAGGCCCAACCAACAGTGTGAGTTTGGGAAACAGTTTATGATGACGTTTATACGTGGGTTGTGTCAATACCTGTTATACATCTTGATGCGTCCGTTTAAGTGAACGGGTTCTCCATTTTTCAGCCAGGTGATCTGAGGGGACGGAAAACCCTCTGCCACACACATGAAGCGGGCGGTGCCAGCCCTTGGTCGGGTCACACTCTCTGGCCACTCCACCAGAGTTGGGGGCGCTACACAGAAATAGCAGCACAGATATATATATATATATATATATAGGTACTTAATTATACATAACATGTTCTTACTGTTAACTTTAACAGTTTCAAACTGTAAAAATAATAAAATATGTCCACTATCATGAAAATACACTCTACCAAGCACAGTTATATTAGCAGCTGAAACGGTGTAGTTTCTCGTTCCGGGCGTAGTTGCGCGACAGAAGTATATTCCTGCGTGCTGGGGCTTTACGTCAGTTATGAGCAGGTTTCCGTTGCCGAGAACTTTGGTGTTGTAAACGTCAATGGATTTATGGTCAGCGCGACTCCACGAGATGAGCGGACGAGGATTTCCTGTCACCATGCACTCCAGCAGAGCGCTACTGTGAGTCGTTATGGTCAGATTCTGCGGCCCAGCGATGATACGAGGCCTCTGAGGGATTCTAGAAGATGAAACTATTGAGAAGTAAAGAGATTAGTTAGTGAAAGTTTTTTTTTGATTGGCAGTCTAAATACTGTAGAAACTGTATAAAAACATACTCTTGTGAACTGAATGGTAAGATCTTTGTCTTACCTGCGGTCACGGTTAAAATTGCCTCCGTGCTCCGGCGTCGGCCGGCAATATTGGTCACCACGCAGCGGTAACCACCAGCGTCACTCTGTTCAACTCCCTGGATTTGCAAAATGCCATTGGGCAGCACTGTGATTCTAGATCAAAACAGACACGTAAAAATTAATTGTTGATTTTTTTTTTACTTTCTTTTTCTATCTTTCTTTCTTACCAATGCAAAAACATTAAGGTTTAAAATTATGAAATTTCTTCGCTAGTAATTAAGCTCATTTAAATGTGAAGTTCACCCAAAAAAGAAAATTCTGTTATAATTTACTAAAGAATAAAATTAATAAGCTAATCTCAGTCACCATTCACTTTTATTATATGGAAAAAAGATGCAGTGAAAGTGAATGTTGACTGAGGCTAACATTTTGCCTAATATCTCCTTTTGTGTTCCACGGAATAAAGTCATATGGACATGGAACAGCATGAGGGTGAGTAAATGATGACAGAATTTTCATTGTTAGTTTAACTTTCCCTTCAAGCACTAATGGTGCTGTCTAATTAATTGGATAAATCACGCAAAACTGAAAAATCTCTCATCATTTACTCACCCTCATGCCATCTCAGATGTGTCTGACTTTCTTTCTTCTGCAGAACACAAATGAAGATTTTTAGAAGAATATTTCAGCTCTGTAGGTCCAAATAATGCAAGTGAATGGTGGCCAGAACTTTGAAGGTCCAAAAAGCACATAAAGGCAGCATAAAAGTAATCCATACCACTCCAGTGGTTTAATCCATATCTTCTGAAGCGATATGATAGGTGTGGGTGAAAACAGATCAGGTCCTTTTAACTATAAATTCTCCTCCCTGTCCAGTAGGTGGCGATATGCCCAAAGAATGCAAATAGGCAAAAATAAAAGAAGAATGTGAAAGTGAAAGTGGCGATTTATAGTAAAAAAGGACTTAAATATTGATCTGTTTCTCACTCACACTTATCAAATCACTTCTGAAAATTTTTGGAACTTAAAAGTTCTGGCCACCATTCACTTGCATTATATAGACCTACAGAGCTGAGATATTCTTCTAAAAATCTTTGTTTGTGTTCACCAGAAGAAAGTCATACACATCTGGCATAGTATGAGGGTGAGCAAATGATGGGAGAATTTTCATTTTTGGGTGAACTATTCCTTTAAAGAAAGTTGGTCAACACTAAGCACCTCCCCCCTACAGTAGGTGGGCGGAGCCATACCTTTCAGTGGCTAGAGGTAAAGTGACTCTGTTAAACTCCCAAGTGATGATTGGTGGGGGTGTGGCAGTGATTTTACAGGTGAATCGGGCAACTGAACCCTCTGTCACCATGATAGATGATGGCTGCTGCATGAAGGGTGATATACCTGCAGAAAAATCACAAAATAAATTCATCATTATATATATGATAGTCAGTGTAATATTAGCCTGATATATATATATATATAGACTGATATAGCTTGATATAACCTCACTACTGAGACTAATGGGAATTGAAAAAAAAAAAAAAAGTAAAATGTCTGGACACATTACACTTTTTTATTTTTTGTAATTTATCTTTGGATCATCTTGTAAGTGGTCAACTTCTAAAGGGATTTTCTGAACCCTGTGTGCAAGACGTGCATTACACAATGTGAGAGCTGCCATTTTAATCAATGGACCAAACACCCATTTTTATCCCTCTTACAGCATTTTATTGGTCTGTTATTGATCATGTTGGAAATGGGGGAAAAAGGAACTTAGACAAGATGTGCAAAACAAGAGAGAGTGTCAAAGAGTAATTTTAGAGAGGCAGAAGAGTGTAGTTTGAGACGAGAGAGAAAGAGTTTGGTGATGAAACCACACACACTGGTTTCATCATGTTTATTGGTAATTTAGCAGGCATTATATCTGAAGCAACAATTCACTTATGATAGATTCCTCTGGAACAACTAAGACTGAAGCTTCTTGCTCAAGTAACTATAAGCCCTTCTGGGGTTTGAACCTACAACCTTTGGGTTACTCACCTAGATATTCAACCACTATACTGCAGCATCAGATGGTCACAAGGTCATCCAATTGGGGCCAGTTGCTTCTTTAATTATTAAACACTCACATTTTTCTTTCTTTTCACTGTTGTGCTCTCTGTTTACCTACAGTGATACATGCAAACAGTGTTGAAAGGCCCCGAATCATGAATTTAAGACTATAATTTGTGGTGTTTTCCTCATACAAAGCTATTGTATGGCTTCAGTCAACATGGAATATAGTGCAAGAGTAACATGGACTACTTTTATGGTGCCTTTTTTGTCACTTTTGAGCTAAACAGCACCGGTCCCCATTTACTTTCATGTTATGGAAAAGAGCAGCGTGAATACTCCTTGTTTGTTTGATGGAAGAAAGAAAATAATAATACAGCTTTGGAACAACACTGTGCAAAACTCTGACATGAGGGTGAGTAAATGATGACAGAAATGTCCTTTCTCCTCTTATGAGTGATAATAATCAGTAAAAGTAAACACAACACATCGTAAACAGGCTGCTTTATGGTTATACAAACTCTGAAAGGTATTAATGTTTGTGTAACTTGTCTAACTTCTACTATTTCACCACAGGGGTATCAGTGTTGCAGGCTGTTTTGCCTTTCTGACCTTCTAGGACTCAGAGCCATAAAACCCCAAAAGCCATTAAGATCTGCATCCTTCCTACCCTCTGGCGTCCCCTCCCCTCTGCCAGGCCCTAAAGAAGCCCCAGGTCAATAATTAGTTAACTGAAATCAATTAAACCTCTGCAATACATACAGACCTCAGTATAAATCTCATTATAGGATGCAGATAATAACAGTAAAATCATGGCCTAAAGCCTGAGTGTTTTAGTACAAAGATAAAAACTAAGATAAGTAAGATCAAATCACAGTCAGGAAGTATCTTCATAGATTTTAACTACAGGCTCTTTCTTCATAGAACATACAGTACTGTAGACAGAGCATTAGATATAAAGGGGGGATTAGGGCAAAAAAGCCCCCGAAATTTAAAACATAGGGGCAAAAAATGCCCCATAATTAATTCTTCTATTAAAGAGCCCATATTATGCTCATTTACAGGTTCATAATTTTATTTTGGGGGTCTACTGGAATAGGTTTACATGCTTTAATGTTCAAAAAACACATAATTTTTCTCCTACTGTACATTGCTGCAGCACCTCTTTTCACCCTCTGTCTGAAACGCTCTCTTTTAGCTCCTGTCTCTTTAAAGCCCCCCTTCCGAAAAGCCCAGTCTGCTCTGATTGGTCAGCTGGCCCAGTCTGTTGTGATTGGCAAACCACTTAGAACGTGTGTTGGAAATGTAACGCCACATTATGCAAATGTATTACATAGTGACATAGCTACGTCACAGAAGTAATGGCTGGACTGCAAACCAGGCGTTTCAGGCAGTTCAGGAGCGGTGTTTTCTGTGGGAGAGAGTAACTCCCTTTGGCGTAGACTTTGTGCTTTGTAACTTTGCAGACCTTTTACATGCACAAACAGCTATATTGCACAGTAAAGGAAAGGTAAAATCCCAAAAAGCATAATAGGGCCTCTTTAAAATCATTAAGGTGGTACTTCAAGCTTGAATTGCTCAGATGGTAGGAGAATTCCTTATTTTGGTCCATGTGCATGATTAATTGCATTATTTTTTATATAACTAATCACACTGAATTAATGCGTTTCGATAATTACACACTCATCAAAATTTAATAACTTGTTCATCTTCTGAAACAACTATCCTTTTTGGCTGATGTCACCAAGACCAAACAGGATATTATATAACAGGATATAGCCGAACAGTTTCAGGAGGGGAGTAGTCCTCACATTTGACTCCATCCTGGTATGGAACGCCTACCTTTTACGATCCAATCAAATCCTGATGGATAAAATCAAGTCCTGCCCTAAATGTATTTCTCATTCAACATGCTATTTCACTCTAAAATCACATGACACAAGTAAAATGGGTTGTGAATGCAGTTTCATGTTGACTTTAAGTAAAAAAATAAATATCCATTTAAATAAAAGAAGAGCAAACTTTACAACATTAGTCCCCCCCCCCAAATCTAATCTTTTAAATGCTGAACTCATCAAGATTGAATTTGTTTGGCTGTGTAGTTGTGTGGGTAAAATTGTCACCCTGCAGCATTATAAAAGGATCTGTCAAACTGTCCCTTCCACAGATCTGACCTCTGACCTTTTACCCCAACAAATCCGGACCGGCAGTAAGCTCATCCCTGCTCAGGCATCACGGGCCATCAGACACAAACCCACACGCAGACACAAACCAGTAACATAACAGAGCAACATTATAAGCGGATGTAAAAGCGCTCACTTCCATTTCATTTTAGTGATCTCACCTTGAATTCCTCCCACTATCTCTCTCTCTCTGATAATGGGTCTTTGAAAAGTTCTGAGGTATGCATTCAAGAAACACAAGTCTGTGGATCAGTACACACAGGGTCATCAGACAGGTCAGAGAGTGACAATGGTTCCCATGACAACAGCAGGAGCCTGATTTGCAACAATCCTGGGCCACAATCTCTATTTCACCCTCTAAAAAACCCTGAGTCAACTTATACAAGATATATTTACTTGTGCGAGTCAATAAGGCTTGTTTTTATATAATATATCTTGAATTAAGTTTCTCTGTCAAACCCATTATGACTTCCTTTAAACAATAGTGATGCACCTCTTTCCCATAATATGAAAGTGAATGGTGATTAAGGCTGTCAGACCAGCATATTCTGCCTAACATCTCCTTTTTGTGTTCCACAGAATAAAATTAAAAAGTCACACAGGTTTTGAGCGACATGAGGATGAGTAAATAATTATAGAAATTTCATTTTTTGGATGACCTATCCTTTAAATCAAAAACCTTACCAAATTTGGTTAGATGCTTATGCTTAAAACAATAATAATTTTCCAATCGGGTAAAAAAAATAAACTTTTGGCCATTAGGGGTTGGTAAAAGTATAGATTTTCCGATGCAACGCAATCTTCATTTGAACAATCTCAATATCGATTCTTAAATCCCAAGATTGGTACTTTACTCTTTGTGCAGCCCTCTAAAATGAAAGGAAATCACTCGCATTTGCAACCAAATTTTGCACTGTGCGACTAAACTGTATATATTTGGCAACTGGCTGGTAAATGTTTACATTTCACTCACCAGTAATTGTGTATTATATTGGTGGAGTATTCAGCAGTGAGATCCTTTCACTGCGTGTTAAGATTAAAAGTTGTTCCGTGTAATGTGTGTGTGTGTCCAAAGATGAGATCCACGCTACACATTTGTCAATAAATAATGAGCGCGTGTACATGCTACAATCAACACATGCAGACATGTAAACGCAACAAACTGCGTTCCTTTATGGGGTAAAGTGTCTCTTCGCGGTTTGACATCAAAAGTAGAGAATAACGCGATTATTTCAAATGCCATGTAAACGCGGATTTCTTGCCTTGTCAGATTTTTTTTAAATAAGCTGATTTTAGAGAGTAATCAGCGTATTGGTGTGCAAGTAAACAGGCCTAATGTCTCTATTAATCAGGGATGCACCGATCCGATACCTGGATTGATATCGGCTCTGATACTGAAGCTTTTAGACAGATCGGGTATCGGTCCGACGAGCCCGATCCAAATCCGATACTGTGTTTTAGTCATGTTCGTTACTGTCATGCTCAAAAATGCACGCGCAGCTCCAGCGCGTCAGTGAATGGTGCTGCTCTGTTTACACACACATGGCTATTTTTAGCCTTCACGTGGTGCGTAATATTTGAGCGCTACTCACGAACAACTCCTCAGATGTAGATGCTCAAAAGTTCGGTTCACTTATAATATGCATTTAGAATGGCACTGGACGTGCTTCTTTTTTTTTTTCTTTTTTTTTTTTTTACCAGAATTTGAATAAGAAGCGAATTAAACTACTGTGAACCTGCCTACAAATAGACACATACAGGACTTCCTGAAGAGTTCAGAATGTCAAAATAAAAGGTTTAATATATTACTATTATAATATATTATTATTATTATTATTATTATTATCATTTGTTTACAAATTATAATAATATTTAAGTTGAACTGTTTTCAAAAAATAACTGTGAATGAAAAGTGAGCTGATATCTTACAACTGAATTGAACAAAAAAGAGATCTGAATCCTTTAAAGTGCAGATACAAGTTGAAAAAATGTTGCAAAAAAAATAAAAAATAATGAAATAATGTGCAGTTAGAGGTTTGTGTTTCTTTACATATTAAAGAGCACACCCAATTAGTTCCACACAATAATGTAAAGATATTCAAAACTGATTATGCAAAAAAACAACACTGGTATCGGATCGGGATCGGTATCGGCCGATACTGAGATTTCCGATATCGGAATCGTATCGGAGGAGAAGAAGTGGTATCGGTGCATCCCTACTTTCAATACCCTTTCTGTTCTCTACAGTCAGTTGTTGATAAAAAAATAAAAATAAATAACATTTATTTCTAATCACGGATAGCATGGAAAGTCCCTCTTTTTCTCATTTACAGACGGTTTTTCCATACATGCCGGTTTTCTTACAAAAACAGTGCAGGTTTTTAAAACGTGTTCAACAAATCAATAAAAAAATACTTGTAAAAACTACAAATTGAACAGTTTAACAATAAACATGTAACAAAATATAATATATGCAATATAATATCATATTTGTTGATTGAATACTTGGATTTGTTCATTTTTCAAAAGCTAAAATGTGACAAAAATGATCAAAAAAACTAATAAAATATATTTAGTAAAATTAATATTTTCATAACATACCTAGTTAGAAGGTCCCCTGTATAATTAACAGCATTAGCTGGGAGAGAATTTATTTCATATGTAAGCAAAAGAGACATTATAACTGAAATATACCCATATGAATCAAAATCGAATCTAATCATGAGCTTTTGAACTGGAATAGAATCGAATCGAGAAATCTGTATCAATACCCAGCCCTAATGTCCATGTTTCCGTCTGCTTTGATTGTCAGTGGTAGCAAAGAAATACGAGTGTGTTTACTGTGTTACGTGTTTTCTGAAAGTGGATCATTACCAAGAGCCCTAAAAGATCTTTTATTGCATGTAAGAGAAGCACCACCACTATACTGACATTTCAACACACACACACACACACACATGTTGGTGTGGCTATCCTTATGAGGACTCTCCATAGACATAATGATTTTTACTATAGATTCTATCCCCTAACCCTAATCCTCACAAAAAAATTCAGCATTTTTACATTTTCAAAAAAACATAATTTAGTGTGTTTTTTAAGCGATTTATGGGGACACAGGAAAAGTCCTTGTAAACCATCGAAACCCGCCCACATACACACACACACACACACACACACACACACACACACACACACACACAAACTATACTGTTTCTGTAATTTTTTATCTATAAGTTTGTCAGCTGTGGTTCATTTTGTGTATGAAGCTTTTTCACATTTAAATTCAAGTTTCAGGATTTCATAGCATTTCAATGTTAATGTAGGACATTAAAATCAAACAGGAGATGTCTGGAAAAATGACCGCCTCAGTCAGCATTCACTTACATTGTACTGAAAGATGCAGTGAAAGTGAATACATACTGTCTTACATCTCCTTTTGTGTTCCAGAAGAAAGTCATACAGGTTTGGAACAACATGAGTGCATGTGAGTAAATGAACACAGACTTTTCATTTTTGGCTGAACCATTTCTTTAATACACGTTCATGGTCTTATTATACAAGATTCATCATTGCATGTAATACCAAAGGTGTTTGTTTCCGTAATCCACCTGTCCGACAAGTTAAAAGCATCTTCAAAGTGCGTATTTCATGACGCTGTAATGGAATAGGCCAGGTAATCCATTAATTCATCTTTAATGCGAACGTAATTTGAGAAGTTTTAAGGTTTTATTAGCAGCTGCATTATTCAGAAGACGCCCAGCGAGGGCTGTGAATAAACAGTGTCCTGCTGTGCCCTGACCTGACCCGAACCTCTTGCTCCTTCCTTAAAGAAAAGACAGCAAAGGTAAAGAATGCCTCGTACGTGAACAGAAGGGAAGAATGCAAAGCCCCAAAGCTCTGCAGATCCATCAAGAGTCCACCCAGCCAGCAAGCGCGTTCATCCCCATCCCCTTCAGCCAATCAGAAGCCAGAATCTGGCCCTGTCCAGCCAATGAGAGGCCGTACTCAGGACCTCTCCCCGTGCCCTTTAGCCTTTTAGCCTTGTGGGCAGTTGGAGTGGGGGTAGGGAGGCAGGAGACCCTTATCTGCCCCCGGAGCTCAGAAAACTGTCCCACCCCACTCTAGCACAGCACGGCTATTGTGTCTTATCTGATCCACTGAAGAGCAACAGGTCAAATGGTCAACCAGACAGCATTATCTGTGATAAAATAAATGTAGAGTAACACTCTGTTCCAAAAACTTAGTGAGCTGCCAACCTAGACAGCATTTTAAAGGGACAGTTCACCCAAAAATAAAAAATACAAATGTGCCATCTTTTCCTTGCCCTCTTATTGTTCCAAAACACTTTCTTTCTTATGTGGAACACAAAAGTAGATGTTAGGCTGATGGACAGTCACTAGTCAGTCACCATTCATGTTACTGTATGAAAAAAAGATGAAAGTGAATAGTGACTGAGGCTCACATTCTGCCAAACATCTACTTTGTGTTCCACAAAAAAGTTGTTGTTTGGAACAACAGGAAGGTGAGTAAATGATGACATTTTTAGGTGAACTATCCTTTTAAGGCAACACAGGTAGGCAGTAATAATATATCTAGTTAGACAAAGTAAATCCAAAATGGAGGACAGAGTGAGAGAAATTTCAGTTTTGTACAGTATAATTCATTCAGTACTAAAAAGAATGGACAAAAAATGGGCCTGGGTAGCTCAGTGGTAAAATACGCTGACTACCACCCCTGGAGTTCGCTAGTTCGCTAGTTCGAATCCCAGGGCGTGCTGAGTGACTCCAGCCAGGTCTCCTAAGCAACCAAATTGGCCTGGTTGCTAGGGAGGGTAGAGTGGGGTAACCTCCTTGTGGTCACTATAATGTGGTTTGTTCTCGGAGTGACTCCAGCCAGGTCTCCTAAGCAACCAAATTGGCCTGGTTGCTAGGGAGGGTAGAGTGGGGTAACCTCCTTGTGGTCACTATAATGTGGTTTGTTCTCGGTGGGGCGCATGGTGAATTGAGCGTGGTTGCCGCGGTGGATGGTGTGAAGCCTCCACATGTGCTATGTCTCCGTGGCAACGTGCTCAACAAGCCATAAGATGTGCAGGTTGACTGTCTCAGATGTGGAGGCAACTGGGATTCGTCCTCCGCCACCCGGACTGAGGTGAATCACTACGCCACCACAAGGACTTAGAGCGCATTGGGAATTGGGCATTCCAAATTGGGAGAAAAAGGGGAAAAATCCCCCAAAAAATAAATAAAAAATAGCTCAAAGGAATATTCTGGGTTCAATACAAGTTAAGCTCAATCGACAGTATGTGGCATAATATTGATTACCATAAAAAATTATTTCGACTCAACTGTCCTTTTCTTTGAAAAAAGCAAACATTTGGGTTACAGTGAGACACTTACAATGGAAGTGAATGGGGCCAATTTTTTTGAGGGTTTAAAGGCAGAAATGTGAAGCATATAATTTTATAAAAGCACTTACATTAATTCTTCTGTTAAAACTCATGTATTATTTGAGCTGTAAAGTTGTTTAAATTCTCATTTTTAGTCATTTTAGGATTTTAGGGTTTGTTGACATTACATTGTCATTGCAACACAGTTTTAAAATTGGCTATAAATTTACACAGAAAGGGTTAGTAAGCGCTTTTATTGCACTTAAATCATGTTAAGACGCATATTGTTTCTGTCTTGTGACTATACTTTTGAAATAGTGAGTATTTTAACGATCACGGATTGGCCCCATTCACTTCCATTGTAAGTGCCTCACTGTAACCCAGATTTTTTCCTTATTTTAAAGAAAAGAGGGGAAGTCAAAAAATGTTTTGTGGTAATCAACATTATGCCACAAATGCTGTGAAACACTGAAAAACCAGCGAAACACGGCGCAATGGTCAAAGCAGTCCATCTAGTACGGACGCTAATGTGCGTTTGGTGTAAACGATACCTTAGAAGAGAGCTGCAGGCACCAAGGCAGCTCACTATGTTTCTCCTGGACATAGTAGGGTATATTAGGTATGGATGTACACATGTAATCAAGTACTCATCCTGCTAGTAGACTATTAAAACCACTACCTGAATATTGCAAATTGATTTTTCTTTGTGGATTTGCCCGCCATGAGCAGCGCTGGATACTGTACTGGATACCCTCTGAATCTCTCACCAAATCTCAGTTAAAACTGAGTCCACTGGTGGGCGCTGTGGATGTGTGTCGTCGAGGATGGTGTCTTTGCTTTTGAAAGTAAAGTTATTTTTTAATTATACTCTATTGATATTTAGTTCTTGTTGGAGTCATGCCTATCAAGGGCCAAGGATCTGCTTTTATGGTGGAAAGAAACTCTGAAGCGGTACAAGAAACTCTGAAGCTTATCAGACCAGTATATGTGTATGTGCGTAAAAATCTCTTTAAATGGGCTGAGTGCATTTTATTAAATGTCATCTTTCATCACTTGTTTTTCTGAAAAATAATGTAGATTCAAAGTTTAAATATGTGAATTACTCTAATGCTGTCAGTATTGGTTTCTATGATTCTAAGCTCTGGGTGAGTGCAAATGTTTTTTACTTTTAAATACTTTTTTTATTTTTTTTTACTGGTGCATATTATATAACCGTTCTTGGTAACGTTTGTGAATAAAACAAAACATAAATTTCACATACGTGTTATACTTATTATATTTAACTTACATTTTAATTTACAAGTAATTGAAATCGATCACTCGTTTTTTTATGGGTTAGAGTACACGACTACAATTTTATTTAAAAATGTCCATCCCTAATATTAGGACTGGATCGTGGCAGTTGAGGTGGATGGGATTTATACATCCACAAGAGTGAACTCCAGGAACCAGGCTTGTATATCCAAAGAGATGAGCTGACCCACGGTGGCATGTTTTTAATCTGTTAGTAGTGGAAATTTTTAGCTCCTTCTTGCTGTTTCCTTGCACACAGCCTGCTGGGCCATTTAAAGCAACCTTTGACCTTTTCTGACCGCCACTCATAGAAACCATGGTAACCTTTAGCACGCCACTCTGCAATCTAAAGCAGTTTTGTCCCTCGAAATTCCTCAAACATTTCTTTTCAAACTCAAATGCTGCAGGTTTGTCTTTCCCTTTCCCCTGGTTACTACTGACTCGAAGGCCAGAAACATCATCTAGCAACTACAGGCAAAAAAAACAAAAAAAAAAACCAAAACAATGGAATTTAAAGAATAAATATTACTTTTGCTCTAAGGTAGTGTTCGTTATTTGAACAAAACCCTAATTCCAAGTAATAAACTTTGGAATTTGACAGTTTGTGTTAAAGACATAAATGATACCTCAAATCATGTGGATTGTTGAGGAGAGGTGTGCTAATACTTTTCTAAGCGATCAGAATTACGATTTTCACCTTGTGAGCCATAAAACATGTGAAAAAGTCCCATAGACTTACATTGAAAGAGGGACCCAAGCCATATCTAGAGACCTGGGGGTGAACTCTTTTGAACGAGTCCAGTCAGAACACCCTGGCAAACACATAGCAACATGCTAAAAACAATCAGAAAACCTTAGCAACTGCAGAAATGCCCTGACAACCACACACTACATTATTTAGCTTTTTTTTTTTAATCAACTTTACCTTTGAGGATGTCCCCAAACTACAGCTTTGTAAGCTCCAAAATACTTAGACCACTTAGAATACTTGTTTTTTAGAGATAGTAAGACATGATTGTGACAGACCTAAAATATTGTAAAGATGATGTGATAAACATTGTAAAAGGTCTTAAATCCCTGACTGAACGTAAAAGCTGTTTAAAAAGTGTTTTTGAGGCTGTGTAGGGAGGCAGGGTCAGTGTTGATGTCATACGTGGCCTTCCTCACCAGTTTAAAATTAGGAACATGCCTGAGTTTGCGCCTCACGTGTGGTTGTTTTAAGGGCCGTTGTTGGGAAATGGCCCCTCTTACTGGGTCCCTGAGGGCCTCTAATGTGTTCCTAGAAATTCCTGGAATTGCCACAGGGACATTAAAGTTATTTTTTCTTTCCTAGTTGTGTGAGAACAGATTGTTATTTCGATTTTTTAATTTTCTGAAGCAAACATGAGTGGTACAATGCTAGGTTAGTTGACAGGGTATTGCTTTAAGGTTGGTTGGGTGTTCTGGATGGTTGCTAGGTTGTTTCTAGTATGATATGGGTGGCCTGCCCAATTCAAAAGAGCCCACCCCCATGTCTCTACAATATTCTGGTCTCTAGATATGGCTTGGGTCTTTCCCTCATTGTAAGTTTTATGGGATTTTTTTGCCATCTTTATCATCCCCCAGGCAAAAACCGTAAGTCTGATCAATAAGAAAAGTAATAGCACACCTTTCCTCAACTAGCTGCACAGTTTGATGTACCATTATGTATCCTAAAACACTGAGGTTTAATACTTAGGATGAGGGGTTTGTTTAAATCACTAACCCTAAGTATGAGCAATAGTAATGGAGCTTTAAATTACAACAATATGGGGGACCCGGGTAGCTCAGTGGTAAAAGACGCTGGCTACCACCCCTGGAGTTCGCTCCAATCCCAGGGTGTGCTGAGTGACTCCAGCCGGGTCTCCTAAGCAAACAAACTGGCCCGGTTGCTTAGGGAGGGTAGAGTAACACGGGGTAACCTCCTCATGATCGCTATAAGGTGATTTACTCTTGGTGGGGTGCGTGGTGAGTTAGGCGTGGTTGCCGCGGTGGGTGGCGTGAAGCCTCCATGCGCGCTGTGCCTCCGCGGTGGTGTGCCCGGCGAGCCACGTGATAAGATGTGCGAATAGACGGTCTCAGACACGGAGGCAGCTGGGATCCGTCCTCTGCCACCCGGACTGAGGTAAGTCACTACGCCATCACAAGGACTTTTCCAAATTGGGAGAATAAGAAAAAACAAAAAACAAAACAAAAAAAACAATAGAAGTCAATGGTACATCCTCATTTACATAGCAAACATGAGAGTGTGAGAGAGAAACACACATGGCAAAAGGTCCAAACATAAGGAACCATCAATCTTACACAAAACATACACTCTCAAACAAACACACAACAGCCCAAAGCAAACTCACACTTACTCTAAAATCCATCCACAACATCTGCCAACACACAGCGTTAAAAAACACAAGCATCATAAGATGAGAACGTATAGAGAGTGTCACCTCTATCACAGTATAACGGTGCTAAAACGCCAGCTGAGAAATTCACACTTCGACCTCTGGAGTCTCACTTTCACTACGATCTGTTTTTCCAAAGCCATCAAACTAAACACTAATCAAACTTGAGCAAAACCCTGCATACTTTAGTTACATTTGCATAATTGCCCTTCCATTGGGGTAAAGCACCAGCTGTCCTGTCCAGCTCACTTTGGCCAAACAAATGCAACTTAAAGGAATCCCCTGCTTTGGCCAGGGCAGACTGAGAGAAAAAGCTTTTCATAAACTCTACAAATTAACGGAGCAGAAAGCCATCACTCGGAGACCACCAGCTTGACACCTGCAATAAAATCAGCCATTCAGGAGGAGAGGAGGCAGTTTACAACTATGAGTGTGTGTGCATGTGTTTTTAGTTTGTTTGTGAATGCAGAATGGCGTGGAGCAATAGCTAAAATCTTTATGTTTTTCAGCCTGTAACGATATAAATATTGATGTATTATATATGCTCTGAAATGCCTTACAAGGGTGATTATTTTAAATCAGAGGAACCATTATTTGGCCAAACAGTCACTGTTGCCAGGTAAATTCAAAATGTTTCATTCAAGAATTTAAATTGAGTAAAAATCTAGTGAAAAATATACAAGGTTGTTTTCACTAAATAAACACCCGGAAGACTTGTAAATAAATAAATAAACACACACACACACACACACACACATATATATTCATAGCAATGGATCGAACTTACCGGGCCCTATTTTAAGAGCGCTATGGCTTAAGCGCAGTGCTATGCAATGCATCATTTGTGCAAAGTCAGTTTGCATGGCCATGAAGTTTGGATATTTTCGTGCAAGCATGTGTTTGTCTAGACAATGTGGGTTAGTGAAACCGCTCGTGCAAATCTCCAAACTGCAAATGCAGGAAAAGACTTTGCACCAAGATTAGATGTGGTTGTCAAATTCTCAGCGCAATTACCTATTTCTCAGGTAAATAGCAAATTGCACTTTGCGCCAATTCATTAACATACTATACACCCACAGTTTGCACACATACACCCACAGATAGCGCAAACACTCCCACCCACGTCCACTTGCACTTTTCGCTGCCACGGAAATTGCGCTTAGCCCGTTCACGAAAATAGAGCTCACCAACTCTAACAGCATTTTTGTCACTAAAGTTGGACTCAGAGGCGCAATTAAAACATTTCTATTTTAACAAATACTCGCGAGTAGTGAGACAAGGAAGGATTGCGAAACTTGTCTGATAATAAGTCTTTAGAAAATAAATCATGAATATTCTTAAGCACTCACCGAGCGCTTTATTAGGAACACTATGGTCTTAATAAGGCTCCCAACAGGGTCTTCTGCTGTTGTAGCCCATCCGCCTCAAGGTTCGACATGTTGTGCATTTTGAGATACTATTCTGCTCACTACAATTATACAGAGTGGTTATCTGAGTTACCGTAGCCTTTCTGTCAGCTTGAACCAGTTTGGCCATTCTCTGTTGACCTCGCTCATCAACAAGGCGTTTCCGTCCACAGAACTGCCGCTCTCTGGTTGTTTCTTGTTTTTGGCACCATTCTGAGTAAATGCTAGAGACTGTTGTGCATAAAAATCCCAGGAGATCAGCAGTTACAGAAATACTCAAAACAGCCCGTCAGGCACCAAAAATCATGCCACGGTCGAAATCACTGAAATAAATTTTTTCCCCCATTCTGATGGTTGATGTGAACATTAACTGAAGCTCCTGACCCGTATCTGAATGATTTTATCATTGCACTGCTGCCACACGATTGGCTGATTAGATAATCGCATGAATAAGTAGGTGTACAGGTGTTCCTAATAAAGTGCTCAGTGAGTGTCTTGACTGTAGTTGACTGTAGTTCCCAGGTGCCTGCAAATTTTACGAGCTTTGAGAGAGTCTGTAGAGCGAGTCTAAATTTCCCTTTAAAAACAGTCTGTTAAAACACTCGCTGTCTTTACCATCTCTTTTACTTCATAACACAAAACTTGATTCCCATAAACACTCTCTATAAAACTGCACACTATAGACATGCCCCATGTGCTCTTGTAGAGAAGGGGCGGAGAGTTAATTGTCATATTTTAGCACTCTCAAACATTTGCTTTGCCCCCCCCCAGTTTCCTCACCAAGCCGTTATGCAAAACGAGGCTCATTAGATCTTTTAGTAAATGCACATACAAAAATGTTATCGCTCAGAAGTTGCTATTTTGTAGCTCAAGAGACATAATGCACTTCAACTTCATCTCGGATGCTTCTAAAATTCCAGAGGAGAAATAAAAAAGACACCATTGAGTCAGTGTAGAGGTATAAAATTAACGTGGATAGCATAGCTCAGAGCAATTGATCTTGGACGTATTTGCTGAGAAATGTTTGAGATCTCTGACTTTTGAGTGCAGACTTTGCTGAAGAAACTCCTTAAGAACAGTCACTTCCTGTGCTAGCATTTGCCAAAGAGCTTGAGTTTCGCTCTGAAACAGAATGCACAGGAAAGACAGCAGATGCTTTTGTCCTGAAGCAGCGCAGCACGACGCATGGCCTCAGGAGAGGAGAGGACCTTTAAAAGCTTCTGCCTCTGTCAAACCTGCCCCTCCATATACCCCTCACACACACACAGGAACAATCGCTCTTGGTCAGGAGGTGCTGATATAAAGGCTCTGCTCTGTGAATAGGGGTCAGACGCTCTTTAACACTGGGGCACTAGTGTCCACCGCAAACTGAGGGTTTCCAACCTGCCGGGCTTCATTTGCACACCAAAAGATGCATTCTCACACACCCGTGACCCCAGAGACCCCTTCCCCCTCACAGGATGAAAAAAGACCACTGATGGATTCTTCTGTTAGATCTAATTCCTCACATAACAACAAACATTACTGAACATGTATGAAGATATCAAATCTATCTATCTATCGATCTGTCTGTCTGTCTGTCTATCTATCGTCCTGTCGCTCTTTCTATCATCCTATTGTTCTATCTTTCTATCGTTCTATCTATAATTTTGAGACAGGGAAGTTTTCAGTTGTTTGTTCTTTTCTTTTCCAGGTAATTTGCGTCCCCCTTCAGAGAAGACTCTTTTTGTTTGTTATTTTGGCCTAGCCCACTCCTGAAGCCTTTTTCTGTTATTCCCACTTTGTTATCAAATAAAAATCAGTTTACATTACTTGTTGGGATTGTGAGTTCAGTGGCTGGAGACGTGAAACAACGTAACACTATCTATTTATCTATCTCATGTTGTCTTGACCTATACATTGGCCCCTCATGAGTAGTGCTGTAATGATTATGACCAACTGTGCTGTTCTCTGTGCTGTAAATCTGCTATAGGACACATGACAGTGCAGTAAACAATGAGCCCCATCCACTCGGCACTTCCTCTATGTATCAACGTATCTGTCAGTAATTCTTCAGAGCCAAATTTCACTGTTCAGTCAGGACACACACACTTAAAAATAAATGCAGCAAATAGAATCAAAAGGCTTTAACAGTCTACCAACTCACCACGCGCCCCACCGAGAGTGAGAACCACATTATAGCGACCACGAGGAGGTTAACCCAACGTGACTCTACCCACCTTAGCAACCGGGCCAATTGGTTGCTTAGGAAGCCTGACTGGAGTGATTTATGCTTTTTTTAAAGAAAAGAAGGACGAGCCTAAATACATTTTTGTGGTAATCAAATAATGCCACAAATGCTGTCGATTGAGCTTAACTTGTTTGGAACCCGGAATATTCGTTAACGTATAATTGAACATCAATCACTTCAAAAATGCAATAGTTTGCCCAAAAATTTCAATTCTGTCATCATTTACTCACCTTATGCAAATGACACATGAGAGGTATGGCATAAGGGAAGATTACAAGATGCTTGAAATATATTGCAAAAGTCCAAAGATTACTTAAAGGGTACTTTTATTGTGCATTTTTGTCATTTATGGAGCTTAACAGCCCAAGTCCCCATTCACTTTGATTGTATGGAAAACACCCAGAATATTCTACTAAATAACTCCTCTCATATTCCATGGAAGATAGAAAGTCTTAAAGGTTGGGAATGACATCAGGGTGAGTAAATGAGGACAGAACTTTCATTTTTGGGTGAATTGTTCCTCCAAAGAACCATATAGCCAACCCGAGAACCCTATACAGGCAAAAATGGTTGGAAGAACCATTGAAGAACCTTTATTTTTAACCTCCGCAGCCTGCTTGACCTACAGAAGAATCTTTGGTCATCAAATGAACTACAACTTCCCTACACATTAAGTGTTAAAGGTCTGTATTTCCTTTCTGACGTCACTGTAGGTTGAGTAGAGCAGTTGATTTAATCACACTAACACTAACACACATTGGGTACCATTGTTAAAGGGAATTTGTTGGTAGGGCACATAAAAGAGCATTTTACTCCCAACGAAACTTACTTGCGATAGTCAAGCGAGCTCTTTGGCTCAGAATAGATCCATATTTGTTCTGAGCAAGGCACTGGTAGAACCCTTCGTCTGATTTGTCTTTTCTACTCTCCACCTCCGAGATGAACAACGACTTGTTGGAAAGCAGGTAAACACGCTCCGATTCGGTGAGCGTCACTCTGTTTTTTAGCCACCGGATGCCGATTGGAGCCTCGCCGTGCGCTTGACAGTCCAAAATGACAGCGTCTCTCCTCATCACGGTAACATCATGAGGCTCTTTTATGAAAAACAATTCGCTAAAACACATCACACCTGCAGAGAGAGGCAAGACAAAGAGGAAAAAGTGAGTGACAGTAAAGTAATAGTGGTTTAAATGTAAAGTTAAGGTGGTTTCCTTTTAGTGGGACTGTAAAACTCAATATGTGGCTCTCAGATGGCAGGTGAAATCTAGCAGCTGGTTGGGCTTCTCTGAGTTGCTGTAATCATATTTGACTGGATGGATTACTCCCATAATCCCCTTATTCATGGCTCATAAAGTCAGAGTCGACTCCAAGACTCTATCCTTCTCTTCAGTAGCACTTAAACTTAAATCCCAGCATGAAATTCACAAGACATTTAGCTGCCCACCATGATGAGCTTCCAAGAAAGGAGAAAGAAAAATCTCAGTGTGGAATAGAATTAAACACCCTAACAAAGGATTTTAAATGGCTTTTCTTATAAAAGAAACACTCATTTCTGGAGAAATAATGGCAACATTAAACATGGCATAGAAATAAAGCTTACACTCTAACCCAGCAAACACATAACGTTACCCTAACGTTAGTGTTTGGTTTCCATTTGGTTATTTTTTTTGGTAACACTTTACAATAAGGTTCCATTCGTTAACATTATGTAATGCATTAGGTATCATGAACTAACAATGAACAATATATTTTGTAAATCATTTATTCATCTTATTTAATGTTAGCTAATAAAAATACTATTGTTCATTGTTAATTCATAGTGCATGAACTAATGTTAACATATACAACTTTTGATTTTAAAAGCGTATTACTATATGTTGAAATTACTAAGATTAATATGTGCTTAAACAGTGTTAGTTCATGTTAAATAATGTTATTAACTAATGTTAACAAATGGAACCTTTTTGTAAAGTGTTACCATTTTTTATAGAGTTCCTATAACGTTGCATGGAGGTTTTTTGTCAACATAATAAGAACATATACTTAATGTTAGCTAATGTAAGTGAAAATGTGCAGTTGTGACCTTATAGATTTATTTCAACCTAAATTGAAGCAATTTTGTTCATGTAACTTGATTTATTCTAGTTTATTCAGTGATATTAAATAATATTTGACTTAATTAAAACAAACTGGTTGCACTTTAAGCTCATTTCAGATCACCTGACATAACATTTTGTTTAATGTACCATCAGTAGTTCATCTATATTTAAATATGAATATATATATATATATATATATATATATATGTGTGTGTGTGTGTGTGTGTGTGTGTGTGTGTGTGTGAAAATAATTCTGACTATTTCAAAAGACTGTTTTACATTATATAACACAAGAATGTTATAAATGTTTATGAATTAGGTATAAATGGTCTTAATTAAAGAACAACCATTCAGAAAGTGTAAACTCATTGTGATGAGAGGAATCAGTTTTCATCTTACAGAGGAGCTTTGATCAACATTTTCCACGTGTGTGTTTGTGTTGTGAAATCTGCTGTTCTGTTTATCATTTCTACATATACAGTATAGTCATATATAATCTTAAGATGTTTTACATCTATAAAGAATTGCTTATTTGTTGAAGACACAGACACATTGCTTTGGGTCTGTGGACATTCTAACCACTAATTGAGATTTAAATAACTTTTGAATATAAATTGAGATCTAAATAACATTCATTTACTAATTTATTTACTAATAAATTAGTAAATTAAATCTGCACGTTATATTCGTGAAACATCCTGACATGCAACTCTGAGGGACTGCATAAAGATATAAATTATTAAACTCTCTCTTACCTGAGAAAGACATAAATACCGCAAAAAACAGCAAACGCTGGTATAACTCCTTGTTAAAAGACGCCATTTACTCTAGTATTCCGAGCATGCCTGAATCCATAGACTGCGGGCTCGAGCTCCACACTAATCTGAGGTTAAACTGGGGGCGCGCGCGCTGCTGACCGCTGCGCGCGCTACTTTACGCACTATCTCCCAAACAACGCTCAGAGTGATGCGGTTCGTCAGAGTGGAGGAGATTCCTCCGCCAGCGGTGGAGTTAGAGATAGAAGGGCTCTGGTTTGACATATGGAGTGTGACGTCACAGTGGTCCCACGCT
Source organism: Myxocyprinus asiaticus (assembly GCF_019703515.2). Classification (NCBI taxonomy): domain Eukaryota; kingdom Metazoa; phylum Chordata; class Actinopteri; order Cypriniformes; family Catostomidae; genus Myxocyprinus; species Myxocyprinus asiaticus. The sequence goes on from NC_059361.1 coordinate 8,680,806, forward strand.
TCTGAAAACAGATGTGGCCAGATTCTATTTTCATAAGCAAATACGTTCATCTCCTAAATGATAGCTTTTCCTCTTAAATCTTTGAAAAGTGATCAAAATGTTACAAGTTTAATATTTTAATGATTAGAATGTAACATAATGTTAATAAATATTTTTCAGTCATTTAAAATTTACATAATACAAAACTGACACTAGTACGACTACTACTACTACTTAAAATAATAACAATAATAATAATAATAGTTATAATAATAATAATAATAATAATAATGTGATTTGATTAGAATAGTAATAATAAATATTTCAAAATGTTTTCATCCAAAACTTTATTTAGGCACAATAATGAACTTAATGTTAAAGGGATAGTTCACCCAAAAATGTAAATTCTCAGTACTATATCAAGTGTGCTCATCTGATGAGTGTTAACTCCCTCTGGTTCTGACAGGTGATAAAACAGATCACAGTCCAGCCCAGTATCGATAAGTTCTGTGTGACAGCTGCAGTGTGAAGGAAAAATATTGATCTGCTCTTTGGCTCTGTCTGTTTCAGTGAAGGAGGAGTTTGACCTCTCCTCTCCCCTCCTCTAACCTCTTCCCTTCACACCCTCCGTTCATTGCTAACATCCATCTGGACCCACTGACCAGCAGAACAATAGCTCTGCTCGGACTATGGGTCAGGCAGGACAATACATCTGTGCAGTGAATATCAGGAGAAAAGGACCCGAGCTCACTTTCCTACCATCAGCAAACACACATGGAGCGAAAGTGCTCATCACAGCCAACCAAATAAGCTCACAATGAAAACCAGTGATGTGTTTTCAGTGTTTTTAAAGTTACAGATTTCTAAAACCACTTTACAGTTAACAGCTGGGTAGTTGACGCAGGTGTCCATTAACTTTTTTTTTTTATCAACATCAAGATTTTAAGTTAATGTTTGTATAAATGTAGAAGGGAAAGTGAACATTTCTGATTTATTCCACCGTTTTTAATCACCTTTTACCCTCACTAGTTCGTATTAAATGGTCCTGCAGAGTAAAACAAACAACAACAAAAAAATTTATTCTAAAGAAAAATATTCCATGTAGTCTCTCTTTTAATATGAGTTCATAGAAACTAAACACAATTATACATTATAAACAGAATGAGGAAAATGCTGTATGATCATATAAAATGTCAACATACAAAAGTATTATTGGGGGCCTGGGTAGCTCAGTGGTAAAGACGCTGGCTACCACCCCTGGAGTCACGAGTTTAAATCCAGGGCATGCTGAGTGACTCCAGCCAGGTCTCCTAAGCAACCAAATTGGCCCTGTTGCTAGGGAGGGTAGAGTCACATGGGGTAACCTCCTCGTGGTCGCAAATAGTGGTTCTCGCGTGTGATAAATTGTGTGTGGATCACGGAGAGTAGCATGAGCCTCCACATGCTGTGAGTCAGAGGCAGAGGGAACTGAGACTTGTCCTCTGCCACCCGGATTGAGATGAGTAACCACACCACCATGCCACCACAAGGACCTACTAAAGTAGTGGGAATTGGGCATTCCAAATTGGGAGAAAAGGGGGTACAAATAATAAATAAATAAATAAATAAATCATACAAAAGTATTTCATGTCAACTACCAAGTTCCCAATAGGTAGGCTAATGTGATTTTTCCTCTTTAGTCATTAAAAACAAGACATTATATATGTTACTAGACTTTTAACTACTGTAGACTTCAGTTTTGAATTAGTTTGAAAATGTGGATTGTATATTACAACTAACAATAATGCTAATAACACAATACTACTACTACTAAATATTGTTAATAAATCACAGTTGAACAGGCTACATTTTAATATTGCTTTTAAACAGTGTGAATAAATTCTACTATCTGTAACTACTCTTCTGTTAACATGATGCTGTTACGTAACATCTGAGCACTAAAGATTAACAGACTTTTTCTTAATTAGTTGTGGGTGTGTGTTTGTGTGCAAAAGAAAGCATGTGTTTAATTTATTCCATTTTAATTTTGGATTAGCAACTTCTAAAATGCTAATACACGAAGAGATCGATAAGGGATGAAAATCATTATGGGATTTCTCAAAGCACAGCAAAAGAACCCCTCGCATTGGTCAGGGGTGCTGTCACTTTCCCAAATGATCCCGCCCCCACAGCAGAAGGCCACACCCCTCCGACCTTTTCAGTGTCCAAAGAGGTTGAATGAAATGGTGTGTGACCTGTCAGCTGACCTCTGAGGGTGCTATTGGGCAGGAGGTGGGCAAAAAAATAAAGAAAGCAAAAAGAAGAGGAAAAAGAGCAAAACAAGAGCACTATCATGTCACTCACTCCTTTATTGAACGGAGCGCCCGAAAACACCCGCTATAATCACTAAGCGCTCTCATAAACTAAGAAAAGCGTAGCGCATTTCTATCACTTAAACACTGACTTTCTGATCACATATGACTTTTAAAATATTAGAATTACTATTTAAGTGACATCTTATGTAGACTAAAAAGTATATTGTACAAGCATAGAAAAAAGTTAATGGCGATGCTACGCCCCCTGCTGGTTGAAAGCAGCAGTGCGTCTTATATTTATCTGCGCATTACTGCCACTTAATGGACGTTTAGAGAACTACAACCCCGTAGAGTAATACATTATACTTTCCATTGAAAAAAGCCTAATTTTACGACACATCACCCAAATCCTCATTACCGTAATGCATCTGGAAGTTTTCATTTTGCATCTTTAAAACTCATTTCATTATTCACAATTATGCCTCTCATTAGCATACTGTAATACAGTAGTTTCCTTTTTAAATAATGTATATTTTTCTGCATTACAGCAATGAGAATTGGGAGAATTAAGCATGCAAACAGACAACAAATTATTATTTAAACACGAAATAAATATAACAATATTTAATTTATTTAAATATAAAATGAAACTGAAAACAGCACATGGGCAGAGATGTATTTCTTTATTTAAAAAAAAAAAAAAAAAAAAATACGTAGCCATCAAGACTGGCAATTCAAATCAACACAATTTACTTTAAAATGAAAGACACATTTGCTCATAAAGCTTCGATAGAAAACACTTTCTGAAACTTCCCTTTCATCAGAGCCAGAAATGCTTTGAATCGGTAGAAACCCAAGGGACGTTCGTATAGTAGCGTCTAATTATACAACAGTATAGACATTAAAAGTGTTTCTCCGTTAAAAGATAAAGGTGTTCTTCATGACACTGAATCAAATGGTTTTATATTACAAATAAAGGCAATGTTATTTAACAGTCCGATAAGTTTACTTCAAGCAGTATTTATGTTGTAAACATTTAATAAATTACATAAAGCAATGATTTGTCACAAAATCACAAAAGAGCTTGACTGAGGTGATCTATACACAATAAGACTTGAAACCTCTGTTTTTAGAAAAGTGCTTCAACATTCAAAACCAGTACAAAAGATTGATTTTAATAATCAAACATATAGTTTTAAAAGTGGGGTATCTGTAAACAAAAAAATCATGTAAACATTTAAGTGATAAAAGTGAAAGCCGTACTGTATGAAGAACTGATTAAGATAAAATATTGAGAAAAAAAAACAAACAAAGATAAAATGGTCTCTTATTCTGCATTTTGGCAAATTTTCAGTAGGCCTTATTTGCCACATAGCGCACACCTTCCCTGTAACTATAAAGTGTACTTTAAAAGCTCATATCAGAAAGACAATTCTTTAATTATGCTGAAATGCATAGATAAGATTCAAATCTACAGATATTTTTGAAACAGCATACATAGAAACATACTTTATCGCTGTATGCAGAAGTATATTACCAAACTTTATTTTGTAAACATCATAAACATACACATTTGTGATATAAAGCACATTACACAGTTCGGTTTATCCTCAATATGTTGTTTTTCAATTAGGGGAACTGAATGACAGCTGATCAACTTTTCGTAATACCATATTCACCCTGTCTGCTGCAAAAACTGCTCTCAGGTCAGTTTACTGGACATTCATATTTCCTGCAGAGCCATGTGCACTCGTGTGCTGCCTGCTTTAAAACCAACAGTCGTGATGCTGTCGCCATAGTTACACTTTTGCCGTGGCTGCTGGAGTCTCATCTAATCCACACCATCAAAGCCCTGAGCGTTCTCAATCGCCATGTGCAGTTTCTCGCGAAGCTCCTCAAATGATTCGTATGGAGGAAGATCCAACCGGTTGAAACTGACCGAGAGAGAGAGAGAGAGAGAGAGAGAGAGAGAGAGAGATAATAACTGGGTTATTCCTACAATGCAGCACATTTTCATGTGCCCTTCATCCAGTATATTGGATAAAATAATAAACTCACAATTGAAATGAATGCTGTGTTGCTGTGTCAAACAAACAGTGCAATGTTTTGAAATCGCCAAATAGTAGCCAAATTTTTACACTTTTTGGGAAAATCGAAATATCAATGTTTTATAGTTGGCTCTGCGTAGTAAACAAGGATAGTACAAAGCATTTTAACATAAAATAAATAAATAAATAAATACACACTTCAGCTTTAAGGAATATTCCTGGTGTTTCTTAATTTTTCCTTTTCTCTAATCGAAATGTTAAGAAAAAGATGGGAATATTGTTTTCAGTTTGTAATTAATTTGTATTGTTGGTTTTGTCCTCAAAGTCACTTTTCATTCAGACTTTTATAATATCCTTTTAACCAACAAAAGCCAGTTCCTTAATGACATCACCCTACAGGAATTGACATTACGACAGCATACACATCAGTAGAGTATTAGCAATGGAATGATTTGTGGCATTAGTTGGTTTATTTAACTCTAATCCGGTTTGATTGCCAGAACTTTGAAGATCCAAAAAGCATATAAAGGCAGCATAAAAGTAATCCATACGACTCCAGTGTTTAAATCCATATCTTCAGAAGCGATATGGTAGGTGTGTGTGAGAAACAGATGAATTTTTAAGTCCTTTTTTTACTATAAATCTCTTTAACTTGCACATTGTTCTTTTGTTTTTGGCAATTCACATTCTTCGTGCATATCGCCATCTATTGTGCAGGGAGGAGAAATATTGATCTGTTTCTCACACACACACCTATCATATCACTTCTAAAGACATGGATTTAACCACTGGAGTCATATGAATTACTTTTATGCTGCCTTAATATGCTTTGTGGCCCTTCAAAGTTCTGGCCACTATTTACTTGCATTATATGGACCTACAGAGCTGAGGAAGAAGCAGAAGAACAAAAGTCATACACATCTTTGATGGCATGAGGGCGAGTAACTGATGAGAGAAGTTTCATTTTTGGGTGAACTATCCCCCCTTTAAGTGTCTGAGCATGACCAGGAGAATATTTCTATTTTATAAGTCTGCTACACCCCTTTATCGAAATACAGCCCTAAAATACAACACAAGCATTTTCATCTGTTACAGTTACAGAGTTACAGTTGAAAAGGTGCTGCACCACAGGAATGAACCGACTCATGAATGATTTGAAACTGTCGACAGAAACTCAGCTGCCAGGAGAGACCAGCAGAGAGACAGACAGGTGTATACAGACACATAGATAAAGATGTCTCACCATGTGTGCACTCGGGGCAGTTTGTCTCGTGTGCCCCACTGTTCAATGGTGAACAACTGTGGCCCGTTGGATCCTGAAAATTAAACAGAAAAACATGATTTTACAGCCTGATCTTATGAAAATGATGTGACTGGGCAACATTTGTGCAAAATGATATTAAATATCACATATCGCGGCAGTTCCAAGGGCAAATGTCCACTGTGTGGCACTAACAGCGAGTAACATTTTCTGCCAAACAGATGAGGTGTTTTAAAGTTTATGCTTAAAGTGTGAGAAACAGGAGGTGTTTATGAACTGATTGTCTGCGGTTTTACTCGTGACTTGTTTGAAAGTGAATGAAAGTCACTGTTGTTTTAGCGCTTCTAGCTCTAGTGTTCATTTCACCATGTAACTGCCGCAGTACGTACAACAATCCATGGAAAAAATTATTTTGACAAAAATTAAGGTACAGTAATATGATTCTGAGATCAGGTTGAGATTTTAATATATAAACCAAAAAAAAAATATTATGAATGAGAGTATAAAAACATCTTTTTCATTGTATTTCATATGATGTCCTGATGCCACGGGGGCGAGACTCACCGTAGAGTTCAGCAAAGCCATTCATTGGTACACGGGACGTGCCTGTCACAAATTGCAGCAAACGAATTCGCTTCTCTGCATCCATCAGCAGTACAGTCTTAAAATCAAAATAATCAACTACAGTTATAACAGTTTTTTAGAATCTACTTAACACATAATAATACTTCTAAATAATACTAATAGAGTGTGTCAGTTAAACAAAAAGCAATTAGAGAAAATATACGTCTTTCTCAGAAGGCTATAAAATAAAGATTTTTAGTCATTCTTACATCATTTTATTCCAAGTGACTATTTCGGCATAAATAGCACTTGCCACACAGCGTGGCTGCACTCAAATAGTCTAGTAGAAACACACAAATTAAAGACAAACTGCACCCCTGTAACGACAGTGTGGGTGTGCTTTTTCTTGCGGCTGTCCCGGGTTTGATTCCAACTTTTGTCACACTTTTTCCCATACTGTTTCCTGTCTCCACTCTTAATATTTATTTTAATACTACTTATAATAATAAATAAAAAGTGATTTGGTCACGGTGAATGTTGGTGGGGTGGGGGCGGGGTGGGGGGTAATTTTTTAAAGGTTAGGGTTAGGTTTAGGGGTAGGGGTTGGTGTACGGTGTCTGTGGGACTTTAATTAAACACAATTAACATGCTGCAGTGATCCCCTATACTGTACATTAGTATCTAATCATGCACTTAATTTACGCATTTGTGCCACTATTTGTGCCAGGGTGCAAATTGCATCTAACACTATTTACACTTAGTGCAAAGAACATGCTTTTTATCGCTTTCTATACTTAGTGCAAATAGAATACATAACTATTTAGCTGCACTTAGTGCAAATAGCCTCTGGCTATTTTATGTGATGAATTGGTAGTACAGTAGTAAATAGTAGTAGATAACTGCATTAAATAAATCCAGTCCTATATTCATAAATTCAGATTATAGATGACTGTAACCTGTGTCACAACTCTTTAGCACTGTATAGTAATAAAATACACAATAAGATTTGAAGTTGCATTTTTCACACTACAAACTACAAAAGCACTCAGCTATCTAAATGGGGACATACCATTGACTTCTATTGTTTTTATACAAAGCCAACTATCATTTCTGAACTAACCCTAACCCACACCCTAAACCTAACCCAACAGAAAACTTTTTGCATTATTAGAATAAAACAAAATTATTATTATTAATCAATTTATGGATTGTTTATCCAAATGAGGACATCCCGAAATCTCCCCAAAGGAAGGTTTTTTTTTACGATTTGCTCACTTCTTGCTACAAACGGTTCCCCAAACTATAGCTAAGTACGTACACAAACATGCACGCACGCACGCGCGCACACACAAATAATGTAAGACGAACTCAATCTTAGAAACAGTACTGATAGAATGAAAGAATAAAATCTGACCTTCCAGAACCAGATGATGACAGGGTGATTTGGATTGTAGCCAGTTTTATATTTAGTGTTTTCTCTCCAGTCGTTAACATCCACATCACCTAACCCGCACATCAACAGCTGAGGAGCAAAGATATACAAATCAGTGCTTTGAGAGCTCAGCTGAATTAGTTGCACACCGTCTAAAGTCTCACAAACAGTCTACTACTTGCATTATTGTGCCATGCTGTTTCAAAGAGTCATAAACCCTCTATGTTAAAATGAGAAGTGAATTTCTTACTTAGAATTTCCTCCTCTCTTTTTTAAATATTAATAATAATAGTAAATAAAGCAGAAGGTCTCACCTCCAGCTCATTCTCGTCAAAGATCTTGATTAGATCCAGAGGGATCAGTTCATAGAAACCCTGCCAGTGAAAGATGAAACACACATCAAACCTCAAACATAGGCAAACATCTCAGCTGGCATTAATGGTCCATTAATGGTGCTTGTACCTCTTTGAAGGCAGTCATCTGTCTCTGAATCCTATCTACAAACCTCCACTGCATCACTAGACTGCAAATAAACAGCAAAAGACATGTATTACATCTTATTATGTATTATTAATCAACAACAATAAACTAGAGTTTTTTTGGCCATCACTTAGAAAAGTAGCAGCACACCTCTCCTCAACAAGTTGAATGATTTGAGGTATCATTAATGTCTGTAGGACATATGATGCAAGTCGAGTTACTGTAGGGTTACATGTTTGTTTAAATCACTTAACCGTACGAGCAAAAGTAATAGTGATGCTCACCTTTGTAAACACCACAAAAATGACCCCATTACAGTAATGACATGGATGCCTTTGAGAAGGAAATACAATTTCTAGCACATAAGCTTCCATGTGGCAGATGTGTTGTGGTTCTTCTCTGTGCCACATGAGGACAGTAAAACTTACTGAATATACTCCTTTTTGTTGCTGTCATTGACCACGATATCAGCGCCTCCTGGCTTCAGTTCATGCTGGTGTGTCTGCGGAAGAGATCAAATTATCCGTTTATATCAGATCTGAATATATTCAGCTTCACAAATCATATGGAAAGGAATGGTTCACACAAAAATTAACCTTCTGTCAGTTCCTCACCCTCATGTTGTTTTTTTTTTAGTGTCAAACGACTTAAATTTCGCTCTGTTTCTCCTGCAAAGCTATTGTATGATTTCAGATGACTTGGAATATAGTGCACTATTCCAGGAGTTTTCAAAGCCTTGGACAGTAAGCCCCCCTTTGAGAAAATGTACAAGACCGCACCCCCCCCTTGTGCAGCTGTTTTCCACTGAGGTGACAGAAGATGTCAGTCGCAACAGATGTACTTTTGTGACCAGGACAGTGATATTTTGAAATGTACCTATTTTCCAGAACATTCCATATAGATTCAGTGCTGAGTAAACTTGGAGTAACTTCTAGAACTTTCTAGAACTTTCCAGTAATATAAATAGTAGTATAAATACAGGGGCCTTAAGCCCACCAATTCAGTTTAGTTCCAGCTGCCTAAGTGGATACATATCTGCAAGCATCCGGCAGATGCATTTTGCTATGCCTGCGGCCAATTTATCAAGACAAGAGCGAAAAAGTACTCCGTTGAAGCTTCTGCTAAGATGTGTGAGGCCTACAAGGCATATTTCGGCATGCCTGTCGGGGATCAAGACAAACACTGGGCACCTCATTTTTTGGGGCGCCTTTGGGACAGCAGGGACACCAAGGCACGCTACCACAGGCGGGACTGGCCACAGTGGACCGAGTTCTCTGTGGAGAGGAACAACGTCAAGTGGGAGCCACTGGTGGACCCCCGGAAGGTGCTGATGCCACCACTGCACATCAAATTGGGCCTTATGAAACAATTTGTCAGAGCTCTAGATAAGAAGCCGGCAGCCTTCAATACCTTCAAGACTTCTTCCCTAAGCTGTCTGAGGCAAAGGTCAAAGCCGATGTCTTCGTCAGACCACAGATAAAGAAGATCCTGGAGTGCAATTAATTCCCCAAGAAGCTCACTAGTAAGGAGAAAGCGGCTTGGAACAGCTTTGTCGCAGTGGTTCGGGGCTTCCTGGGCAAAACTATGTGGAGCTGGTTGAGACTCTGGTGAAGAACTACGGCACAACGGGCTGCAGGATGTCCCTCAAAGTCCATATCCTTGATGCTCATCTTGATAAATTCAAGGAGAACATGGGAGCGTACTTGGAGGAGCAAGGCGAGCGCTTCCATCAGGTTATACTGGACTTTGAATGCCGCTACCAAGGACAGTATAACGAGAACATGATGGGAGACTACATTTGGGGGCCGATTCGTGAAAGTGATTTACAGTATAATCGTAAATCTCGAAAAACTATTCACTTCTAAATCTTTTGTAGTCATTTTTGTATTACTTTAGTATAAATACATGTTAATCTGGATTCATATATTGTTTTTTTTCTGACTTTATGTCAACGAAAAGACACACGTTCGCCCGTTTTCTCATTGGAAATAGGTACATTTCAAAATATCACAGTCCTGGTCACAAAAGTAAGATTTGTGGGGAATAATAGCCATTTTCTATACTTTTGAGGCATAAGCAATTAGGAAATAACACTTAATACCCAGGAACAAAAATGTTGTTACATAGTGTAATAGATTTGCGAATGAGTCTAAGAGCACGTGTCCAGTTTTGAGCGAGCTGCCCGCGTGTGAGGGAAGAGATTCGCGCTGGCGCAACCGGTACATGGATGCGCTCTCGCACGATATGCATGTTGTGCTCTCGACATTAACAATGTTTTAACACCATAGAGCTACTACGGTCTGTTAAGCAGGACTATGGTCCATTATGTCAATACTTGTCATTTATCCTCACAATAAATTTTTATTGTATTTATGTATCTTTTTATTTTACTTAGTGAAATTATCATCAATCTCCACGCCTCCCCTGACATGCTCTGGCGCCCCCCTGAGGAGGCACGCTTCCCAGTTTGAAAACCGCGGCACTAGTCTTATTGAATACTTTTATGGTGCTTATATGGTGTAAAACTAAAAAAAATAATGCATTACCTGTCCAAACAGCTCCTCGTCAATAGTGAACCTGAGATCCAGATCTGTGGGGTCATTCTCCAAGATCCATCTGAGAGAATTGAAGTATTCACTGTCCTAAAATAACATGAGCAAAACAACAGCTTAAATAGTGTTTGACACCTGAGAGCCAAAGCTCCATGGGACATTAATTACATTATTAGTGTTACTGAAATGCTCACTAGTGTGTACTGTTTGTTACATTTTTACTCCTACTCTTGACATAGCACTTATGAAAATGACATAATTTCCCTAAAGATTCAGAGGCATTGCGTATGTTTGGAATGGAATACTGCTTAGCAAACACTGCTTAGTATTTTTTCTTAAAATGTCATGTGAAACAGTGCAATAGCTAAATATAGCAAACAGCAGCATGCTTTATTGTTGTGACACTATGCTGCATATTTAATTCAGCGGCATTCAGTTATAATCTCGGATATAATATGCTTTTATGTTTTGAGTTTTTAATCCAGTTTTGTGTAGAAATGTCATAACTTTTGGCAGGTTGATCAAATGATGAGTAAAGATGATGTTAAAGGAATAGTTCATCCAAAAACGACAATTCTCATCAACCTTTTATCACCATTACCCTTATGCCATCTCAAACTCATATGACTTTCTGTCTTCCACGGAACACAAACGAAGATATTTTAATGGAGATATGATGTCTGTAGGTCAATACAATGCAAGTGAATATTGACCAAATGTTCAAGCTCCAAAAAGCACATAAAGGACTATAAGACTCCAGTGGTTTAATCCATGTCTTCTGAAGTGATATGATCGGTTTTGGGTGAGAATAGACCAAAATATAACTCCTTTTCACTATAAATCTTTTTTTTTTTTGTGTGTGTGTGGATTTTCTCCCCTTTTTCTCCAAAATTGTAAAGTCCAATTCCCAATTTTTCTCTAAGTCCTCGTGGTGGCGTAGTGATTCACCTCAATCCGGGTGGCGGAGGACGAATCTCAGCTGCCGCCACATCTGAGACCATCAATTCGCGTATATTATCACGTGGCTCGTTGAGCGCGTTACCACGGAGACATAGCGCGTGTAGAGGCCCACGCCATCCACCGCAGCATCTATACACAACTCACCACGCGCCCCACCGAGAGCGAACCACATTATAGCGATCACGAGGAGGTTACCCCATGGGACTCTACCCTCCCTAGCAACCGGGCTGCTTAGGAGACCTGGCTAGAGTCACTCAGCACACCCTGGGATTCGAACTCGCGAACTCCAGGGGTGGTAGCCAGCGTCTTTACCACTGAGCTACCCAGGCCCCTTCATTATAAATCTTGATATCAGCAGTCTCCTTGGCAATCATGGTTTCAAGCTCGATCACACTTCCTAGCGCCATCTAGCGCTCTGTGCATGTGTCAAGCACTAGGAAGTGTTATCGAGCTTGATGATCGCGATCATCAAGCCAATGGCAAGATGTACAGTGAAAAAGGAGTTACATTTTGGTCTCTTCAGAAGACATGGATTAAACCACCGGATTCGTTTTATGCTTCCTTTATGTCCTTTTTGGAGCTTGAACATTTGGTCATCATTCACTTGCATTGTATGGACAAACAGACATCATATCTCCATTAAAATATCTTTGCTTGTGTTCCACGGAAGAAAAGAAAGTCATACAAGTTTGAGATGACATAAGGGTGAGTAATTGATGAGAGAATTATAATTTTTGGATGAACTATTCCTTTAAAAATCACAGCTGATGCTACTTTCAGTTCATTCATGAAGATGACGTTTAGAACCGATTGGTTCAGGCATGTCTCTCACTCACCACTGACTCCATATCCTGTAATGTGATTGGCTTCTGCAGCATCATCTTATAGAAGGGCCGAATGAAGAAAGCTGTGCAGACGAAACAGAAAAAGCCATCATGATGAATAAAATCTGAAAACTGCTCTTTATTACTGTATATGAAAAGGAACGGATTCAGGTCATATCAGGAAAGCATTTCTGAAGACTAAAATTGCTAAAAATAAATAAATAATACCATTTATATATGTACATTTCTTTTGCTAGCAACATTTCATGTTTTCATGTTTTTTATTGTAGCTACATAAATATTTCGGAATAAATAGAAGTAGTTTGTAGTTTGGCGAGCTTCCCCAACACTGGAATGCACACACAGTGTGCACAGAGCTGAGGGCAGTTGTTAGAGTGAAATGTTGTCAGTGTGAGCTGTGGGTATTGGTCTTGATAGATTATTTGTGACATCACTAACCATCCAACAGCTTTCCATGATAAACGGCCATTCCAGCCACCCGGCCAATGAACTTGAAGTAAGACAGGTGGTCCTCATTACACAGACCTGAGTTGGGGTTAACCTGTAGGGTGTAGTTGTCACTGCAACACACACATGCACATGTTTTTAAGTGCACTACACTGCAAAAAATGAAAATTCTGTATTTATTCACTAGCCCTCCAGTTGTTAAGGACCTCTAGAACTTTCTATTTTCTTTGGAACATAAAGAGAGATGTTAGGCAAAATGTAAGCTTCAGTCACCATTCACTTTCATTGCATACAATGACAGGGAATAGTGACTGAAGGTAACATTCTGCCTAACATCTCTTTTTTGTGTTCCATGGATTAAAGTCATTCGGGTTTGGAACATTGTGAGGGTGACTAAATGATGACAGAATTTCCGTTTCTGGGTGAACCATCACTCTACAAAAAATATCAAAATCTCATCACTCACGTGGCCGAGTACTCAAACAGCCCATAATACGGGTTGAACATCTCTTTGGAGATCAAAAAGAACCATTCTCTGGCCACGCCCCCATAGTCCAGCCCCTTTTCGCCCTCAAACTCCACCCAGAGGCGGGCCTTCAGTAGATCTGGTCGTTTGACAGACAGAATTCGCCGGTACGAATCCTCCAGAACAGCATTCCGTCTTACATTCAGCTCGAAGCGGTTTGGGATGTCTGCCTGGAGATGGGGAATCACCATAGAAGACAAAGAAAATTATTTTGTCAAGAGGGACTCATTTATTCAATTTGAATTCACAGAACAATTCCTCTCAATTTTTGAAGAGACAACATAAAAACTACATTTTCAACACATTTAACTTCTGTAACTTCGGTATTTTTGAATGAAACTGGGATTTTACCCATCAGGATTTAATTGGATCAAACATGTTAGGGTATGATATTATTGGTTAATATACATTTTCTACACCTATGTGGTTTTGATTACATCTAGGGCTGGGTATTGATTCAGATTTACCAATTAGATTCGATTCCGATTCGATTCAATATCGATTCATATGGGCATATTTCGGTGATGTCAATGTCTATTGTACTTGCATTTGAAAGAAATTCTCTCTCAGCTAAGGCTGTAAATTTTAAAGGGACTTTTCAACTTCTAGGTACAATTCGAAACCCTTATTTTTACTATTTATATTTTTGTTCATTTTTTTTATCATATTGGTCACATTTTAGCTTGTGTAAAATTTTCAAATTCAGTACATTACATTAATAAATGTCATGAAATTGCATATATTATATTGCATATATACAGTATTTACTGTTACATGTTTATTGTTTACATGCATAATTTGTAATATTTACAAGTATTTATCTTGATATGTAAAACGCAAGCTAAATCGGTACTATCACTTTAAGACTACCGGCATCAGCCAGTGAGTGCATATTAACGAGAGAGGACACGCAAGTTTTTTTGTTTTTTAGCGTCGTGCTATGTGTGATTAGAATGAAATGGTTTTTTTTATAGGTTTTTTATTTTCTCCCCAATTCGGAATGCCCAATTCCCACTACTTAGCAGGTCCTCGTGGTGGCACAGTTACTCACCTCAGTCCGGGTGGTGGAGGACAAGTCTCAGTAGCCTCCGCTTCTGAGACAGTCAATCCGCGCATCTTAACACGTGGCTCGCTGTGCATGACACCGTTGAGACTCACAGCATGTGGAGGCTCATGCTACTCTTCGCAATCCACGCACAACTTACCACGCGCCCCACTGAGAGTGAGAACCACTTAATCGTGACCACGGGCAGGTTACCCCATTTGACTGTACCCTCCGTAGCAATCAATACTCGCTGAGTTTTTTTAAATAGTTTTTAATAAACAACTGACTGTACAGAACAGAAAGAATATCAAAAGAGACATTATACAAAAGACAAATGGATCTCGGTGCTGAACTTTTTTGACACTCAAACACTGATGAGTGACATCTGAACATTTACCAGCCAGTGGCTTAAAGCAGATTTTTTTTTTTTTTATAGTCGAACAGCGCGAAATTTGTTTGCACATGCGAGTGATTTACTCACATTGTAGAGGGTTGCACATAGAGTATAAGATCGATCTTGGGATTTAAGAATCGATATAAAGATCGCTCTGCATCTGAAAATCAATTTTTTAACCCAGTCCTAATGTTGTCTCAGTGACAAGTAAGGTTAAAAATTTTTTATGAACGATTATACAAACTTTTTTCTTTAAAATAATGAGCACTAATGAAATGTGCAAAATAAGACATTGATTTAGACAGTAAATAAGGCCATTTTTCATTTCATTTCAAGTCAACATGAAACGTTCGCAACCCATTTTACTTCAATAATGTGAATCAGGACATTCAATAAAAAAAATTAGGGGTGGGACTTAATTTTATCCATCTAGAACATGTCAAGTGGTTGGAAAGTCACTTCAAAAGTAAAGAAAGTTTTTGAAAGAGAAAAAGCGACCATATATACGGTTTGCAAAGATACAATAAACGTTCCAGGTCAATTAGTACAGATAAATCAAACAATAATATATATAATATTGTTTATATCGAAAGCTGTAAACACTGTGCTAACTGCAGGGACAGTCCCAGTACAAATTAATTTGTGCCCCTACATACGGGCATCTGAACAACACAACACTGAACAAAAATAGAACGTACTGGTTTCTTGAGTTTCTTGTGGAAGTACTCGTACTTCTGTTTATAGTCTCTGGAGTAAGGCACAGCCTGAAATAACACAGAACACTTCATCATTTCAGCAATAATCCATTACCTTTTATCTGCTCAGATGTTGAGCCGTCCTGACCTGACAATCATCCTAAATTTCAGACAGGACAAATATACCTTCCCTCCTCTATTGACCCAGTGACAAACACACACCCACACTCTTACAGGAAATGAACGGGAAGAAATGTACAGGGTTTCTGACTCGGAATATTTTTAGAAACAGGATATGACTAAGATCATTGTGCACTAAAGCTCAATATCACCCATCTTAAAGCTCTGACTCTGCTTCTTTAAATAGAAACAGAACACATTAGAACTTACTGGACCAGTGATAGCTGAATTTTGCAGTCTTGGGTCTTCCCACTGTGTGTTTTTTGTGTCTGAAAAATAAATGTAAGACATTTAAACTCTTCAGATTTTACATATCTCTCATTCCTAGAGTATAAAACCACCAGGGTCCAAAATGAAGTGCCAAATGCAAGTAAAACCTCAACGGCAATGAAATAATCCAAATCTTCCTTACATTAAGCCACCAAAATGAAAATATGAGAAACAAAATCACAATGTGTTTTCATGTTTTTGTGTCAGGTGCAGAGATGGAGACAGACACGTGGAGCGGTTTTAAACACACATCTTAGGAAAACATCTAAATCATGCCATTGTCATAGGGACAAAAGTGTCATTTTTAATTAAAACAAAGCAAAATACTGTTTAATGGCTGGAAGAAAAATATTTATGGCTGTTGAATTTTCAATTCACCCACCAATGGCAGCAAGAAGTGGCAAAAAAAAAAAAAAAAGTTCATTCTGACCCTGAAAATGACTAGATTGTGATTTAGTGAACTGGTGTTGGTATGATTTTTAATTTGACACTTACTGTGATTGATATAAAATATTCTGCCATCACTGTGCACCCTCTCCTCCCAACCGGGCTATAAGACACACACACACACACCTTTTCAACCACTGTGCTGAAGACCATGTCAATTAACTCATACTAAACAAACTTTGAGCCACTGAATAATGACATCACTGATGACATCATTGCTCTTACCGGCAGTGGGCCGAGGTCAGAGGGATCAAGGGAGAGTTTCCTCCTCATGTGCACGGGAACCTTTAGCCGGGGGTCTTCCTGTGACAACACAGGAAACAGGAAATGGCAAACAAAGGAAGTTGATTTCAGCAATAGCATGAAAATGCAGGAAAAAGTACTAAGGTGGCACCATGGTAAATTGAAGGCATCAGATGTTAAAAAAGTACCAGTCAAAAGATTGGACAGATCTATTCATTCTTTATTATTACTATTTTCTACATTTTAGAATATTAGTAGTCATCAAAACTATGCATATGTATATGTATATGTCTACAAAAAGATCTCCAAGCATTTAAGCATAAACCTTTATATCAATAGGTTTTTTTAAGGGATAGGTCACCCAAAAAGGGAAATTCTGTCATTCTATCATTTACTCACCTTCTTGTTGTTCCAAACCCGTATGACTTTCTTTATTCCATGAAATGCAACTGGAGAAGTTAGGCTGAAACAGTCTCAGTCACCATTCACTTTCATTGTATGGAAAAAAGATTGCAATAAAAGTGAATAGTGACTGAAGTCAACCTTGCATGCCTAACATCTCCTTTGGCATTCAAAGGAAGAAAAAAAAAGCTATATTAGCTATATGGGTTTGGAACAACAACAGGGAGACAGAATTTTGGAAAATGAAACTATTCCTTTAAGATCATTACAAAGATAAATTCAGTCAAGTGTACACACACTTTTGACTGGTAGTGTATACCATGGTACTGATTGATAACCATATTTACATACAGTACCATGGTATACACATGGTATTCTAAGGAACTTCAAGGAATATCATGATATTGTAAAAAAAACATGGTGCTGGCATGTTACATTTTGATACATTTTTTTGTCGGGGTCTTACCCATGTGGTGGTCTTGGAGTTGTGGTCTATGAAAAATGGGCGTCCATTTGGCGCGCTGCGTACCTCCCAGCCTATCGGCATCAGCCCTGCATGTTCTGCCGTGCGAGCGTGTGTGTGCTGAGGCGATACGTCTGGGGAGTGCAGGGGCGGAGCATAGCTTGTGAGATTCTGAGAGAGATTCATGACTCCGCCCGCCGCCACCTCTGAGGACGGCTGTATGAGCTGAGAGGCAAAGGTCAAAGTTCACTGATTAGTCTACATATTAAACTTTAGCAGTCATTATTCATAAATATTTGCTCAGACTAATCAGAATGAAGCATGCCATATAAATAGAGCTATATAAATAATAAACAGATAAACAGAGCTATATAAATAATGTAATGTTAGACTCTTAAAGGGATAGTTTGCCAAAAATGAAAATTTGGTCATCTATTACTCACCCTCATGTTGTTCAAAACCCATCCAAAATGACTTACTTTCTTCTGTAGAACACCAAAGGAGATGTTAGGCAGAATGTAAGGGACTGTAATGACAGTCACCATTCACTTTCATTGAATGGAAACAAGACGCAATGAAAGTGAATGGTGACTGACAAAAACATCTCCTTTTGTATTCCACAGATCAAAGAAAGTCATACGTGTTTGGAACAATAGCAGGGTGAGTAAATAATGACAGCATTTCAATTTTTGGGTGAACTGTACCTTTAAGGATGTACCTGAATCAGTGGGCGTGTCCAAGTTGTCATTCTGCTGTTGTGATTGACATAATAAATTCTCCCTTTACTATCCTGCTTTTCCTCCCAGCCCGGAGGCAAACCAGCAGAGGTGGGTAATAACTATAGAGAGAGAGAAAGAGTCATTTTATATTAATAATTTTTAATTAATGATTCTTTTTTATTATTATTAATGTTACCTTTGTAATGTACTTTATTCAAAATTCATTTTACACTATTATTTTATTTTCGTAATCTTTCTTGCTTCCTCCATTTGCACTATTGTTATTTTACTTTCGTTATTATACGTTATTTACGTATTTTATAATAAATACGTTATTTACGTATTTTGGTCTGCTTTAGGTATCACAATTTTCAACTTCAAAGTACATGGTACTTTATTAGGCCGGAATCACCTATGCAATAAAGATTTAATTTGTTAACATTAGTAAATGCATTAGATATCTGGAACTAATAAGGAACAAAAAATGTTAACAGCATTTATTGATTGGTTAATGTTAATTTATAACAACACAACTGTTCATTGTTCGTTCATGTTAGTTCATAATGCATTAACTAATATTGGAGGACAAAGGGACAGGAAAAATGAAAGTGAATAAACCGAGTTACAAAATGAAAATGTAGAGGGGGTGATATGAGAAGAGCAGATAACAGAAACAATCCATAAAAGATCATCTGTGTGTGTCATAAATAGTCGTCTGTAGCAGTTCGCTTGTGAAACACAGCGTCCTGAGGGAGCAGAGGCACAGAGCGGCAGCTGAGGTGATGTACGAGGTACAGGGCATGCTGGGATATCTGGGGCAGCTAAGATTACACACCGTGAGCAAAACACTCTACATTCAGCTGAAACTAGAGCACACACAGATTTATTTCTGAATGTTTCTGTTCTCACCACAGGGTGAACTGGATGCTCCTCCACTGTGAGAGTCTGTCCACTTCCTCTGCGACTACTGTGACCCTGTGGCTGAGACAAACACAACACTGTTATAATGGTTGTCCAAAGTGATTACAATTTCAAATCTTTTCAAAATCTATTTTAAAACATGTGACAAGTTCAGAGAAATGTAATATTTGTTGCATTTTATAGCATTTTTCAAAATATATATATATATATATATATATATATATATATATATATATATATATATATATATAAATAATAATAATGAAGTGGTGTAAACATCAAGTAAAAGGTATTTAATACTTTCCTTGCACTTGGATTACTTGTGTGAACACAACTTAATGATTCATTTAATTTTTCAATGTAAAAAAGGTTTCAGTTTTTGTTTAGTTTTTTACAAATATCATGAATTTTGCTTCATGAATATCAAAAAGTTGTTTTTTTGTTACCCCATTTGACACAAGCAACATTTGCCTTTTCATAAAAATTTCAAAATATCTGTTTTGTTATATATTTTTTAAACTTCACACACAGTTATGATCACAGTTATTATCTTTTTTTTTTTTTCACTTTTTTTTTTTTTTTTTTGGCTGCCTGCATGTTTGTTACACCACCTGACTTTGATTTGGTAGACAAAGGTTTTTCAAACATTAATAATATTTTAAAAGTCCAAGCCATAGCCTCATGACTTATAATGCTGATGCATCACGGGTGACCAGAGAACGAGTCCTGGCTCATGAGGTCCTTTCCCAGTCTCATTCCCACTCTTCTCCCCTATCATTTCCTGTCACCTTTCCACTGTCCTCTAGCTAATAAAGTCAGAAAAGGCCAAAAATAAATAAATAAAAAATAAAATAAAAATAAAAATAATAATAATAATAATAAATAAATAAATGAAAATGGTCTCACTGCTTATATTATTTAAGAAATAATAATTAAAGATTATTCTCAACTACTTATGCCAACATTTCTTTTTTTTTTTTACGTTTTTAATTACAGGTCTTAATGAGATTTTTTTTTTTTTAAACTGTCTCTGTACGGTTATACCACCTAAGACATTTTTTTACTTTAAGCCCAAACAAAAATATAAAAATGACTTTGAACTCAGAAATTGAAAGCATGTTCTTCATAGACAGTGTTGGGGAGTAACGGAATACATGTAACGGGATTACGTATTTAAAATACAAAATATTAGTAACTGTATTTCACTACAGTTGCAATTTAAATCATTGGTAATCATTCAAAAAACAATATTAAATGAAACAAATGACAATAAAATGCAGTCCTTTCAGATGGAAAACATTTATCCATATAAATGATGAGATCCAAAGTGCATTTGAACAGCGGTGAAACACTTTCTTATAAAGTGTTACATTCATATGAGCAGACAGAGAAGTAAGTTTGAAGTACGTTTGGAACAGCAAAAGTAGAAATAAACCTTGTGTAAACTGTCATGTAAACATTTAGCTTTACGCTAAGCTAAAATGCTATTTCTAGCCATTTTACAAGACACGATCATATTTATTTCAAGAAAATCCATGTTAGATCTTTTTTTTTTTTCTCTAGTAAGACCTTTGATATTAGGGCAAAAAAAATCGTATTTTTGATATGATTTTTCTGTGAAAATATATATATATTAAAATGATCCGCACTCATAAATCAGTATCACCATCTATAATCAAATTGATCAATAGCAGCATGAAATACAGTATACCAGTGCAACAGAGATTTATGAAGAGTGTGGGTAAGAGATTAAAATCCTCATTCAAGCCCATAGGAACCATCGACTTCAAACAATGCATCCAATAGGCTTCCCATTGTAGAAGTTTTTTCTCCACATTCCCACCTCTTCTATAACTTTCTACTTTTTCAGTTCCTGTACAAGTTAACTGTTTTATATTGTGATTACAATCAAGAAAATGTCTTGAGATTGGCGAGGTGACGTCATGTCTTCTAATGGCTGATTTATGTTCACTTAGACGTGTTTTTAAAGATCTTGACATCTTATCAATATAAATGAATGAGCAGGGGCAATTTTAACATATAGATTACATGTGTCGTAGAACATGTGATCAATGAATTAATATGATATATTCTCCCCATGTGTACATCTGTGAATTGATTAGTTCTTATTATAGATGAGCAAGCCGCACAGTTTCTGCATGGATAACAACCCTTTATGAATGCGTGTTTCTTTTCTACAACTACATCTGATTTTACCAATTTATTTGCCAAAAAATTGTTTGTAACGATGGATCTGTAGAAAGAATGTACCAGTATTTTTTTTAATAATATTTCTGATTTCCTGAGAGGACTTATTGTAAGTTAGTACACATTTAACTGAAAATGGTCAACTCTTTCTTTTATGATTTGGACCCTCCCATCTACATTAAAACAATCTCCACCTTTGGTTTCCTTTCGCTGTAACCTCCGTTCTCTTTCACCCTCACGCCTTTCCACTGCTGTCTCTACCTCTCTTCCCACACTAAATGTATTTACCACGCTAAATGTAAACACTGCCACAGACACACTTAGCTCTACTTTAACATCCTCTCTAGACAACATCTGTCCTATCTCCTCTAGGCCAGCACGTGCTACACCACACAGCCCCTGGCTGTCTGATGTCCTTCGTGAACATCGGACTGACCTCAGGGCAGCTGAGAGGAGATGGCGGAAATCTAAAGATCCAGCAGATCTAGGTAAATATCAGTCTCCGCTTGCAACTTTTTCAGATAATGTTAAATCTGCAAAAACCTCCTATTACCAGAACACGATCAACAGCACCACAGACACCCGCAGCTTGTTTAGAACATTCACAATTTAGGAAATCTACAAATTTCAGTAATGCGTTTTCTGTCCCTGTCCCAATTAGAAAGCAGTCATCACTGTATCTCATCCATAATTTTACATCTTTGATGAAAGGATTATTGTTGTAAATATAATTCGATTCAAATCTCCCCATAAAAAGATTGCCATAATTTGGAGCTAATGGTGTTCCGATGGCAGTTCTGTGTGTTTGTAAATATAAATCATTAATCAAATAAAAAATTATTCTTAGTCAAAACAAACAAATGTTAAATCCATAATAAACTCAACTGGTCTATCGGAAGTTTTCAGGTGTTGTAAAAAAATTAACTGATTCTAAACCCTCTGTATTGGGAATAGACATATATAGTGAAGAGACATCTAACGTGACCAGCCAATCTTTTTCTTCTAAATGCACTGATTGTATTTTGGTCAAGAATTCAGTAGTATCTTCTATAAATGATGGAAGGCTTTTTACGTAAGACTGCAATTGTTAACCTACAAATTGAGAAACCTTTTCTGTTAAAGAACCAATACTTGAAACTACTGGGCGGTAAGGAGGGTCAGTGCTGCATTTATGGATTTTTGGGAGAGCATACAACGCCGGTATCACCGGATGATCATTTATCAAAAACTTGAATTCCTTTTCCGTTATCCATTTATTCTTAACAGCTTTATTCAACAGTGAATCAAGTTCTGATTTAAAATTAGATGTTGGATTGAACAATAATTTAGTATAACATTTCTCATCCTTTAACATATCATCCTTATATACATATATTTATCTTGTATCACTATACCCCCTCCTTTGTCTGCTTTTTGAATAATAATAGATTCATCCTGTGCTAGCTCTTGTAATGCATGTCGTAAATTTCTGCCTAAATTATACCTATTAAATGAAGCATGTCCACTTTCTAAAATATCTAAAATGCTGAAGACAAGATCAATATGCTTAATGTGGTTTTAGAAGCAACACTGCATTAGATATTTAGGCTTTTTTCAGAGAATGTCTTACTGTACTGGCAGAGTTGTTATAGTCAAAACAAGTAAAAAAAAATCCACCATTGTTGAAGAAGTAATCCAAAGTATTTAGAATACGTTACTGACCTTGAGTAATCTATCAGAATACGTTACAAATTACATTTTACAGCATGTATTCTGTAATCTGTAGTGGAATACATTTCAAAAGTAACCCTCCCAACCCTGTTCATAGATAGTAGAGGTGTAGTCAAGTAATTGTTTTGAGTGAATTCATTGCCTTTATAACTTAATAGATCCGGACAGAAAAATGAGCGTCACTAAACAGAAAAACTTCTCAAAAAGCGATATGAACTGTAACAGTAAATATTGCTATAGACTGTTTCTACAAATTATGTAACACTAGTAGGCCTATATCTTGTATATCATGTTTCAAATGTAATTTTATAAAACGTGTAGGTCTGGTTCTTAATGCTGATTGTTCAGCACAGTTTTCCAACCGTGCATGAAGCAATTACGAGATAAGTTACGATACCATTATATACTGTGAATATAATTCAGGCATGTGATCGGCTAAGCACAAAAAAAGCAGGAAAATGTACCAAGCGAAGTGGAGGACAACGAACAGTACCCCCCAAATCAGTAATCAACATTAGTTTTATATATATATATATATATATATATATAAAACTTTTAAATCAAATGTTGTATATGTTAACATTAATTAATGCAATAGGAACTTACGTGAACACTGAAATATGTATTTTTATTAACAAACATTGACAACCTTAATTAATTCCTTAATGCTCATGCTTAATGCTTAACTTGTCTAAACTGAACATTTTCTAATGTCTGCACTCAGGGGCATAGTTTTGATTACTGGAAACAAGCAAGTACACCCCCCCCCCTAATATTTATACCACGATCAATGGAAACATGTAGATGCTTCAAACTGCAACCCCCCCCCCCCAATATTCAAGCCAAATCTATGCCCTTGTCTGCACTGTATATGCAGGGTTTTATGATTAGACATACACGTGGTTCGACATACTGGCAATGAGTACTTAAGATGAATGTCACGATTTCACTGCAATTTGCTATTTATAACCTGTCAGCAACTGTGACAACGATTCAAAGCCATTTTATATCAGACCATTTTATTTCTCCTGATGAATTAATATAAACCTGTCTTACAGTGCATCCGGAAAGTATTCACAGCGCTTCACTTTTTCCACATTTTGTTATGTTACAGCCTTATTCCAAAATGGATTAAATTCATTATTTTCCTCAAAATTCCACAAACAATACCCCATAATGACAACATGAAATAAGTTTATTTGAAATCTTTGCAAATTTATTAAAAATAAAAAATGAAAAAAAAAAAAAAAAAATCACATGTACATAAGTATTCACAGCCTTTGCTCAATACTTTGTTGAAGCACCTTTGGCACCAATTACAGCCTCAAGTCTTTTTGAGTATGATGCTACAAGCTTGGCACACCTATTTTTGGGCAGTTTCTCCCATTCTTCTTTGCAGGACCTCTCAAGCTCCATCAGGTTGGATGGGGAGCGTCGGTGCACAGCCATTTTCAGATCTCTCCAGAGATGTTCAATCGAGTTCAAGTCTGGGCTCTGGCTGGGCCACTCAAGGACATTCACAGAGTTGTCCCGGAGCCACTCCTTTGTTATCTTGGCTGTGTGCTTAGGGTCGTAGTCCTGTTGGAAGATGAACCTTCGCCCCAGTCTGAGGTCCAGAGCACTCTGGAGCAGGTTTTCATCAAGGATGTCTCTGTACATTGCTGCATTCATCTTTCCCTCGATCCTGACTAGTCTCCCAGTTCCTGCCACTGAAAGACATCCCCACAGCATGATGCTGCCACCACCATGCTTCACTGTAGGGATGGTATTGGCCAGGTGATGAGCGGTGCCTGGTTTCCTCCAGACAAGACGCTTGCCATTCAGGCCAAAGAGTTCAATCTTTGTTTCTCATGGTCTGAGAGTGCTTCAGGTGCCTTTTGGCAAACTCCAGGCGAGCTGTCATGTGCCTTTTACTGAGGAGTGGCTTCCGTCTGGCCACTCTACCATACAGGCCTGATTGGTGGAGTGCTGCAGAGATGGTTGTTCTTCTGGAAGGTTCTCCTCTCTCCACAGAGAAACGCTGGAGCTCTGTCAGAGTGACCATCGGGTTCTTGGTCACCTCTCTGACTAAGGCCCTTCTCCCCCGATCGCTCAGTTTGGCCAGGCGGCCAGCTCTAGGAAGAGTCCTGGTGGTTCCAAACTTCTTCCATTTAAGGATGATGGAGGCCACTGTGCTCATTGGGACCTTCAATGCTGCAGACATTTTTCTGTACCCTTCCCCAGATCTGTGCCTCGATACAATCCTGTCTCGGAGGTCTACAGACAATTCCTTGGACTTCATGGCTTGGTTTGTGCTCTGACATGCACTGTTAACTGTGGGACCTTATATAGACAGGTGTGTGCCTTTCCAAATCATGATTCACTGAATTTACCACAGGTGGACTCCAATCAAGTTGCAGAAACATCTCAAGGATGATCAGTGGAAACAGGATGCACCTGAGCTCAATTTTGAGTGTCATGGCAAAGGCTGTAAATACTTATGTACATGTAATTGTTTCGTTTTTTTTTATTTATTTTTTTAATAAATTTGCAAAGATTTCAAACAAACTTCTTTCACATTGTCATTATGGGGTATTGTTTGTGGAATTTTGAGGAAAATAATGAATTTAATCCATTTTGGAATAAGGCTGCAACATAACAAAATGTGGAAAAAGTGAAGCGCTGTGAATACTTTCCAGATGCACTGTACTTGAATGAAGTCCCTGATAATTATAGCTAAAAGCCATTGTTACGCACAACCCATAGCATTGACTACTTCACAATTTAGCACAGCCTTGAGTGCTTTTATAAAATGAGAAGATGTAGTCCCTGACAAGGGACTAACTAAGGCTAATAATTGGTTACTTTGTGTGCTGTGCGTAGCAGGTGTTTCATATCATAGCTTTTTTACATTTATAACATTTGTTATTACATTACAATTTATTCCACAGCTGTAATGTTGTACTGACCAATCAGAATACAGGAGTGCTTTCTGTTCTACAATACGTAATATTACAGTTACATTAATAAACAAAATAGCATCGAATGTACCACTACAACAGACATTGTAAATTCTTTATATGCACTGAAACATAAACCTATTCTTTTAATATGCTGAATGCTTTCACAAACATCACTGCATGCAATGTCAGAAACATACATCAGCGTGTAGACTGACCGTGAGGGATGTGCGTCTGTCATTTCCCGGCTGCAGTCTGTTAAACTCCTCGCAAAATCCTGTGAACTCCATCGGGGAGTGGGGGGGTGGCGGCGAGCGCTCGCTGTGGCTGTTACTGAGCGTGGACTCATCCGCTGTTATGATCTCCCAGCTCTAAACACACACACAGATGTGAAAGTCTGTCATTTGTCAGAGTGTTTGGAAGAAGTCACAGAACAATGTGTGTTTGTGAGTGTGTATACGTACTCAACTCTAGTTTGGGTACAAAATTGTCCCCAAAAGTGAGCTGAACCATCTCTTAGGCTTATGGTAAGGTTAATCTATAGTAAATGTAATTAGCTTTACATAAAAAATAGAAGTCTATAATATGTCTGCATTTAGAGAGCTAAGTGAACATGTTTGTTCAAGTGTGTGTGTTTAAATACCTCAGGTGAATCTCTGCGCTCATGGTTTCCGTTGTGTTCAGAAATTTGTCTGCGCATGAGGAATGCGCGCTGAGACTCGGTCTGTGTGTCCTGTCTTTGTTCATCGTCTCTCTGACTGTCCCTGTCAAACAGGACAAACACATTTCAGCGCTCAAACAATGACCCAGTTTAAATCTCTAACTAGCGCAAGTGTGTTCACAATGTATATTGGGTTGTGTGTTTAGAGTGTGTTGGTGTTGTGTATATCATTTAAAATGTACGTTGGAATTGTGTGCATGTGTTATATGTAATATGTGTGTTTAAAGTGTAAGTGCTCATTACTGTATGGTGGGTCTGTGCCACTGGGTGGTCCTGCTTTCATGGTTGACATAGTAGGTTCGGCCCAGGTTGTCCTGCCTCTCCTCCCAGCCAGGGGGCAGCACAGGCAGCTGGTGTGGCTGGTGCGGACTGCACAGTTCATGAGGATCCAAAACCTCCCAACCAGGCTACAACACAGAAATTAAGACTGCATGAAACATTCAGCCTCTCTGGCATAATTAGTAGCAAAATTTCACCATTTCTATTGCTCAAACTTTGGGTTGGGGTTTTGAACATGAATGGATCTCAACACAGATAGCACATCTCCAAGATGTCCATTTAAGGGTGTTTCACCTGGAAAGCATCGCATTCTAATTAACATCTGATAGACATCTTAAAAAGAGCTGATTTACATACATTCGAAATCATAAACTTCTCAAAGACATCAGCTGAATGTCTTACTGATATCTGAGAGGAAACTGATCTGTTAAGACTCGTTTCATTCATGTGTTTATTACTTTAATAAAATGAAGCCCCACAAAACAACAAATGTTGAGTATGATGACTCTCACAAGCCGTCAGACTTTATCGAGCTTACAGCACAAAATTGAGGGAAAAATAAGAATACACGGCCTTGGTCTGCCACCGCAGTGCTGTAATGACTTCTGGGATTTCAAATGGGTACTTGCGCACCAGTGACCATCCGATGCATTCTCGATATTTGGCCTGATCGAGAACACATTTGGGTATTTATATGCATTCTCGGTACTTGCGATCTTGAGTATTGGAATTGAACTTCGGCAGTGGATGATGACGTCAAACAAGTCCGTAAGAACACATAAGAACGCACATTGAGCATTAAGCCTCAATTCGCTGCAACTACAATACTATAAGAACGCGCAAAATGATTGGCAGGCAGAAAGCGTCAAAGACGGCGGCCCGCAGACACATATTTGTCTACAGCTGTCACAGAGACTGGTGAGATATCTCTCGACAATTATTTCAAACAAAACTGTATTAAAAAGAGATGTTTGTGTATATTTTCTGTTGTTAATCGCAGCAGTAATTCAAGTATTTTGTATGCGTTTATGATGCTTTTTCGGTGGTAATCGACAGCTTATTCAGCATAAATTGTACTGAACCCAGCACATTTCTTTAAAGAAACGTATTAGAATTCATACAAGGGAAAGTCACAAAAGGAATCTATATTACACTTTCATGGGCTCACCATCAAAGACAAACATTTGAGGGTGGTGCCACTCAAACCTACTTTAATTATGTTCTTTCCTTTCTAGAATTAACGGGTAAACATTAAAACACTTGTGTTTGTTAGGAAGGCTTACGTTGGTGTGTGATTAACATTTGAAGTATTCTTACATCCAGATTCTCGTTCTGTTCAGCGAGGTTGTCCTCCGTATCATTGTTTTTGGGCAGGTAAGTCATCTTCAGTCGTAGGTGACCTTTTACCCTGGACTTATGACTGCAACAAATACAGTTAAACAGATACATCAACAAAAGATCCACATCAAAACACCCGAAAAACGCTTTTAAATGCAAAACTCAGCTGAACTGTATCAACGGTGTTTACATGTTTCAAATGAATACAATACATAGCTACAAGGAATGACGTGATAGGAGGTTAAAAGTGCTAACGACAGCAACTAACAGAATTACACAAGTTAACATTAGGTTAAAACCCAACTGATGTTTGGGGAATAAACCATGCAGGTATCAAGGTGGTGAAAATAGTGTCTGAAATAACAGTTAAATCTGCAGCTAACCTTCTCGGGTGCAAGAGGAAGTCCTTGAAAGTGTACGGCCGTTCATTGTTTGGATTTTCTGTCTGTGGACATAAAAGGAGAAAACGCTTTTAACTTCTGCCTCAAGTTACATTCTTTATTTCTGTAATTCAACTCCATTTCTTTCACATTTAACATAATGCATTAAAATAACAAGAGTTGAAAACAGTGTAAGAAACAAAGTGAGATGTAACTGACATATTTAAGTCTGAATGTTCGGCCAACGAACACTCGGCCAACGAACACACACTTATAAAGTGAGTTTAATGTTCACAATGACTCATAATTAGGTGTAACTGACCAGGAGGTTTATTTATTTTACAGTGTGTTAAAATGGGAGTGTCTCTAAAGACATATGAGATAGACCTTCTAAAAATAAGAGCTAACATCTCATTTTAAACTATAGGCTTATTAGTGAACACGATACAACACAAGTCAGGAGCTTTAACAAAGCAGACAATTAATAAAACTGGGCCCACTTTATATTAGGTGTCTTTAACTATTATGTATTTAAGCATTTGATACAATGCACATACGTGTTGTTGCACTGGACTTACATTTAAAGTACCTAAATTTAATTACATTTGTAGTTACACTGTTAACCTTACCTCTAACCGTTAGGTCTGGGCGATATGGCAAAAAAATAAAATCTTGATTTTTATCGATTTGTAACATATGGATGATTCACGATTCAATTTTTTTGAACTTTTAAATGTAATCCAACATGATTCAAATTGTATGTTCTTTATTAGAATGCAAGGCAACTTAGGGGGCCTGGGTAGCTCAGTGAGTATTGACGCTGACTACCACCCTTGGAGTCTCGAGTTCAAATCCAGGGTGTGCCGAGTGACTCCAGACAGGTCTCCTAAGCAACCAAATTGGCCCGGTTGCTAGGGAGGGTAGAGTCACATGGGGTAACCTCCTCGGTGGTCGCGATTAGTGGTTCTTGCTCTCAATGGGGCACGTGGTAAGTTGTGCGTGGATCGCGGAGAGTAGCATGAGCCTCCACATGCTGTGAGTCTCCGCGGTGTCATTCAAAACTAGCCACGTGATAAGATGCGTGGATTGCCTGTCTCAGAAGCAGAGGCAACTGAGACTTGTCCTCTGCCACCCGGATTGAGGAGAGTAACCGCACCACCACGAGGACCTACTAAGTACTGGGAATTGGGCATTCCAAATCGGGGAGAAAAGAGGATAAAAAAAAAAAAATAACAAAAAGAATGCAAGGCAACCTGGTTAGAGAAATACAAGATCTTTTCATTACAGGAAACAAAGGTGTGCAAGAAAAATGTACAAATGCACCATAGGGGGAAGTTGTCAACAGATTGTAAATGTAAAATAAATTAAAATCTAATAAACCCAGATGTTCAGAAATAACAGAATAAGAAAACTGCTAAATAATTCTTAGCCAGTGAAGGTATTAATTTTATCTATAAATTGTCAAATTTATCTAGAAAGTACTCATTGTATATCAAACAATTTGTGTGTATATTCATAAACCACTGCAGATAGAGACGCACCCTCTAGCGGTTCACGCTGAGCAGTGCAGCAATATGAAATCATTTATCATTACAATTCAACTCGCAAAGTTTGTCAAAATGATCACTTCCCAAATGTTGGCTAGTAGATGCAGTACACTTGAAACACGTCACACAACAAAGCAATAATTAGCGATCTATTTGAAGCATCCTGGCAAAAGGAGCGGCAGATGTTTGATTCTCCATGATTTGAAATGAAGCACCCATAACTGTCACGTAACTAACTCTTTATTATGGGTAAAAAGAAAAGAAAGGAGTCCGTTCATCAGCATGCGCACGCTGAGGCCAGTTATGGTCTTAAGCCGGTGTATACCTGCATGATGGACGAAGCTGAGCTACAATCACACTGTGTACAATCGTACTGGGAATATTACCGCTGTCTTTTATATCAGTCTCCGTGTTGTTAACCTGCCACGTTCATTTGGAGCGCGCCACACACGTGCAACTGATCAGATCGGGAGTGGCATTAAGACAAGTGCTATGAATTCTTTTTCTCTTCCTTATTCAGCCTTTGGTGGATTTACAACATCTCTAACTACAGCGTTTGCAATATTTTTTTGCAAAATCTTGATTTCTCGATTTAAAAAAATAAAACAGTGTGTCAAAACGCAAATTCGA
Source organism: Myxocyprinus asiaticus (assembly GCF_019703515.2). Lineage (NCBI taxonomy): Eukaryota > Metazoa > Chordata > Actinopteri > Cypriniformes > Catostomidae > Myxocyprinus > Myxocyprinus asiaticus. Next base: position 8,711,725 of record NC_059361.1, read on the forward strand.
ATTAAATCGCAAAAACCGCCCCGCCCTACTAACCGTAAACCTAACCCTAACCCTACCACTACTCCTAAACCTACCTGTACTTCAACCTCAGTAGTGGCAAATGTGAATTTTGAGAGAATTTTGCAAAACAACATGTAGTTACACAATAAATACATGGTATTGTATGTATTTTAATGTTAGTACATAGCAGTTAAAAACACCTAATATAAAGTGGGACCATAAAACTAGCATTTAATATGCATTATAAACACTCACTGGGATCGGATGTAGAGGAACATCCACTTGCCCGAGGAAATCATCTCTTGTCTGCAGAGAAAGAAAAAGTTATGTCAAGATTAGAAAAAGAATAACTTTAACAAAACCTTATGATTCTATTAGAAAGATAAAATCATCTTTACATCCATGACGGTAAATTCCTTCTAATTAATTCACCATTAGAACAAATGTAATGTGTTTCCACTGAATCTATTACAAATTTTGCATGCACACACACACGCACGAAACAAGTTAGTATTTACTGTATATAGATCTAATTTACATTAATTGTTCTTAATAACCCTAAAGTGTGAAACCCATCCTGCACTGTTTGTGCTATAGACATTACTGATACGATCACTAAATATCATATTAGATGTCCAGTGTCCTGTCGGTGCCCCTCCAAATATTGCAAATTTAACAGTCTGCTTTGTGAATAAAATAAATTACATTAAACACTTAAACCTGACAGTAGTTGTAGGAAATACTCTATAAAAGACGTCACTGTTATGAAGACACTGACCTTATCTGAGATGTTACAGTGCTTACATTGTTTACAGTTACATAAGTACTTGAGTTATATATATATATATATATATATAAACAAGGTTTTATAAAGGTAGCATTCCCAGTGGAGTATCCCTCAGACTGTGAGTGAGCTGCAAAAATAGAGTGAAGGTCAAAGTAGGCCAAGAGAAAGAGAGGAAAAAAAAAGAGAGAGAGAGAGTGAGAGAGAGAACAAAAAGAGGCGGAGAGAGAGTTTGTTTTCGGAAAAAAATCATTCCCATTGAAAAACCTTTTCCAGCTGGTGCCATTCATTTCAATGGCTGGAAGCACTTTAAATATATTTTTATATCAACCTTTATACACACTCTCATTATGTTAACCGAAACAATATGAAAAGTTAAACACACATTACCTAAATGAGGCATTCGTCTTTCAAAATGGTGTCAGACGGTTTTGTTTTATAGTACCTTAAACTAAAACGTGTCTATCAACACATAGGACTTCCTTGCAAATGACTGACCCACTTTCAAAAGGGGTAAATCATTTTTATTTTTTTTTTACAGCGTTTATAAAGCCATAATGGTGACTAAACCTCAAATGTATTCCCTCTTTTTTTATTGCCTGCCTCATATGTTTGTTCTGATTTTGGGTCAAACCACAAAGCAGTTCTGCCACTCTGCCGGGCGCCATGTCTGGTGTCAAGCCATGTCATTGAAGTTATTAAGCCAGCAAAGTGTAGTGCAGTATGGCAGAGTATAAATGAGCACAGAATAATAAAGCATAGCACTGCATAGTATGGTATACTATGATAAAGCATTGCAGAGTATAGCAATGCATGGTATTGCATAATAATACGACAAATGCAGCATAGTGATAGCTTAGCATAGCTATTGCAAAGTACCTAGCATGGCATTAAGGAGTCTATTGCGATATTGTATGACAGAGTCAAGTGTGGCAAAGTATAGTATAGCACAGCATAGTATGGATGCTGTAAGGTATGGCATATTGTGTCATGGTATAGCAGAGAATAGCATAATATCAGATAGTACAGTAGTGTAGAGGGCATAGTACAGTATAGTGGGAATGGTATAGTACTATATAGTATAGTGTAATTTAGCATAGCATTGTAGTGCAGAGCATAGCGTAGTATAGTATAGAACAGCATGAAATAGCAGAGTATAATGTAAATAATGAGAGGCATAATGTAGCAAACTAGGGTAGTGTAGAGAACAGAATAGTATGGTATGGTATAGTACTGAAGTATATATTAAAGTATAATATAGAACAGCATAAAATAGCATTTTAAAGTAGTGCAGTGTGTACGGTAGTATAGTATAATATACAGTAGTATAGTTTAGTATGGCATAAAATGTCAGCTGTGCGCTTTGTACACTGTGAAAGAGACCCACCCACACACACACCCACACACCCACAACCACACCCACAACCACAGTAGGGCTGCACAATTAATCGAAAAAAAATCGAAATCGCAATATGATATCATGCGATTATTACAGCAAAGGGCTGCAATTTAATTAAATAAATAAATAGTCTGCTCGCTTCAAAGTTTATTTGCACTACTCTGTCCAGTCTCTATTAAGTTAGAGCATTAATACAGTGTTTTCAGGGCAGTTCTGTGCTCCAAAACTCCATGTCATATTTACAATAACAGAAGTGCTCACAGTTCGGTTCCATTTGCTTATGTGCGCTAAACGCTTTATTTACACTAAACCGGCGCGTCCTGCGTGAAGCAGTATTTATTATCATTAGGGGCAGCAGCAGCATCTCAGTCTCCGACAGGCACAGATATCATTATAATAACGCAGAATACAAGATGGGGTATAATTCAAACATCTTTATTTAATGATTGCAGAGCACACAGCATTAACAGTAGCACCTGTAGAGTCCAGAAACCTGCGCTCATCCTCCGTTCTCCTGTCATCTGTTTACCTGTGAAAGCGGAACTAATATTACCAACACCAAACAAAATGAAAAGGAATGAACGTGCATATACTAAATCTATATAAATATTTAGATACTATAATATAATGCATTGTTAAATGAAATATAATAAAATAAAGAATAACAATAATTAAATAAAATAGTGACAAACTAACCAAAACTTTCATTTTAAGTTTAATTACACCAATGGGTTATCAGTTCAAATTCAGTTTGACATAAGCTTCATTCTTTAGGACTATCTTATATACAGTCGAGAACAGTTTGTGTTAGTCTATCTGTTTTTGAGGCATAGAGTAAAATGGAATATTTATTTAATAATATAATTTATTAATTATTTAATTATTCAACCAACCAGCAGTATTTTTTGAAAAAAAACAGATAGACGGTGGTTGGGTACAACATGAAAATGAAGAAGACAGTGTTTTTTTATTTATTTCACTGTTTATATATTTATTTGTTTGTGGGTGAATTGAAAAAAAAGGTCTCACTTTGGTTCAACCAAGAGTTGAGTCCTCTTAAAAAGAACCAAAAAGAGACCTTTCTTTCAATGTGAAAACCCCAGTAGCCATGTTGCAGTTGAACATGTGAAAAATATTACCATTTCTTTTTTTTTTTTGTCTATCATAATCGTAGTTCAAATTGCAATATTTTTCAAAATATTCGCAATATGACTTTTTGTCCAAATCGTGCAGCCCTAACTCACAGTGACGTCACTGCATAACACACGTGTCAAACTCGCTTTAGTTCATGTGGCCCGCGAGCTCATTTCTGAAACGTAGGATGGCAGGGGATCGCAACGTTTCACTGAACAATCAGTTAGTGCTTTCCTCGTGAATACTAATGACCCTTCCCCTTTCATCTGTATGTTTTGGAGCGCATTTTGCTCACTTCAAAAGCAGAATTAAACAGCACTACATGGATCAATTATCAACACGGCTCAATTATGGTTAGAGCAGCACGAGCGCAAAGCAGGTGCTTCAATTCGCACACTGGTCTCAACCGCACAGACTATTTTAAATGCGCTTGTAAATCAGTGAAGATGTGCGGCAGGGATTGCAAAACCCATTTGAATGCGGTGCAGAATCGTCTGTTGCAAAACTCTTATGTCTCGGTGATGAAACTAGTTACAAAAAAACAGCCCCCACATTCTAAATGGCGCTGACAAACTGAAAACAGGAGAAAACATAAATTAGAAGGCTTTTCAACTCTCAAATCACAACACAACGATTTAATGTAGTAACACTAACTGTCCGGTGTTGTGGGCCTGTGGACGCATGCACAACAGCACCGCTGCAGAAAGAAATCCTAAGGGAAACAATGGTATGGTAAATAATATGGTAGTGTATTGTATCGTAAAGTATAGAATAGTAGGGTCTAAGTTAGAATAGTTAAGTATAGTATAGCATAAAATAGCATAGCAGAATAGTTTAGAGTGGTATAATATTGTGTAGTATAGTATGATAAATAGTATGGTAGGGTATTGCATCGTAAAGTATAGAATAGCAGGGTCTAGATTAGTATAGTATGGCATAATAATATACCATAGTAGAGTAGTACAGAGAACAGTATAGCTTAGAACAGAATAGTATGGTATGGTGTAGTAATGTAGCATATACTGAAGTATAGTGTAGTAAAATATTGTATAATATTGTGTATGATAAACAGTATGGTAGGTATTGAATACAATAGTATAGAATAGTAGGGTCAATATTAGTATAGTATGGCATAACATAGCATAGTAGTGTAAAGCATAGTATAGTATACTATAGTATAATATAATACAGCATTGCATAATCTACCTGTAGCATAGTAGAGTAGTGCAGAGCATAGTATAGCATCATATTGTATAGTACTGCATAGTATAGTATAGTACAGTATAGAGTAGTAAAGTAAGTCCTGTTTTAAATGATGAACCTCATCTTTTGAAACAAGGCCACATGTTAGTGAAGCAAAAGTGGAAAAATGATGTGAAAGCAGCCGGATCCAATTGGCCTCGTCTGGCCAGGTAATGAGAGGGAAAACAGTAGGCTAAATGATGCCAAATGTTTAAAGAGAACACTTAATGATGGAAGCTCAAGAGAAAAATTTTCTGCTACATGATGAGCATGGCTGCTACTGCAAAACACACCTGACAAACATCAACATTTCCTGACAATAACTCAACACTCAGTTTTATCAGCGGAGCTGATGACTCAAAGCTAAATGCTGCCGACCAAAGAAAACCAAAGCTTGCGACCATTTCTTCTCTTTCAGAAGGAGATGGTTTACAAGACCCCATGATTCAAAATGTCGAGTTTTATGAGTTTTATTAACGACTCATCTTGTAGTCAGTGGCATATATGAATTTTTGTCCAATAAAATGCTTTCTAGAATGAGAATACCTCTCCTCCTACTTGCCTCTGACTAGCAACTTCAAGTAGCAAATCATGGTTCATGGCTGTTGGCTAAATAAAAAATAAAAAAAGCCCCACCCAAACTTTCCGTTACAAGAGGAAATACATCAACACAGGAAAGAAAACTGTGATTTTAGAAATGCTACATACAACAGTAGCTTAAAACAATGCCTATATAGCTATTTGTCTGTTAGTTAACATTAACCAACAGCCTGCGCAGCCTAAGTGAAATGAGCTGAAAAGGAAAGTTGTTTCAGTGGTGGACCAAATTATTTCATTTGATGAAAGATTACAAAGACATTTTTTCCTGAAATAATGTGCACCGATGAATCATGTACAATAAGATCAGAAATGAGCATGTACTCTAAATCTGTCGAATCCAAGATAAATTAAGCTGTTATTGAAAGAATTCTAATTATTTTCATAAATCTATTAGCTTTTAATGCACCACAGCAGGAGAGCCATTGCTAAAGACATAACAAGTGCTGAATTGTTGACTGATAAAATTAATCAAGCACAGAGACAATCTGTGGAAAAACACAACAACTGGCACACACATACACACACAGTCATCTACTAACAAAACCCCTGGCAAACACACACACACACAGTAATCTGCTAGCTCTATAGAAGCACTGATTACTTTGACCTCTGCCAAAGATCACACAGTCATGAGTTAACTAATCTGTCACTGAACACAAGGTGTGACAGTGTCCCTGAGCAGGACACAGAGGAATTGTAAGCTAGTTACAACCAGGTATAAAGTATACAAGGCAGAATTTTGCAAGTATGCATCTGAATTGTATTGTAATGTATTGCACTGTATTGTCTTACAGTTGCTGACATCTTCCTGGTATCATTTCTACACATCCAAACAACCTACAACAATATATTAAAAAGTATTCATATGGTCCAACATCACAAATGGTGTGCACAAACAACCAGCATACTGAAATTACAGCCTTCAAATTTGTATTAGATTACACAAGCGTACAGTGGCGATAAAGGTAACAGCCACTGGTAATTGCTTGTGCAACCTGTTTTCTAACACGCCGTTAAAATCAAAGGCACACAGAGAGAGTGCAAATTAAATTAGTGTAAGGGTGAGAAAGCAAGACACTTGATGATCTGAAAACATGCCCTAGCTAAGGAACGACCTGCTGGACAGAGAACATGTTATCCCTAACTGTAGAGTCCCCGCATCGTTTTGCCCCATCAACCCTCCCCCCAGTCAGCTGACCTTTGCCCCAACAGCTGAGACAGCCCAACAGCCAAGTGCATCCCGTGCATATCGTGTTGAACCCGTGGGCTGGACTGTGTGGTGCTCAGCCAGACTAACTGGAGTCAAGGGGAATATTTTAAGAGCTCTGTATTTATAGGCCTAGGGCTGTGGGGGACTCTGAGGGGCTCAGCTATCTATAATTATCCCCAAGGTAAATACTTACACTGACTGCAGAGTGTTAACAGATTAATAAAAACGGAAAACCCCTCTAAAACACGACATGTGCATGCAAGCGAGTAGTTTAGTTTTTCAGAGAAAAACTTGCACTTTGTTGCAAGTTTTTGTCTGCAAGCCAGCCAGCCTGAATAAATTAGTTCTAAATTTTCATGTGAATTTGTTATAATCTGGTCAACCCAAAATAATCCTTAATAAAGTTTTTAGGTAATTTCTCAAATGGCAACAACCATTGTAAGCATTTTTTTTTTTATCCCCCTTTCTCCCCAATTTGGCATGCCCAATTCCCACTACTTACTAGGTCCTCATGATGACACGGTTACTCACCTCAATCCGGGTGGTGGAAGACAAGTCTCAGTTGCCTCCGCTTCTGAGACAGTCAATCTGCGCATCTTATCACGTGGCTCACTGTGCATGACACCGCGGAGACTCACAGCACGTAGAGGCTCATGCTATTCTCCGCGATCCATGCACAACTTACCACGTGCCCCATTGAGAGCGAGAACCACTAACTGCGACAACGAGGAGGGACAATGTGACTCTAAACTCCCTAGCAACCGGGCCAATTTGGTTGCTTAGGAGACCTGGCTGGAGTCACTCAGCACACCCTGAATTCGACTCGCAACTCCAGGGGTGGTAGTCAGCGTCAATACAACAGGGGGCCGGGGTAGCTCAGCGAGTAAGCATTCTTATTAAATTGTGGGATTTATAATTTATGTTTAAAGGTTTCCCAAAATATCTAGAATTTTAATGTGATTTGAATTCAATTTCAGGGCGAAAGAGTAAAATTACACCCTTATGTACAAGATAAAACTAAGTGGTCTTACAAATACTTCTTTTCCACATGCTAACAGAAAGGCTTACGGTGGCATTTCTCTCCATGCAGGTTGGAACATGATCTTCTTTGTCGTTTGTGCCGCAATCCTTTAGAGTATTTGATATTCTTGCACCTGTGCCTTGAGATACATGAATGTGTACATGTGGAGGGCCATTATTAGAATGCATGCGTGCTGCATTTGAAACATGACAAGATATCTCAGTTTTAGCACAGGGTAACTCCAGAGAAATACTTCTGTGAAGGATGTGATGAGAGCCTTTTTTTAAGGACTTATCCAAATTACTGCTAGTTGGACAAGTGTTGTGTCTTCTTTCTGTCGATGATGACCTTCCGCTTGGCAGCATACATGCTGAGGTGCTACGGAACAGCTTTACCTTATGGGGTTCTGGTACGTTGTCTGATTGTGGGCCCTCAGGAGGTTTAGAACAGTCAACGTTAACCTTAGTCTTGGCAGAACCTCCTTTTCCTGTAGGAAGTGGTCGTTGGTTTGCAAAGTGTAGTAAAACGCTGGAGTGTCTTTCTGTTCGCTCTGGTCCTGATGGTTGTTCCGGGGGTACACTGAAATGCACGATAGGTTTGGCGTCTCTTTGCTCAGCCGACATACAGCTGGTTTTGGACAGCCGCAAACCATTAACTGCTGTGGCGATGGATCCCTTCATGTCATCTTGTGACGGATCCGCACTGGACAGCTGCATCTGATGAGAAGTTTGAAAGGAGCTTCGCGCAGATGGAGGGAGCGGCGGAATCATGGGAGATGCTACTGGACTAACAGGGGATGCAGGCGGCGAGGTACAGGGGCTCTGTGGAAAGATCACCAGAGAAGAGCAGCGACGCAAGGGTACCCTTGTCTTCCGCCGCAACACGGTCCTCTCCTGAGCCGCCCTTCGGTCTGAGACATCCGGTTCGAAGATGCTATTGCTGCTGCAGTAACCGGCATCACTCGTGCTACTGCTACAGGAACCTCCATCGTACGTGCTCCCATTTCCACCCACACAGCTCGCAAGCTCTCCATCCTCCCCGGCGCCACCGTCAATGTCGCTGCTTTGTTTGCAAGGCTGCAAGGAGATCTGCAGTGTGCTTTTTCTGCTCGCTTCACTTCCATTAACCTTGGGGATAAATACGGTGGAGTGCCGTTGTAAATTACCATACTCTGGTGACAAGGGAGGTAAAGCCAGTGCCAGCTGTCCCGGAGTAACCTTCATGTGGACAGAGCTGTGCGCCAGGCCCTCGCTGGAGCTACGGCTGGCAACAGTGAGCCCACCCTCCTCGGCATGGCTGCAGCTCTCTGACAGAGGGTCTGTGTTGCTTCTCCTTGAAGCGAAATGCAATCGCAGGTGTCTTGCCATGCAGACGAGCCTCCTAATCCAATGAATTCAATGGAAAGCACGACATGGCAAACCTGCTCACGAAATTAACAAATAAAATAAGACGTCAACGAGCAGGAAAGCAACTGCTCCTGGTCCAGAGCTGTGATCGCAATCATTAGATGTTGCACATAGCCAAAATAGCAGCGGTGACAACGGACATTCTTTCCAAAGCTCCTCAGAAGCTAACAGCCATGAGAGGTCAAACGCACCATAAAGAACAGCCGCTAACATATAGTTCTACGAGGACACCAGTTGACAGCCCAAAGATCTTCCTCTTTGAAGTAGGAGCAAACTTATAAAGCTTTACAGAGCAACTGCTCCATACAGGAACAATCCCTCTTGTTTGCAGAGGGCTCCACAGACCTCAGGAGTGCATCAGCTGTGCCTTCTGTAGTTTCGCAAGAACTGATTCAGGCATGGGTGCCCTCCCCCCGTCTTACCCTGCTGCAAAAATCAACAATCTGTGTGCATGCCAGGATGGAGAGAGGTGGAACTGCTTGCTCCTGTTCAAGCCAACCTCAACTCTGCTACCTCTTCTCTTGCAGCAGTGACAGCCCAGTGTCTAGAGTTTCTGCAAAGCTGCACCCCTGCTAATATTTTTAACCCACTAGGATAGAGTTACAGGAAATAAAGAGGAAGGGGTTTTGGCTTTATTTTGTATCAAACTGGGAGATTAGGTTTCCAAACAGCATTCAGGTTCTGAATCAACCAGTGTGTTGCAGATACGCATAGAACAGGGTGTTGAAACCGCCAAGCTCATAAACTGAACGCTTGGCTCAATTCTCTAGTTCCAACCATGCACAGCTTGAAGGCATAATAGCTTCATCTAAAAATTCAGTCAGGAAAACTACCCAAAGTAAACAAGCCAATTTGTGTGCTTCTGTTAGTGCCAAGAAACAGCCTCCAAGTCAAATACTGAGCTTGTTGTGCCCATTCTCACATGGACACATGCCACATCACGTGTCATTTGACACCCACTGTTGCAGCCATTTAAGACCATGTTTGTGTAAGAGACATGCCATCTCATCAGTCAGGGGCGATTGCACCAGGGGTAAGTGCAGTTACCATAGCACACAGGTCAAGTATATGAAACCTTACTTTTTCATGAATAAAAATGCAGTATATGCAAGATATAGGAAAATTTTAAATGGAATATTATGCTGTGGAAGTATTTTAACCATGGTCTTTTGTAAAATGACTGAACATAGTCTAATAATGGGCTTTTTTGTTTTGGGGAAAAACAGAGACCAACTACTCCTAAGAGCAAGAGTGTTAGAAAACGAAAATGCACTATACGCAAGAGAGAGAGATTGGAAAATTACGTTGTGGAAGTATTTGAATTACTATCCCTTGTAACACGACTGAACAAAGTCTAGAAACATTTTCTCAAAATGAGACGCAGATCCATAGTAAGTACACCAGAGCCGACAAAGTGCTAAATGATGTGTCACCCATCCTTTAAGCTACCACATTCCTAAGGAGATGGAAATAGCATGCATGCTTGGTTCATGCCAATGAACACATTCTAGCAATGACATGCCAGTTTTTCTTATATCCAATAACAGGGCTGACCTACCTGTCACATACAGGAGGATGAGTGCAGTTTATAGTCTTATCAAGACTTACTGTTCTATCATTAACACTGCTTCCTTTATGCAAGCGTTTGCTTAACCTTCCTCGTTATTCACGGATGACGCCGTCAGCGTGTGATGGATAGAACCCCCCCAACATGTGTCACGCGTCATTCACTTTTATGTGTTTTAAAGCAGTTACTTTTCACTTTTAACAGCACCCAAGGGTAGATTTAATTTCCCATACCAGCGTTTTATGGTGGCTACTTGCAAAAAGGCATCCTTGTTCATTCATTACACACTAGCTGCTGATTTTACATAGCCGAACTCAACACTAACATGCAAAATGGATTTGAGACTGCTAAACTACATGTAAGATTTTATTACCAAGCAAACACTTCAAGGGATAGAAGAAAGCATTTAACTTAACATTTTGCACCATTAGTGGCACCAAACAGAATGACAAAAAAAATAACGCTCCAAACTCATGCCAATAGCGGGGCCAATATTGCTGTATTACTTTACAATATTAATTTAATCAATAAGTGAAAGTGTCAAATAACAGGATGGTTACTGAGATTAAGCGAGTAGTATTCGGCTGGTCATGTGATTCTAACATGGCAGCCCCCATGTGCGGACCCTCTCCATGTAGAATAAAACAACTTTTATAAGGTTACTGATATGACTGGAGTCTTCATTGATCATGATTACCTTTATATATTGCAAAATTACAAATCATGTCTTTAGAAGTTCAACTTTTTTAATGAGGAAAAAATTACTGAGTGCAGCTTTAAATCAATTTAGCTGATTCTTCAATAGCTACTACAGCAAACATTCAAACACAGAATTTCACCACTATTAGGCTGAAAAACCTTTTCACACCTCAATTCACTCATTCACAAATCTCAAATGAATTTGGTTTATATCACTGTAAATCAATGTGCCCATGTACATACCAAACGATTTTCATCAAACACCTCCAGTAACAGACGATGTTTCCTGGGATGTACCTGTGACAGAGAAGGAAAAGAGAGAAAAATCATTTTAAATTCTGAATTCTTCTACAATAACTATACAGGCACTATCTATGACCTCATATCAACTGAGAGACTGAATTTGTACTATTAAAAATGTGTCACATTGCAGGACCATTTTGAAATATGAGAAGGTCAAAAGGTGACTAAAAATAGTGAAAACTTCAAATGAAATCGTGAGCAGTCACAGGAACTAAAATATACACTTTATATGAATGTTCCTTAAACTTTTATATAAATTCTAACATAAAATCTTGATGATGAATAAAAATAAGTTGGATGGACATGTTATATGTCAACTACCCATTTATAAAAAGAAAAATAGAGCACATGTAAAATAAATCATATCTAATTTCAAGAAAGAGGGTCTGTTTATCCTCCATGCATAACCCTTGACTGTAAGAACCCTAAATGGCCAGTGACTCATAGCAGTGTGCCTGTAAGCTCAGTGGCAGCCCAGACAGCATTTAATTTAGCCCTCTCGTCAAGTCCCGGTGTTGGAATTCGGGCCAGTGCTTGGCCAAAACCTTTCTTATACCGCTATCTATATACAGTAATTATAGCCATGATTTACATAGTGAATATTACGTGCGATGACCAGTTTGTGCGCAAGTCGCACTGCCTGTTTCAGTGCAGTGTGAAAGCTGAACGAAAGACAGATATTTTACACATACAGTGGTCGCAAAAAAGAATTTGGATACTTAAGTCACACGTATAAATGTCTGAATTTCATTGCATTCAATAACAAAATATCAAAGCAAGAGTCACCTGTAAACAAATGATTTTAGAGCTTTTCTTCGAACTAAATTTTTCTGAGCCATTTTTTGAAGAGACAGCAACTGGTGTCAGGGTGATTTTTAGTGGATGTATGAAGTCAGTTCGTTATTAAGTTCACACCGGTGTCCTAGCAGAGTAATCACATTAACTATGGAAATGTATCACTTACGTTTGAAAACCACAAAGTGTAACAATACCTTGTGTCTTCATTTTTACAGTATATCTACACATCTAAGCTTCGTTTAAATAGTCGATACACAGTCCTCTTAAGATTGTAAAATGGGTTCTACCAACAAATTCTGTCATGCATTGATTGTACAGTGAGGTCTCCAGAGAATGTTGTGTTGTTATACAATGTATCTGTTGTTTCGCACCTGCATCTATCTGTACTTTCTGAGAAAATGTGCGATGTGTATGAAACAGAGACATGCACACCACATCAGTAAATGCGTCACAGCTCGTCACATGTCCACCACGAAACTGGACGGAATGTAAGAGGCACCCCTCTTCTCGAGCGGTCCCCGTAACTCAACTCCTAACCCCAGACCCCCAAACTCTGACCCCACAATGTGGGAATGCATCTCTTTTCACATGCTGCCCAAAGAGAAAGTTTAATATTTATTTATAATCTCTGATTGATTTTCTTTGAGCCTGACAGAGATAGACTTTCTGTTAACATCTGTCGACTAGACCTAACTAAACATTTAGGCCGTAAATGAAAATCAATAGTGAAGGAAGACACATGATAATTAAGTCAGATGTGATATAAATCATTTATATCAAATGTAAATAAATAAAAAATAGAGTACAGGCCCAAAAATCTATCAATCTATTGTTCTATCAATCAGCCTGTCATTATATCAATCTATCGTTCAATCTATCAGTCTATCATTATATCAATCTATCGTTCAATCCATTGTTCAATCTACTGTTAAATAGATCTACCTATCTATCTATTGATCAATCTATCCATCTATCCATCATTCAATTGTTCCATCTATCATTCTATCTATCATTAAATTGTTCCATCTGTCTATCGCTCAATCCTTCCATCCATCCTTCTATCTATCGTTCAATCTATTGTTCCATCTATCCATCATTCAATTGTTCCATCTAACGATCTATATATCTATCTAACGGTCAATCATTCCATATGTCTATCGTTCAATCATTCCATCCATCCTTCCATCTATCGTTCAATTGTTCCATCTATCGTTCCATCTATTGTTCAGTCGTTCCATCTATCTATCAATTGTTCCATCTATCATTCTATCTATCTATCATTCAATTGTTCCATCTGTTTAATCGCTCAATCATTCCATCCATCCTTCTATCTATCTATCGTTCCATCTATCCATCGTTCAATTGTTCCATCTATCTATCTATCTATCTATCTATCGGTCAATCGTTCCATCTATTGTTCCATCTATCCATCATTCAATCGTTCCATCTGTCTATCGTTCAATCACTCCATCTATCTATCTTTCTCCAAATCTATCGAGGTCCAATGCTTAAATTCTGAATTTTGCCCAACCCTTTTTCAAGCATAAAGCTAACATGATCTGTTGGATCAACAGCAAAGGATTTCTTAATAAGAACACATTTTGAATTAAACATCTTATGGGGCACAAAATAAAACCAGTGCAATTGCTTGTGTTCCTTTAATTTATGGTCCAGACCAGTCATGTGACCAGTCAAGATGCTGAACGATATGTTTCTTGTCTCAAGAAATGTAAAGGTAGTAGAACTGGAGGCTCTGTGGCATTTGACTATATTTCTTAGGTTAGTGTAAACACTGTTAGGAGCAGAGAAAAACACACACAGCGGGCATGTTACAGAATATATGCTGTTATATATACAAATGTTTCCTGCTTGGTGGTGTGCTTCACTAAAAAAAAAAAAAACAGATCCCCGTCACAAAAAACAAAACAAATATGAAAATATACTGCCATATACTCACACTCATGCTGTTCCAAACCCATATGACTTTCTTTCTTCAGTAGAATACAAAATGAGATGTTACAGCAGAATGTTAGTCTTAATCACAATTCCCTTCATTACATACTTTTTTCCATACAATGAAAGTGAATGGTGACTGAAGGTGTTGGCCCATAACGTTCTGCCTAGCCTAACATATTTTGTGTTCCATAGAAGAAAAAAAGTCATCCGGGGTTGGAACAACATTGGGGTGAGTTAATGATGACGTAATTTTCATTTTTATGTGATCTCCACGTAAAAAAAACATGCATTATTGTCTAGCAATATCAATGGATGTAGATCAATTTATAAAATAGGATAAGAATACTAAAGTAGAAAAAAATAAAAAACAATAAAAGCTAAGAAGGTCCAGTATGTGCCTGAGTAAATAGTGAATTATCACCCATTATTGATTTATATTGCATTTATTTGGCTAGCTGTGGATAAATCATTGCTATAACTCCATACGGTCAAATAATATAAAATGGAAAAAAAGTGTTTTATAAAACTGAAAAGTGAGTAGCCCATATTGTCTAACATTTTGTATTATTACAGAACACAACAACTGATTTGTGTTTGATATCAGTTCGTAGTTTGAATTATTGGCACATTACAAACAATAACTTAACACTCTAATGACGAAAAAATAAGAATCCAGTGAGAAGGAGAAATAGCCAGTTAAACATTTAACCAGGTGATGTTTACTCTACCACAGTGGTAAAGATGATACGATTTAAGGGGTCATCAGGAAGGGCATGTTTGTATATGGTACATACAGTATCTCATGGGACAGAAGGTACAGAAATGATATAAGAAATGTATTTATGGGTAAATCTCTAGTCATATTGTCCGGATCGTATTTCAGGCCAAAATCAAAAGGAAAATATAAGAAATCATATTTTGCATATGGAAAATAAATCCAGTTTTTAGGATTGTGAGGATTTTTTGCATTGTGACTTTATTATATTATTTTCATGGCAATTATGCAAATTCTCCCCTCAACTTTAAATTATTGCAAAGTGGAAAAAATACTGTAATACTTTTATGAAATCAAATGGTTTAAAAAAAAAAAATAGCATCAATTAAAGCTGAAGTATGTAACTTTTTCAGTGACACCTGCACACCTACTTATTCATGCGATTATCTAATCAGCCAATCATGTGGCTGCAGTGCAATGCATAAAGTCATTCAGATACGGGCCAGGAGCTTCAGTTAATGTTCACATCAACCATCAGAACAGAGAAAAAATGTGATCTCAGTGATTTAGATTGTGGTATGATTGTTGGTGCCAGTCGGGCTGGTTTGAGTATTTCTGTAACTGATGATCTCCTGGGATTTTCACACACAACAGTCTCTAGAATTTACTCAGAATGGTGCCAAAAACGAAAAAAAAAAACACCCAGTAAGCAGCAGTTCTGCTGACGGAAACGCCATGATGAGAGAGGTCAACAGAGAATGGCCAGACTGGTTTGAGCTGACAGAAAGACTATGTTAACTCAGATAACCACTCTGTACAATTGTAGTGAGCAGAATAGCATCTCAGAATGCACAACACGTCGAACCTCGAGGCGGTTGGGCTACAATAGCAGAAGACCACATCGGGCACTTTATTAGAACCACAGTGTTCAGTGAGTATATAAAGAAGCCATTAATAGGTTAATTTTCTCGAAAACTGTAAACATTGTGTCTCTGTGGTGCCATAAAAATTCCTGCGTTTGTTTTGAGCGACCCGCCCCAACATCATTACTCAACCAATGCCGTGAGTTGGGGGCGGGACTATCTGAACAACTGCAGATGAGGGGCATATTCAGAAAGCCGTTTTGAAAACATTGTTTATTTTTGCAATTCCGTTCAGTGGTGCTAGTGTCGCAGAAATTACATACTTCAGCTGTAAGTGTTCATTACATACATTATACATATTTTTTTCTCTTATTGCAGTAGGTTACTAATAATTGGGGGGGGGAGATAATAATTTATCAATCTATTGATATAAGGGTGACATATGACACAGAGGGCAGAAGGAAGCTAGGGACAACAAACTATTTCCTTAAGATGAAAAAAATATGAACTTTGTAACGTTCACTTACCCTAAAGAAGAATTCTTCATTCCACTTTGGATCCAGTGTCTAAGGAAAATACAATTCATAAAAAATGTAAAGTGATAAAATGCTGGATTCTGTATATTTGCTTTTAGTGAAGAGTTGTATATTAAGAGGCTGTTTACCTTTTTAATAGTTTTAGTTTGTATGCTGGTGATTTCACCATTGACAGGGTCATACAGAGAGATTCTTGTGTACGGGTCACTGGAGATGAAAGAAAAACAAACAAATATTACACAAGCACAAATAGAAAAAATAATTCTCATTTGAGTCTTACAGGAAGTGCTCCTAAATATTTTAGTAATGAGGTCAGATTTGTTAATACCACAGACATGACTTCAAATTTGAATGTCTTGATTAGAATGGAATGGATCCCATCTTCACTAACCACGCAGTCACATTTATTCCTACAAAATGATCAAGAACGATTCTCTCAAACCAATCAAGTAACTATTCAGAGTTACTAGTTTGAGGTAATTTCATTCTGCATCTTAACCAACATACAACCTCAGGTGAAAGCGATTCACAATCATTCCATTTGAGTCGCTATTTAGTTTTTTACTGAATATCTGCCCGTTTTCCAAGCACAGCTGAAGTACAAAAGGAGTAATATACTCATGGAGAGATGCTATCGCTCAGCACTGATATTGATTGCATACTTCAAGCTATGTTATTTAGGTTACAGTGAGAACAACAGATCTGGTTGTACCCTCAAGGACAGCCAGGACTGCTGCCTACACTGCCATCTACTGTACTGACCGGACCAGAACCCCTGAATGAGTGCATTTCTCTCAAAACAAAGGGAGACTTCCATTAGCTTACTGCAGGACATGCATAGAATTGATCCTGTAGCATCTGTCTTTTCTTGGCAAAATACTACGAAGTTATTGCACTAAATAGAAGACCAAATTAATGCTAATTAAGAACTATTACACCAACTATTCATTTGAAGTCAAAAAAAACCGCATTTGCAACCTGCTCTATGTCCGTGATGTGAAACAGGATTGTTTGGAATAACATACACTGATGAATCTTGCACGATAAGACCAGGAATGTGTATTACGAAAGTTACTGGAGTTTGTATTCTGTCTATAAGAATATTCAGCTAAAATGGAAAAGTATTCAACTTCGGCCAATGAGTCAGATTTACCTATTAATCACATGAATCTACACGAATTCTCTCAACTCCAGGAAATGTTGAAATGATTCTTATTTCTAGAAAACCTTTTGTTTTTCAGCAACATGTAAAAGCCTGTGTGAGTGTCAGATTGCACAGAACGGAACCTCCATAATGTACATGAGCCACATACAAACTCTCTCATGTTTTCATAACAAACTGATGGCGTGTGGACACATGATAATGATGCTGGTGAAGAAGGAACACAAAGCAAACCTATGCAAACCACAGAGCAGAGCGAAGTGTCCTTAAAAAGTCCTGAAAAAGTCCTGAAAAAGTTGATCAACCTAAAATGGTCTTGGCTAAATGTTTTTAAATGCTTTTGGTGCTATGAGAAAGAAAATAAATTATGACCCCTTTTTCAAGCAGAAGAAAGGACCTTAAAATAATGACCAGTGTCCTCTGTGGAAACATAAAATCTTACCACATTTAAAACTGACCTGGCACCCAATATGTCCTTCTTGGCCAATCCAATTCCAGCAATGACTTTCACCCTTAAGATTCTGGACTCATCCTAAAGGACAGCACATGGTTAGATTAACATTTCTGAACAAATGGGTAGTTAGGTTAAAATGTATATATTTGTTTATGGGAAAGTGTATATTTTAAGATGCTGTGACTGGTTTAGAGATCTTTAGTCTCCATGTTTTTCCACCACTTTGAACTTTTGGCTATCACTAGTTCATTTTAAACGGTCCTGTGGTGACAAATGAATTTTTAAAAGTACAACTATTTCATGTGGTCTTTGAATTAATATGAGGTCATGAAAACTGTATACACAACAATTAAAATTCAATTTAAAAAAATGCTGGTTATTATAAGTAAACCCTTAACTTATTTCATGCTTATTAGTGCTCAAAATCAATCTTATATAGATGCTTATTTAATTACAAGTTTAATTAATAATAGAAATTAAAACTCTCCCTCTTCGTAAGACCTATTTCTCTTACTTAAAGACTGAAAAAAATGTAATTACCTCTTAATTAGCAACATTTTAAAGGACATTGGCTAATTAGAATTGGATTTTCAGTGTCACTCCATTAAGCTCAATAATTGGTTATATTGTAATCTATGTAATCTATATATGTAATTTTATTTATTTATTTATTTATTTATTTTAGGGCAATGTCTAAATTCATGATTTGAAAAGGAACAATATATAAAATTAGGGATGCACTGATATGATTTTAAAAAAATATATATTTTGCCAAAACTGATAACGCTTTTACCACGATTTTAAACTATAGGCTGATAACGATACCAGTACCGATATTTTGCCACTTACCTTATTTTGTCATCAGATCAGTTTTACTTAGGAACGCTTAAAAAAAAAAAAAACATTTAAAAGAGGTACAAAAGCTTTTTCACTGTTCTAACAATAAATAATTTCCATTGAACATGAGATCTGTTGAACTCATGACAGGCCAAAATTTTAAAGAGAACGACAGTGAAAGATAAATACAAGATAAAAAGATTAAAAATATATATTTTAAAAATAACTTAATATGATAACATGATGACTGATTTGAAAAAAAGGTTATTTTGCACTTCTAAAAAAAAATGTGCACTCCTGTTTATGTAGTTTAAAACACAGCCTTTTAAGGTTTAATAATCGCACAAGGCCATATTGTGATTTCAATCTTAATTCAATCAATCATGCATCATTAATGGATATCATACTGATATTTCAGAAGTCAAAGTCTGCTGGTTTCAAAGCGTTTTGAATGGTTTCCCTCATCATATAGCCTATAGGTATGTGCCACTTTCACAACTGTAACGTCCATTTATGGCATTTTTCCTGCATTTATGTGAGGAGAAAGAATAAAATTTAAATATTACATGTTCTTTGGAAATGCCAACCCTTCTTCATATTTTGGCTATTATTATTATTTCTGGATTGTGCATTTTAATTCAGAGTCTTTACAAAGTGTTACTAATTATTTACAAATAAACCATCTGTTTTTCATGGTTTTAACTTGGTCAATAATTGGCCGATAAAGGATTGTCACACTGCAGGACAATTTAAACACAATTTGAATTGATAACTGAATATGTACCAAATTTGTATTCTTTGCTGTCCAGCCAAACAATGAAATTGTAAGGGCCTTTTTGAAAACAGTAAAATTACACGTCACTTCAACTTCCTCAGTATTCGTATTAAATAGTCATTACTGGCCAAAAGACAATGCATGCAAAGAATTAACGTGCCAACGGGTAGAAATTCCTTCACAAATGTGCGAGGGGTGCAGAAAAGGCAAAAAGTTGTGGCAAACATACTTAAAAACACTTTTTAAATGTGGTAGTTATAATTATTGCAACACCCCTAAAAGTTATGAGGTGTGACGTCATACATCATGGGAGCTCATAAGGTAGATATTGCGCAATACTTCACTTGAGTCACAAGACATCAGAGTTAAAAATGAAAGTGCTAATTATCATGCTTTGTAGCCAAACAAAATACATCCTATATCCAAAGAGAGTTAAAGAGTGGTTATATAGTCAGATCTGCGGGTGGGTAAAAAAAACATCACAGCATCTCATACTGATGATTACAACAATCATAACACAGAGTGGACTAAAACTTCCTCTCCAAGTCCCAGCGGATGGCACAGGCAGTCTATATGATGCCATATCACACAAGAGCTAAATACAGACAATCAAATGACGCTCGTGCTCATAAGGCCACACATTCAAGGCAATATAACAGAATCGATGTGACTGATATAACGCATCACGTTATATAACAGCTGATTTCATATATACCTCATCAGTCTCGAGTCCTCGAACCTCCGGGAGCTGCGCGGCCATGTTCATGTAGCGGGTTAGGATGCCAAACTGCGTCAATATGAACGCGAGAAATAACGGAGGAAATCCGAACAGCCAAAGAGCCCGTCACACGTTTACGAAAATCGTTTCAGAGATTGTGACCTGTGCTGGTCTGCTTAGGTTGTCAAACGCATCGTGGAAACAACATCCTGTCTGTACGCTTGAGCTTCGCCACGCCCCCGCGATTTCGGCCACGCCCCCACAGTGGATGATCCCATGCTATCATGACAACAACACTGTACATTGACTTACAGTCACCTGAGTTTGCAATATAAACGGGGGGTTGGTGATTGCTTTGTTCACCGAGGATGAAAATAATTGAAAAACTTACATTTAAAGGCTTTTATAATGTTACAATTGACTATTTCTTTTAAAATAAATGATGCATTCTTCAAACTTTCTGTTCATCCGAGAATCCTTTACTTTCAGCAATGCAACTGTTAGGCACATGTTCATAAAACATGCTAGTTTAGGGCCTATGCGGAGTCTGTTTCTCAAATTAGAGACTCTGATGTACTTGTATTATTGTTGATATGCATCTGGGTTGCCCACTTCTCTCTCTCTCTCTCTTTCTCTCTCTCTCGGTTAGAGCAAGTTTGTTTTATTCTGTGGCATGGGGGGCGTGGTCAAGTGTCTGTCTGCCTCGTCACCTGGGTTGTAATTATTACTCTCACACCTGTCTCTCATTATAGTGATGGCAGAGGGAAACCTGATAAGAGCGTCAGAGTGGGAGAGAGACGCACGCGGCCGCGTTGCATGTGTGTCTGTTTGTTTGTTTTAAGTTCATGTATATCATTAAAGTTTATGGTGACTGTTCTGCCCGTCCTTATACTGTTACAGTGGTGCCAAACCCGGGAATGAGGAGGCGGAACCGGCAGAACAGTCGCCATAAACTTTAATTATATAAATGAACTTAAAACAAACAAACAGGCACACGTGCAACGCGGCCGCGTGCGTCTCTCTCTTTCACTCTGCCTTGCCTTATCAGGTCTCCCTCCACCATCACTATAATGAGAGACAGGTGTGAGAGTAATTACAACCCAGGGGAGGAGCCTTACTGCTCTCCCCCTCCCGCTGACAGACACATGACCACGCCCCCCATGCCACATATTCTTTAAAAATAGAGGTGCATGGAATAGCCTTCATCTCAAAAGAACAATAGATTGATGAATTTAAGGAGAAACATGTTTATTTTTTGGTTATTTTTAAAACTGAATTTTGACTAGCAAGTGTAAATTAACATATATAAAAAATGCAAGTTTGCTCAACACCTCAGCTGGAAACAGACACTATATTGTGATTTCCACACTTCATTAAGTAGCACAGCCATTTTAACCATTCTAATAAAAAGAAATGTTATTTTTGTACTAAGTTAACATATTAAATGATTTCTAAAGGATTATGTGACACGTTATTTTAGTCTAAGCAGACTGGAGAATGGAGCTTTACCATCATGGATAAAAATGAAATTTTGTAAAAAATAAGAAACATAAAACACTTATTGTAGATTATAGAGATTATATCGCTGTAATCTATAATAACATTACACTTGAGAAAAGAACATTTTTGGTCGAAACTGAACATTCTGCAAAAAACAAAAACAAAAAAGTTATTTTTTCTTCGTTCCCCCGCCCAGCTCTGCACATAAGCCACAAATAAGTATTCTCTCAGGCACTTATTGAGTCTAAATAGATGTAAAATTTACATCATTTCAGTAATATCACCCAAATGGCAACGGTCATATCTCATACTGTTCATGTGTTACACTTGCTATAGTTTACTTCTATGTTGTTTCTATGTCAGCTTGCAATGTCAAATGTAAATCAATTCAATCACTGAAACATCAGCGCCACCTTGAGTAAGAAAAAACAAGTATAACATGTATGTGTTCATGCATATGGAATACAGATAATTCACCATTATTGCACAGAAAATCAACATATGTATTTATTTGTATGAATATAGTAATTTATCTCATAATAAACAAAGAAATAGATATCCTGTGATTGTAAACTTATATAGATATAAAATAATCATGTAAAATATAATTTATGGAAGTACAAAAACAACAACAACAACAACAAAACGACACTATTATAAACCTAGGGTCTCTAATGACCCTATACACTTTTGGTACTTAAACCATTATTGACAAAACAATTGCAATATTTTGTGTGTGTGTGTGTGTGTGTTACACTATTTAGCTATAGAGATCTCTTTCTGAGGTATATGGCACAGTCAGGGGCGGACTTAGCACTAGGCAAATGTGGGCAACCGCCAGGGTTGGGAGGGTTACTTTTGAAATGTATTGCACTACAGATTACAGAATACATGCTGTAAAATGTAATTTGTAACGTATTCCGTTAGATTACTCAAGGTCAGTAACATATTCTAAATACTTTGGATTACTTCTTCAGCACTGGTAGATTTTTTCATTTGTTTTGACTATAAAAACTCTGCCAGTACAGTAAGACAAAATACACATGTTAAAAATACATTCTCTGAAAAACATAAATATCTTATGCAGTGTTGTTTCTAAAACAAGATAAATCAAATTGATCTCATTTTAAGGATTTTTAGGTATTTTTACAGGAAAACAATACAAAAATGATTTTCAAGGATAGGTTTTTGTCCTAATATCAAAGGTCTTACTAGAAAAAAATTAATTATTATCCAACGTGAATTTTCTTGATAAAAAAATATGATCGTGTCTGGTATCACGTGCATGTAAAATGAATAGAAATAGCATTTTAGCTTAGTGTAAAGCTGACAATTTACACAAGGTTTATTTCTATTTCTTCTGCTCCAAACTTACTTCAAACTTACTTCTCTGTCTGTTCGTATGAATGTAACACATCATAAGAAAGTGTTTCAGCGCTGTTCAAATGCACTTTGGATCGCATCATTTATATGTATAAATGTTTCCATCTGAAAGGACTAAATATTAAATGAAACAAAATGACAATAAAATGCAAAGTAATCTCTTCAGTAATCAAAATACTTTTTGAATGTAACTGTATTCTAATTACCAATGATTTAAATTGTAACTGTAGTGGAATACAGTTACTTACATTTTGTATTTTAAATATGTAATCCTGTTACATGTATTTCGTTACTCCCCAACCCTGGCAACCACCTAGGGCCCCTAAAAGCTGAGGGCCCCCTAAAAATACAAATTATATTTTGCTATTATTATTAATGCAAAATAACAAATGCTGAAATATGTTTACTTGAAATATCACTGTTATTACACTGATATGATTAATATTGCTGTTTCAGCACCATCAATGCAAGCGTCCCACTCAGATCAGGCCTTAATATAACTACGCACATTCGTGGAGGTAACAGGCAGGGAAATCTTGAGTGCTCCAACTATAGCGCTTATATATCACTTAAAATGTGAGGTGTTATACTTTTTGCCCTGAAAGTCTGTGAATGTCTAGATGCTTTACTTCTAGCAGATGAGTTTTTGTACTGGTGAGCTTGTGACTGGGAAACACTGGATTCAGCATGTTTCTGACATTAAGACAAACACCACAGTGGGATGAGTTCCTCTAATAGCCTATTCAGATTAGTGGTCTATTAAGAAATAAGAAACAAGGCCTACATATTCTGTGGTGTTTTGGAGTTTTAGAAATTGCAATCATTTATCTTAACATGAATATTAATAGTTATAAATTGTGTATTTTATATATATATATATATATGGATAGGGGTTTAATTAAAATGCGAATGATTATTTATTATGCTCCCCCGTAAAAGTTGGCAGAATATCTATTCTAATTGGCTGGCTGCTATAGGCAACTCTTGTGAGACAGAGACAGACTCATCAGGTAGTTCGGTGAAGCTGGTAACAAAGTTTTGTTTAAAATTTACCAGGCTGCTACAATGAGCACCTTATTAGATTTGCCAAAGCTTACAAATTGTATGGCACTGAAAGAAATTAAAGATTGTCATTGAAGCAACTTGGGTGATTAAGTGATTATTTGAACGAGCCACCATTTTTTCATGGCACCACTGTAAATAATAAAATAATAATAATACAAAATAATATTAACAACGAAGAGGGCCCCATTCCTGTACTTTGCCTAGGGCCCCCAAATCACTAAATCTGCCCCTGGACACAGTCTTCATTTTTTATACTAGAACTAGACTAGACTAGAATAGAATAATAGGCCTACATTAACTAATAGTATATAGAATTATACATTAAAGTATAGAATAGAATACTTAATTGATTGGATGAAGGCTCCTCTCTTAATATTGGACGTTGGACAGAGTTCATTCTCAGCCAATCACAACTAGGTATATCTCACTCTTATCCAATGAAAATGATTGATTAGTAGTCCCGCCTATTCCCCCGTTTCTAGGAAGTGCACGTTACACACTCGATTCAAAGCACGGTTGTAAAGGTATGCATTTATATATGTTATGCTTTACATTTAACTGTTTCTACAAACTATACAGTACTGCCTCTCAACAGGTTTTATTTGCACTTCATAAAAATAAGAAATTCGTGTTTACAAGAAATGCACCACACTGAAGTTACACAACAGTGTTGTGTCACTTCAACAGAATGAAAGTCAACGTAAAAGGCAGCACCTTCCTCATAACCGGTGGAGGAGGTTATTTTGGATTCCGGTAAGATTTTATGACAACAAAATGTTTCAGGTTCCTTGTTTTTCCCCTATTATTGTTTACAAACCCCTCATAGCAGTGATTATGCATTTACTTCAGTATCTGTTCAAAACGCTAGATGGCGCCATCACACTGTGTTACATAATGGGCGTTTTCCAAACGGCATGTTTGGGCCCTTGAAGGGCACTGCGGGAAGGGACGACACTAGAAGGGTCATTCCAACGATAGTAAGAATTTTTTATTTTATTTTTTTTACGAATGCAACTACCCCAAGACTGTTAGCAAAGGTACATTCATACAGTAATGTCATGCTCCCTTTGAAGTGCCCACATCAAGAGCTCTGTGCTTCGGAGTGAATTGGATCACTTGCAATTGGAATTCTCGTGCTTTTCCTCAGGATGTGGAAATTCTGTTGACATGAACGTTCTAAGTAAAATCATAAATGTTACAGTTGTTTCCAGTAAGATGATGATGATGCATTTCCCCACATTGTCCAATACAATACACTGTTATTATGCAACTATGAAGCAATGTGAATAAGCTATGTATTGATGGTAGTAATGTTCATGTATATACATGATTTTTTTTCATGTACTGTGCGTATATATATATATATATATATATATATATATATATATATATATATATGAGAGAATGTTTTATGAGCAATTATGTTTTTATGAACACTGGGGCCCAAAAGTGTATTAAAATTAAATTTGAAATGCTTTCAATTTGCATTTGTCTTATTTATCACTAAATTTGTCATTACAAACTATATTGTCGACTTAACATTTTGAGTGGAAAGTTCTATATTATCCAAGCATGATTTAAAAATGTTCCAAAGTGCGTCTTGCATGCTTCAATGCCCCTTATTTTCTTTCAAAAGAAGCATAAATCTGGGTTCCAGTGAGGCACTTACAATGAAAGTGAATGGGGGCCAATCTGTAAATGTTGAAATAATCACTGTTTCAAAAGTATAGCCACAAGACATAAACCATATGCATGTTAACATGATTTTAGTGTGATAAAATCACTTACTAATCTTTTCTGTGTAAAGTTATAGCCAATTTTGCAACTTTGTTGCCATGACGATGTACTGTCAACAAATCCTAAAATGACTGTAAAAACAATGATTTAAACAACTTTACAGCTCAAATAATACATGAGTTTCAACAGAAGAATTAATGTAAGTGCTTTTGTAAAATTACAAGCTTCACATTTCTGCCTATAAACCCTGCAAAAATTGGCCCCATTCACTTCCATTGTAAGTGCCTCACTGTAACCTCGATTTTTGCTTTTTTTATTTTTAAGAATAGGACAGACGAGTCTAAATTAATTTTTGTGGTAATCAGTATTCTGCCACAAATGCTGTCGATTGAGTTTAACTTGTATTGAACCCGGAATATTCCTTTAACATGGTCAGTTTCACAAATCTTCTTAGGCTATATTTGATAAGTGACTAAGAAATAGTGTATAGATCTTGATATAAAATTTAATCTTCCTTTTATGTCACAACTTAATCAAAATGTTTAAAAATCCTAAAATTCATGTTTGACCATACTGTATAATTAAAGCTTGATTGGTTGCTGTTGCAGAATTTAAAACAAATACATGTGATATCTCTTTCAGTCTTGCCTGTGCTCTCCTCAAAAATGCCTCAAAAGTTGTGTTGTTTGACTTGATGCCCCTGAGTCAAGAGTTGCCTGAGGGTATCATATTCAGACAAGCAGATATCCGTGACTACATGCAGGTGGAAAAAGCTATTCAAGGTGTTCAATGTGTGTTCCACATCGCCTCATATGGGATGTCTGGTCGAGAGCAACTCAATCGCAAACTGATTGAAGAAGTGAAAATACAAGGGACAGAAAACATCCTCCGGGCTTGTGTGGCGCATGGAGTCCCCAATTGGTCTACACCAGCGTATACAATGTAGTATTTGGTGGTCAAGTGATCAAGAACGGCAATGAAAGTCTCCCTTATTTGCCCCTGCACATGCACCCTGATCACTACTCCCAGACTAAGTTAGTGGCCGAAAAGCAGGTGTTAAAAGCAAACGGTTCACCATTAAAGAACAATGCAGGTGTCCTACGGACTTGTGCCCTGTGTCCAGCCGGTATATACGGTCCTGGGGAGCAAAGACACCTGCCCAGGATAGTTAGTTATATAGAAAATGGGATCTTTAGGTTTGTTTATGGGGACCCTGATAGTCTTGTAGAGTTTGTTCATGTGGATAACCTTGTGTTGGCGCACCACTTAGCTGCCAACGCGTTAACGGAAAAATGTCAGCACCGCGCCGTTGGTCAGCCCTATTTCATCTCCAATGGAAGGCCTGTCAACAACTTTGAATTTTTCAGGCCCCTGGTGGAGGGGTTGGGATACTCGTTCCCTACCCTTCGACTACCCATATGTCTAATATACCTCTTTGCATTCTTGACTGAGATGGTTCACTATGTCGTGGGCCAGATCTATAACTTACAGCCCCTGTTGACGTGTACAGAAGTCTACAAGACTGGCGTCACACACTATTTCAGTATGTGTAAGGCACAAGATGAACTGGGGTATGAGCCAGAAGAGTATGACCTGGAAGAAGTTGTGCAGTGGTTCAGAAGCAGAGGTCATGGGAAAAAGCACAACCAGTCATCAATAAAGAAACTCATTTTAAATGTTGTGCTCATTGTGGCCTTTGCAGCAATAGCTCTCTCCTGCCTTCCAGTTGTGGGGCAGTAAATTGTAAAATATCATCAATTTTTTAAGTACTGTGCCTTATGTGAAGTTTATACTGATTGGATGTGTTAATTACTTTGAATTAATGATCAAAACATGTATTTACAGACCAATGTACATGAGGGATATTCCATTGTGAAAGTAGTAGTTACAAGTAAGCTTACGCTTGATAAATGTGTTTTGATTTCTGTAATGAGTTCTGCTTTTGGCATTGCACGGTTCTAAAACCTGTTTCAACTTGAGTCATAAAGTCTGGACACATCTATTACTTTTTTCTTGTCATTTTTCCATGTTTTAGAATAAAGTAATTACAGCTTGAAATAACATAAGTGGGAATTATGTAGCGACCCAAAAAAAAAAAAGTTAAAATAATCATAAATTATAACTCTTACATTTGAGCCTACATTTGAACGCTAAGATGCTTTTTATAAACAGTATTAAATGGATAGTTCATGCAAAAATTAAAATTGTCTCTCATGAATTACTCACCCTCATGCCATTCCAGATGTGTATGACTTTCTTTCTTCTGCTGAACACAAACAAAGATTTTTAATAAGATTATCTCAGCTCTGTAGGTCAATGCAAGTGAATGGTCGCCAGAACTTTAAAGGTCCAAACATAAATGTAGCATAAAAGTAAACCATATGTTTCTAGTGGTTAAATCCATGTCTTCAGAAGCGTTGTGATAGGTGTGGTTGAGAAACAGATCAATATCATCTCATTTCTCCACCTGACTGGGATCATTAAAGTCCTTTTGTACTATAAATCTCCACTCTCACTTTCACATTCTTCTTTTGTTTTTGGTGATTCGTATTGTTTGTGCATATCGCCACCTACTACACTGGGAAGAGAATTTATAGTAAAAAATAACTTAAATATTGAGCTGTTCATCACCCACACCTGTCATATCGCTTCTTAAGGTACAGATTTAACCCCTGGAGACATATGGATTACTTCTATGCTGCAATTATATGCTTTTTGGATTTTTATGGACCTACAGATCAGAGATATTCTTCTAGCAGAAGAAAGTCAAACACATCAGGGATGGCATGAGGGTGAGTAAATGATGAAATAATTTTAAATTTTTTGGGTGAACTATCCCTTTAAAGGAGCTCTCATGCTGGACACTTGTTGAGCCACTCTAACTCATCAGTAAAAAAATAAAAATAGAAAAAAATGTTTTAGTAAGAAATGTATATGCAGGCATCATTTATATTTGTCTAAAAAGATCATTTAAAGCATTTTAGCATAAGCCTTTAGATCAAAAGTTTTTTAAGATCATGCCAAACACGAGCCAAGGGTGTCCAAACTTTTGATTGGTTCTGTATGTGATCAATACAGAATCAAAATTTTGTTTGTGTTGTGTTCCTAATTAACCCAGAAGTGTTTGTTAGAACATTAATTTTAGTAATAGTTTTACTAATATTACCAGTTTCAAAAAGGATACCATTGTGCCTTGTTTTTGTTGGTCACAATCAATGGTTAACCAGCAGTAGTTTATGTATATATATATATATAATATTATTATTATTATTATTATTATTATGTAAATATATTGATATAAAAGCAATAGTAAATGTTAGTTACAAAAGCTTTGTAACTTGCACACAATAATTTTTTTATTTTTTTAATAATTTTTTTTTGGGGGGGGGGTTCCTGCTGTACATACATTACACTCAAAAAACCTAATTTTAATATTTATGCATTTCAATTTTTATAACAAAATTAAATAAAACTGAATCAAGTAATATTTAATCAACTCCAATAAAAATAAAATGTGCGTAAATCTTAAAAACAGGCTAAAATAACTCTTTGAGTGCACTGTTATTTACATAAAGAAGCAACATTTTTTAAAGAAATATTACATTATTTGATGCATAGAGACAGGGGAAATAAAATGACCAGTTTTACAAGAACAGCTTTTATTTCTGTTTTTCTCCTAATAATAAGAATTGCTCATTGCTTTAGTATTTACTACTTTGAGACGTTGTGTTTATTTTGTATAAAAATTTTTTTTATTGATTTAATTATGTTCTGTGGGCTTGGACTTTGTGGTTAAATCTTTAATCTGGCCGCTGGATGAAAGTGGACACACATAGGCTTCTCCAAAAGACGTTTTTTTTTTTTTGCTCAGGATACTGCTCCCCCTTGCTGAGTTGCTCTCTATCATTGTTTCGCTCCGGCATTAACCACATTCCAGAGCGCCGCAGCACACCACGTGTCCCTCCGCGCATTCCTTCTTGCACAAACGAGTCCCAAAACACTTCGCGTTATACACGCACTTGTCGTTCATTTGCGCACGCAAAAGCCCTCTTGTTTGTCACGAAACTCTAGGGAAGAAATTATAAGCGACTTGGAATTGCCGGAGAAAACGTTTTTAGCGACAATCGCGGAAAATCAAAGCAATGAAATTCCTCCGCGCAGCGCGCCATTGACTGTAAAGACCTTTCAACTTCACAAAAACTGAAATTGACAAACGTTCTCTTGTGTGGAAACTTTGTCACGACGAGTGTATCGCCACAATTCGATAGGCGGGGATCATGTGTCGTGACGAAATGACGGTAGAGGACTAAGTTAACGTAAACAGGCAACGATGGCTCGCCTGAGGCGGCATTTTTCGCTCGAGATTTCCATGTAAAATGCAGTTTGTGCTGTAGTTGACTAGTGCTCCGCGCGCTC
Source organism: Myxocyprinus asiaticus (assembly GCF_019703515.2). Lineage (NCBI taxonomy): Eukaryota > Metazoa > Chordata > Actinopteri > Cypriniformes > Catostomidae > Myxocyprinus > Myxocyprinus asiaticus. Next base: position 8,742,005 of record NC_059361.1, read on the forward strand.
CCGTTCTGCGTCCCTCAACTCGCCTCACGATCCTGCGGCGCGATATGGATGAATATGGCGAGGATCCGAGCAAAATGTTGGAAAACCTTTCCATATATAACGTTTACCAAGACAGAATGTACGGGGAGCCGAGCTCAGAGATGGGGTTTAAGTCGGGTGCGCTATCTGAGCAGAAAAGTAAGCGAATGAATGGCAGCTCCTCACACGCGCCTGGAAACAAAGTCTACGGCGCGGCTCCGGTGCGCTCCGTCAACGGTAACCGACCCTTAGTGCCTTTGGATTTCTGTTCTCCGCAAAGGGAAGCGGTTTATCCCGAGCCCGATGCGTACTGCACCAAATCTGAAGTTGCCTTGCCGTGTTACACCGGTGCGTCGGACCGGCTCAGGAGATACACGCACGCAGAGGTGCAGGGGCACCGATACAGCACCGGCTGCGCGTACGACGGGCTCATTCTGGGCAAACAGGTGTCCGTTTCGGGCGTAAGAAGCAGCAGCATGTGCATAGGCAGTAACCCTGATGGCAGGTACACGGCCACTAGCCCCCGGTCCAGTTTGGCTTCGTCCCACTCGTCTCAAGATCAGAGCAAGCACACCAGTCCGAGGTCCAGCATCAGCAGCCCGCGGTCCAGCCTGGTGTCACCCGGACAGGAGAAATACTGTGAGGGGAACAGCGTGATCAGTCCCCGGTCCAGCTATGCGAGCACGGCCAGTGACACCAGTAAACATTCCAGTCCCAGAACCAGCCTGAACAGCTACGACTGCGGGAGCAAACCGAGTAGTAACCGAACCAGTGGCATCAGCATGGGCTACGATCAACGACACATCAGCCCCAGGTCAAGTACCGCTAGCCAGTATTCCAGCACAACGAGTCCGCGCTCTAGCTATTCGGATTCGCGCTTCATGCCCACCGGAAACCACGAGCCGGAGGGCGCCCCGGTGCACGGCATCCCCGTGACCAGCCCCCGGTCCAGCATCTGCAGCCAGGACGGTGGTGCGCGACCAACCGGGGCGTCCAACTGCGTGGTTAGCCCCCGGTCGAGCATCTCCAGCCATAGCTCCAGAAGCTCACGGAGCTCCCGGGGATCCATGAGCGCGTATCCTGATCTCCAGCTGCCCTCGCCGCGGTCATCCATGCTGGGACCCGGGTTACCGGAGGACGCGCTGCTGCAGGACTTCACTGAGCCAAACGGCCTCCACAATAACCGCGTCCACCTCCAAACGTTCCCCGTGCTGGAAGAGCCTCAACAACAGAATTCAGACGTGAACATCACGTTCAGTTATGGGAAAACGGGCGCCGCGGGGCAGCGCTTCAAGCTGCCGTACCAGGTCACTCCATCCCGGGACAGCGGCACCAGTCAGGTGGAGAGGCGCCTGGAGGCCCTCACCTTGGAGCTGGAGAAAGAACTCGAGATGCACATGAAAAAGGAATATTTCGGTAAGTTGATCCAGAGTCACTTCAGAAATTGGCCCAACCAGCAGGTCAATTTAATTTAATAAAAACATAAATGATTATTTGGAGTAGGGCCTATTACAGTTCATAATGTCAAAAGTTGTGTTTTTCTATTGCAAAGTTTTAGTGGAAAGTTATTATTCACACCTGGACACACACACACACTTTACCAGGCTAAACACAGAGGAGCCTTTGTGTTTGACTCATTAAAGTATCATTAGGGTGTGGGAAAACAGGTGTAAGTCATGTTTAGTCAATGAATCAGTGTTCTTTTCTAGACAAGAGGTTTTAGACTTTATCTCTTTAAATGTTTACTCATTTTAAATACATTATGATTGGTTGACTTTTACCCTGGACCAAAACACAAGTTTACAGAGAGGTGTGGAGAGTATGTAAAGACATTATTTAGAACTAACTGCAGATCAGAGTGTTTATTTTTCACTAATGAAATATTGGAGAGAATCTACACTCAAAAAATGAAGTCATTACCCTTACTTAATTGAATTTGAGAGTTTTTACAAGCAATTTAATTTTGTTCAAGTCAAATCAATGTACTATAGTAGTTTTAATTCAACTTCATTAGGTTGGTCAAACTCAATTGATTTTATTAATCATTATTATCGGGGGCCTGGGTAGCTCAGCGATTAAAGACGCTGACTACCACCCCTGGAGTCACGAGCTCGAATCCAGGGCGTGCTGAGTGACTCCAGCCAGGTCTCCTAAGCAATCAAATTGGCCCGGTTGCTAGGGTGGGTAGAGTCACATGGGGTAACCTCCTCACGGTCGCTATAATGCGGTTCTCGCTCTCGGTGGGGCACGTGATGAGATGTGCGTGTATGCTGTGGAGAATAGCGTGAAGCCTCCACACGCGCTATGTCTCCACAGTAACGCAACAAGCCACATGATAAGATGCGTGGATTGACGGTCTCAGACATGGAGGCAACTGAGATTCGAAAACCGTAAACGAACAAAATATTTAGCAGAACGTAACCGAAAATGGGAATGAAATCCCTTTCAGTTGTTCCAGTGTGAACAATTGTGGCTCGTTGAGCGCGTTGCCATGGAGACATAGCGCGTGTGGAAGCTTCACGCCATCCACCGCGGCAACCATGCTCAACTCACCACGCGCCCCACTGAGAACGAACCACATTATAGCGATCACGAGGAGGTTACCCCATGTGACTCTACCCTCCCTAGCAACTGGGCCAATTTGGTTGCTTAGGAGACCTGGCTGGAGTCACTCAGCACGCCCTGGGATTCGAACTAGCGAACTAGAAAACTCCAGGGGTGGAAGTGTCTAATAACAGAGCGGTTACTGAGATTAAGCGAGTAGTATTTGGCTTGTTATGTGATTCTAACATGGCAGCCCCCATGTGCGGACCCTCTCCATGTAGAATTAAACCGCTTTTATAAGATTACTGATATGACTGGAGTCCCAATCTCATGTGAGTGGTCATAATTTTGTTGACCTGTTTCAGTGATGTCACTTTTTCCCTGCAGCCGCCATATATGTGACCATCAGTGGGAGAAAACTATGGCGGTGAGTGTAAAAACACCTGTAAAACGATCTCAAGAAAAACATAAAAAAATGCTTTTGATCTATGCAAAGTCCCAGGAAAGGTGTATACAGGTCTGAGGTAAGCACAAATATTGCCAAATTTGAATTTCGCGGACATTTAAATATATTTTATCTACAATTTATCTCCGTATGCCAGCGAGTCTGATGTGTAAAACCTTTATATAACTTTATATATAACTTTATTGAAAGAAAAATAAAATTTTGCCTCTGGTAATTAAACAGCAGTATCATCTTTACAAGACTTATAAATAGCAACAACATTTTTGCTGGCTTTTGCGGCATCCCACAGTGCAGCACGCTGAAGGTGTATGGAATTTTGGTCACAAACAGGTCAGGAGATATGTTTCAAAATTACTTCAACACGTATCAACATGGATGTTTCACTCAAAATTCCTCAGGCAAAATAAAAATAGACCCAAATAGTTGACATACAGTAAGAGTTATCATATTACTGTTTATAGTATAGCTCAGAACGATTGGTCTTAAACAGAATTTGATTTGAAAAGTTTGAGTTCATATTGAGATCTGACATTTGAATGCAGACTTCGGTATTTTATCCAACTTGAGCACAGACTGAGACTTCAGACACCCTAGAGGAGACACTTGTGAGATTACTCAAGTCTTTTTGTCAGGACAAAACATTTGAGAAGGAGATTTAAGGCAGAGTCTCCATTTGCTCTCCATTTATTCTTAATGCTGCCTAGGATAAGTGACATATTTAGGAGGTCCCATTTGTGTTTGTGGAGAAGCATGAATTTAGCAGTTAATAATTTTTTGTTTTGTTTGTGTATTTATCATTTGTATATTTGTATAAGTTTTTGACCTGACTCGAGGGGTATAAGGATGCAGTTTGGCACACGAACTTTGGCCAAACAGAGCAGTAACTGGGATCTGGCTCGTTTAGCATTGTAACCAGCTGATTGCTGATTGGTTTTGGTCACACTGAGCAGCAGGAGTGGGCCAATCAAAACAAGAGCTGCTGGTATCCCAACTGGCACTGCCCAAAAAGGACTTTGTACTTGGTGAGCAGACAAACAGAGTTCTTAGCAGCTTGTTTTTGGCCCGGACCTGGACGGAAAAAGGCCAGTCTTCAGAGAGTACATACTTTGTCTCCCAGTTTGAACGCCACTTCCTGCCAGTGTCCTTCCAATTCCCAAACATCAACAAAAATGTTCTTTAGCAGTGTGTGTTTGCTTAATGGAGGTGTAAGACAACAGAATTCTTCACTGCTAATATATATATATATATATATATATATATATATATATATATATATATATATATATATATATATATATATATATAAGGGGTGGGTAAAATTATCGATTTCCAGATGCATCAAGATCTTCATTTGAACGATCTCGAAATCGATTCTTAGGATTTAAGATCGATCTTTTACTGTATGTGCAACCCTCCACTACAATGAGAGGATATCACTCGCACTTGCAACCAAATCTCGCACTGTGCGGCTACAAATTTAAATATTTGGCAACTGGCTGGTAAATGTTTAGATTTCACTCACCAGTAATTGTGTAGTATAGTGGTGGAATATTCAGCAGCGAGATCACTGTGTGTTGAGAGTAAATGTTGTTCCGTGTAATGTGTGTCCAAAGACGAGATCCACGCGACCCATTGGTCAATGAATAGTGTCTCTTTTAATACCCTTTCTGTTCTTTACAGTCAGTTGTTGATTAAAAACAGCAAAAAATAAACATTTAATTCTAATAAGGCATAGCAAGGATGAGATGAAGCCATTCGAGTCTCTCGTTAACATGCGCTCATTTAAAGATGCTGTTTACAGAAATTTTCTTAAAGAGACAGTACCAGTTTTAGCACAGTCAACAAATCAATGTAAATACCTGTAAATAGTACAAATTATGCAATTAAACATGTAACAAAATATAATATATGCAATATAACATATTTATAGATTAAATACGTTGATTTGTTCATTTTCAAAAAGCTAAAATGTGAAAAATGTTGAAAAAAAATATAAATAGTAAAATTAATATTTTCATAGTGTACCTTGTTAGAAGGTCCTCTGTATAATTAACAGCATTAGCTGGGAGAGAATTTCTTTCATATGTAAGCAAAAGGGACATTATAACTGAAATATACCCATATGAATCGATATCAAATTGGAATTGAAAGCTTGTGAATCGGAATCGAATCAGGAAATCTTTACCAATACCCAGCCCTAATATATATATATATATATATATATATATATATATATATATATATATATATATGTGTGTGTGTGTGTGTGTGTATATATGTATGTGTGTGTGTGTGTGTGTATATATATGCCCTGGGCACCGACATGTTTGCGTGACGTAACACACCTGCATCTCGACGAAATTGGAGTTGAAGATTTCTGCATGAGTTTCCCAGTTAGAAGTCCGACATGAAGTGTCATTCCGTTGCACTTTCCCCAGTTGAAAGGTGGATCATCACAGCAACAACAAAATGGAGCATCACGGCTTTCCCCACAGGAGCGAACACTTGAGGAGACACACACACACACACCAGGCGTATGGCAGTGGACTCAACGCTCTGTGAGTGTTTCAAACAGCTAGAAAGAGCGCGGCTAAATGGAACACAATGCAGTGTCTTCAAAACTGAACTTCAGCTTAACACGCATATTAAAAACGCGATGGTTATGGCGTCTTCTGTTAAACCAACCACGATTTGAAAATAGACATTCAGACAGTCACACAAAAACTGGTGCACGCTTACTAATATTATTACGGTAACCTGAAGGAAGAACAGACAGACGTGCGTTGTGCACATTCTTTTATTGATTTGGGCAGCGAATCTTCACATAATGACAAAATATGATGCATTATATTTTGATTATGCAATCTTTTGTACATTTTGTAACAGATTATTTTATAACAGCCTATAATAATGAATAGACGATACACTGGAACAATAAGATGCAATGCAGCAGCCAAAGACTTTTGTCAGACATGTTATATACAGTTATGTACATGTCATTGCCCCTCGAGTACTCGACGAGTTTAATTAGTTCAAGTACTTGATTAGAAAAAATGACCAAAATTCCCTTCCCTAATATACATATAACCCTGCTATATTGATTTCAGAATTGACAAAATTGAAATTAGATCTTTACATTTTATGAAGGAAATGTGATTGGTCCTTCCCTGTGCAAAAATTGCAACCACAATGTGTTGCCAGGATATTGTGTGTTGTTGCCAGGCCATTTCTGTACGGTTGTCTGGGTGTTTTGGGTGGTTGCTAGGTGGTTGTCATGGTGCTCTGGGTGGTTGCTTACTGGCCCAAGTCAAAAGAACCCACCTCCAAGTCTCTGTGAAATTCTGGTCTCTAGATATTGTTCAGGTCCCTCCTTCAATGTAAATTGTTGAGAGTTTTCGCCTGTTTTATCATTCACCAGGCGAAAATTGTTACTCCCATCACTTAGACAAGTAATAACCCACCTCTCTTCAACAAGCCACACAATTTGACGTATCGCTTATGTCCATATTACAAATAGAATTGGACAAGTTACATGCCGATATGTAATAGGTTTGGGGTTTGTTCAAATCACTAACCCTAAGTACAGTATTAGCAATGATATAATAGGAATACAATAGTAATATAATTAAACATCTTCATCTTTTCGCGCAATCAAGTAGGGCACACTAACATAAGCTAACTCAAGCTTTGGATCTGTTGTTGCGACTGTGTCGCATTGGCTCAACTTTTGTGTCTCCATAGCAACAGTGGTTTGTTTCCGTCTGCTCACGTTACTGCCTGGAAACACATTCGAACAGGTTTAGATGGAGAAAGTCTAGTGATGGAAGTATATGTGTGGTTTTGCCTCTGTGAAGCAGCTGAAACCTCTTTAGTCTGCATTAGTCTGCGTGCAAGAACGAGCTCACTCCGTTACCGTAACAACAGCTCCCCTAAAAGCAATCTGGTTTGGGATTCGTGATTTCTCTTTCTACAATCTTTAAAGGAATAGTTCACCAAAAATGTGTATTCTGTCATTATTTACTCACCATTGTGTAGTTCCAAACCCATATGACTTTCTTTCTCCTGCAGAACACATAAAGAAAAAAAAAAGTTCCACAAAAGCACCATGAAAGTAGGCCATACGACTTGTTGCACCATATTCCAAGCCTTCTGAAGCCACACAATAGCTTTGTATGGGGTACAGACCAAAATTTAAGTTGCTGTTGGTCCTCCACTTAACCATAGCTCTCAAATCTCATTTGCAGTTGAGGATATTCGAACTTGCAGTGTTGCGATAAGTCACATGACGTGAGAACCAATGGCGTTTGGCGTCAGTGATTGTTAAACCCGTCACAAAACGCTTGTATGACTTTGTTTGATTTTAGAGGTCTTGTAACATAATGCACGAGTCGTATCAGAGATTATTTAGCAGAGACAGGCCACTTCTATTAAAATGAAAATTGGAATGGTCAACGGATGTAGAAAGGAAGTCCCGCCTTACAAGTAAAAGAGCCAGTCACCTTTTAAATACAGATACACCTTTTAAATACAGACATCGCCTGTCAATCAACTTGAGAACGTGCATGTGCATTAGCTATACAAGCCTGCAAAAATGCGTTTTGAGTGTAATCTGAGGTAAAGATGCACAATTTATTATACCAGTGTTGTCAGATTTTACTGCCGATTTGAAATGTGTTCTTTGATCGTAATCTTGACCAACCGTTTTGGAGATTTGGGTTTTTCCCGCTCAAGTAGATAGGAGCTGCAATTTCATGACTGGAAATAGCTTCCCGGAGCATTCCAAAGATGGCCTCCAGTGGACTGACTTGCTAGAAAGACTTTGGTCGTTTTGATTTATGATTACTTTTAAGATACTTTAATCGTGCTATTTAGTACTTTTTGGAGCTTGACAGCATAAATCACCATTAACTTTCATTGTATGTAAAAGGACAACATCTCATTATGTGTTTAACAGAAGAAAGCATCATGAGGGGTGAGTAAATCATGACAAAGATTAAATTTTTTGAGTGCACTATTCTTTAAAGTGTGTGTTTATGTGTGTAAAAGTGTGTTTATCTGAGTATACTAGGATGTGTATTTTTATGCACTTTCTTTGAACTCATCCTCTAGGGATTTTACCAAAGACCCGTTCTGTTTCTCTCTTTCTCTCTCTCTCTCTCTCTCTCTCTCTCTCTCTCTCTCTCCGGCAGTAAGACCCTTCATTAGGCTACCAGTGGGGTGGCTGGGCAGTACCAGACTCTTGGCACACACTGTTTGTCTCTGCAGCCAGACACAGCTGCTGGGGGTCGACACTGATCACCTGCTTAGAATAACAATTAATTTGGTCTGCACATGTGCACACAACACACACACACACACACACATACAAAACACAAAACAGTGCTACAACACTCTAAATACCACTTTAGAAGCTTTGTTGACATTTCGGTTTCCCAAAGAAATCTGTTCCTGAGAAGATTCCTGAGAAGATATGGACATTTACTGGCACCATTTTCGTCTATTTTAGTCCTGATTTAGCTGACCTCTGGCCTCTGCATATCCACACAGGCACAAGGGATTCAGAGTCTCATTTAAAATAAACACTGAATGAGACTTTTTTTATCTTGCCGGACAAGTAGATACTGACCACATCCGCATAGAGGATCTTCCATTCCAGGATTTTTGGAAATCACATCAGGACAGCTTGATCCTTGGCATCTTGAATTTTCCTTGAATAACTTATTTGAGTGATTTAGGGGTATGAACAAACACCTAACCCTAAGCACTGTATTAAACTCGGCTTGTTGAGGGTGTGCAGTTGCTTTTCCAAGTGATCAGACTCATGATCATTGCTGCAAAAAATCTGACTACAAAACAAGAAAATAGCATATTCTCTAACCTTGTGTAAAACAAAGCAAAGCACTGCACTCTGTTGGAGACGATTGTGTGAGCTGTTATTAGCCAGAGAGGAAAGGAGTTGTCGTTCAGGGGCTGTAGAGGAAGTTGTACCAGGCAGTACCAGGTGAGGGGAGTGCGTGTGAAGGATGCGTGCTGTTATGAGGAGAACTGGGAATTGGCCATGTGCAGTGCTCACTGTTGTTCATAAACAAAAGAATACTGACCAGGGCAATGTTCAGAATAAAAGACTAGCTTACTGCTTATTGCATACCGCACATTATATACTGTACCTGTATATTGCCTTCACTTAGCCTGAGAAAACAAGGTTTAAATGTTTAAAACGTGGTATGCTACATTGCTGTCATATGGCTTCATCATGTTGCATGTTTTATTTAGAGAGTGGCATGAAATTGCAGGAATTGCACAGGTATTATTGTAGTATGCTTTTCTGAACATAGCCTAGCTCTCAGAATATTTAGCATTAAAGAATCATGAGGATGTTGTGTTCATATCTGGGGGAGTTTGATTAGAGGTTTAGAAGTAGGAAGTTTAAATTGCACTGGGACTATCCACTTCTTTAACAACACCTACTGGCATTCTATCATCCCTTCCACCAAATTAAAATAGTTGAATCAACTTTTTTTTACCGGTTTACTGTTTTCTCAATTGTGTGAGTTTTATCACGGCTAGCTGAGGTGGAAATTCTGCTTTAATCTGTGTGACTTTGATCAGCCAAGGAAAGATTCAGAATGACATATATATTGAGTCAGAATCTCCAGCTGAGCCTCTGTAGAGTCACTCTGAAATGAAGATTAACGTTGTGTTCAGCGTAGGTGTTGCACGACTACTGATTTTTGGTAGTCAACTAGTCGAGGCCTTTAGTCGAGTCAAATTCAACTAGTATTGACGTCATTCCATCCCTAAACTACTGCACAATAGGTAGGCATACGTCGAGCTGTAACGTAGCTAAAAGTTAACATAAGTGTCTGAACATATTTAGCTATGCCTCGACTACCCTCAGGCGGTTCCCTGTCCCCTTGCAGGCACTTGTTCGGATGGTTTCGGGTGGCCACGGGATCTAGCGTATAGACGACAATGGGAATGCATTCCGTCAATTCAGTGGACTCGAACTTGAAGCGCTTTTCTAAACTGTCGCCGAATCGCATTTTTAAAGGAGTGAACAGCATCCAAGTCAGATGATCCAACACACAAAGTTGACAGTCGGGATGTATTCCGTCAGGTCATCGGACTTCAACTTGAAGTGCTTTTCTAACTTGCCAAATTGTGTTCTTGAAGGAGCGAATAGCGTCCAGGTCAGCATAACACTGGTATTTCGACTAGTCCCCTTGTTAAGCGTGACCATGTCAATTAGTTTCAGCATTCCTAACACTCACCTGAGAAACTTTAACTTCACTTGTCACAGTCTGTCTCCCTCGTGTTTCCTAGGACTCTTATTTTGAAGTGTTTTCCTGGACTACATTTCCCATAATGCACTGCCCTCATCACTGCCATCTCTTCCCGATCATTCTCACCTGTTTTCCATTCCCTCATTAGTTCTTGTTTGTATATATACCCTCTAGTTTTTGCATCCCTTTGTCAGTTTGTTGCTTTATGAGTTCATGTTTGTTTGTTTCACTATTATCATCTTCATTAAAAGCCTGCATTTAGATCCAGCGTCTCCCGTCTCATCTCAGCAACCATTCGTTACAACTTTTTTCGGCGGCCAATATGATGAATTGTGTTGTTTAGGGTTGTCACAATACCAACATTTCAGTATTTAATACTAATACCAGACCTTAATCCTTTATTTTAAAATGTAAATATTCATGTAATTATTAACAAATTAAGTTAAACGGAAACACTTTAAAATAATGGTTGATTCATTAACATATTAAATACATTTGGTATCAAACTAACAATGAACAATGATCTTTAACAGCATTTATTATCTTTATTTTATTATCTTGCATATTATATTATTATCTTGGTTAATGTTAATTTATCAAAATACTATTGTTCAATGTTTATGTTAGATCATATTGCACTTCCTAATGTTAATGTATACAAATTGTAATGCAAAAATTGTATTGTTCATTGTTAGTTCATGTTAACCTTTGTGTTAACTAATGTTAACGAATACAACCTTTTTTGTAAAGTGTAACCAATTAAAACAATGGCATGCAGCCTTCAAGTATTTCCCAGTTAAGTAAACTGAGGGAAAAAAAGTAATTATACAAGTAGATGGAAGAAATCAGATACAAATTAAGTAAACAAAGTTTTCAGGTTTATAACAGCAGTATCAAGTATTCAGGTTAACATTTATAAATTGAGAAAAACACAAGTTAAGGAAATGTACTGTTTAAATTATAGTATTATATAACAAAAAGTACAAAGAACTGCAAACTCAAAATATATGACATTCTTAGGCTATTTTTAGGCTATTATAACCTACCACAGTCTACATTTATCAAAGCCTAACAGATAATAATTTGTGACTGTCATTGTTGAAACTCTGTTACATGTGAGCTACACACAATGTGTCTGGTAAAAGCAGATTATGATTGTAAAAGCTTGTATTTACAATTTATAGACTATCCAACAAGACTCGCTGGCCATCTCAATGAGAAAAATGCCATCTTTCTGCTCTTCCTGGAAGTCACCATGATTTTTCTAATGAGAACACACCAATATTTTCCTTGTAGATAGCTTGACCGTGCATATTCAGACCGCGGGGACATCATTTTGGTACCAAATCGGTACTAGGTACTAATGATACTGTACAAAGTCTGGTATTGTTAACTTGTTTTATTTTAGTATCAAACTGCTACCGAAGTATCAGTACTGTTCGTATGGTGGATAATGGCTGTTTTTGGGGCTGAATTTGTTGAGGTTACCCGAGGCAGCCACCACACTTCCCGTAACTGATGGAGATAAATTAAGTGCCCGCTGGGACTTTCACCAACATGATTAAATCAGAGTGCTGGATGCTGGTACATGAAATTCCCTCTCAATGATCCTACAATTATCTTGACGAGTTAAGCATTTAGTCACCAAGGACTTATCTGATTGCTTCTACAGCTTGTCATCACATGTGTAAATAGTGCCCAGGGCATCTTTTTGGGTTTTATGTTAATAAAGGTTTTATGCAAGTTTTTCTTAAATCAGTAATGGCAAAATTTTTGTGGTTTGGAATCTGAGGACGTAATTTTCCCAAACAGTGGATTCAGTTTTCAGAATGATTGATTGAAACCTTTGTCGGTTCATGCGAGATCTCTCTGGTTTGTTTGCTCTTTCGTCAGTGTCATCTCTGGAGGGTGGAGGTAATGTTATGTTTTGTAGGCGCGATGACCTCAGCATGACCATGTCTAGGTATTGACCGTGGCCCCAGTGTGGAATGCGACCCCAGTGGAGGCCATCTTGCGCATGAGAATGCAGGGATCATTAGAGATGCTGACTCACTCTTCCATGATGCCGAGCGATTGCTGTATAACTAGAGTCAGAATTATGCACAAGTGTTCTTAGTATAATTGGTGTTGTTTTAAAGGCAGATGTTGGTCATGCCAAATATTTAAGTTTTTATTTTTTTATGTTTAGTGCACTTTGTATGAAGTTAATGGATAAACAAAAATTATTCATGGCAATATTTTTTTGAAAATATCCTCACTATAGTCACATTTTTGCATAGTACTGAATATATACAGTATAACATGAGGGTGAATATTTGTTTCAGAACTCAGTGTACCTCATCCATTCCACATGTGAATTGCTGTGATTTTAACATGTTTGTTTGTGTGTGTATTCTCTTGTAGGTATCTGTGTAAAGTGTAGTAAAGGTGTCTATGGAGCGAGTCAAGCATGTCAGGCGATGGGGAACCTGTATCACACTAATTGCTTCACCTGCTGCTCATGCGGTGAGTGTCCACACACACTGTTGTTGTTTGTCATTATCAACAGAGTGCAACAGTCTGGTTCCGGAAGTAAAAATCCCATAATTTTTTTCTGTAGACAAATTGGTTTTCAACAATAACTTTAACCTTTAGACAGACCTGCTGTGAGCTATGAGGTTGTTCATCGATTGTATATGCTTCCCTTGAAGCCATCCGTCTATGTTATTTCAACTTCATTGTTTTTTTGTTTTTGGATTTTTCTCCTTTTTCTCCCAATTTGGAATGCCAAATTCCCAATGTGCTTTTAAGTCCTCGTGGTCATGTGGTGATTTGCCTCAGTCCGGGTGGCGGAGAACGAATCCCAGTTGCCTCCCAGTTGCGTCTGAGACCGTCAACCCGCGCATCTTATCACGTGGCTTGTTGAGCGCGTTGCCACAGAGACATAGCATGTGTGGAGGCTTCACGCCATCCACCGCGGCAACCACGCTTAACTCACCACGCGCCCCACCGAGAACGAACCACATTATAGCGACCACGAGGAGTTTACCCCATGTGACTCTACCCTCCCAAGCAACCGGGCCAATTTGGTTGCTTAGGAGACCTGGCTGGAGTCACTCAGCACACCCTGGGATTTGAACTAGCGAGCTAGCGAACTCCAGGGGTGGTAGCCAGCATATTTTACCACTGAGCTACCCAGGCCCCCGATATTTCAACTTCATTGTTTAAAAATCGTGTTTGACAACGGAATTCCTGGTAAACAACGAAATTACCGATGGTTCAGCAGAGAAAGCTTCGCTAATCAGAGAACTGCGGCCAACAAAGCCCGCGAAACATGCCTCAGAGTGACCGATCACTTTCATGATGCACTGTAAATTGGTGTCTCTTCACCCTTAAACTACTTATCTATTTGTACATATTGGAATATTTAGCAATAAACACAAAACATATTGTTTCTATACTTATAATCAACAACCTAAAATCAAATTTTTTACATATTCCAAACGTTTTATATTCAATGACATCATTTGCAATGCTTAATGGGATTGTAGTCCATGCCCTCATGAAAGACGATAAGTACTCAGTCTTGTACCTTTGTCTTTTTTTCCGATTTTCAAATAAAATACAGTTTGTGATGTTTTGATTCACCTCGGAGCTGGTTGGTTTGGTTCATGGCTTACAGCTCTTTTATAAAGGATTTTTTTGAAAAGTCTATGGGAAAAATGAATGGGAAATATACTAACGGAATGCAGATGGCTGAATAAGTGGGAGGGCACTGATGCGCTCTATTATACTGGTTGTTTTGGTCCAGCAGGGACTGTATGAAAATGTTTTACACTCTTCCCAGCAGGACAACTGAGTGTGTGCTAAACACATCCAGATTAGTCTTTCCCAGAGTAACCTGCATTGGTGTCATAAGCTTCCTTTGTTTTGTGAGTTTGTAGTGTTTTGTGGAAAATGGATATTTGTGAAGAACTCTGGTGGTTAAATGTACAGTGAAGGAAACAGGCTTTAGGGAATGACACTGTACATTTAGTCTACAAGCGCAGATATAATCAAGTGTTTCTTGAACTTTGGGCACTTTTAGCCCTTTGAATTGATTCCTTAAAAGTATTGTCTTGTTAAAAAACATTTTTCACACTCTCACTAGTTTATTCAGTTTGGCTGCTAACAATGTCCAACTGTATATACACATGCATCACAGGAGATTTATGGTATTTTTGTCTTAAAGTCATGAAAATTCCCACCACAGTGCAATTTCCAGCACATCTCAAATTCGTGTTTAATAGCATCCCGTGATGGAAATTAAATTTGTGAAGTTTTTTTTAATAAAATAGCGACTTCTTAAATTTCAAAGCTAACATTTTATGTATCCTTAATACACACAAGTAAATAATACACTCACTGAGCACTTTATTAGGAACACTATGATCGTAATAAAGTGCCAGGCGTGGTCTTCTACTGCTGTAGCCCATCCGCCTCAAGGTTCGACGTGTTGTGCATTCTAAGATGATATTCTGCTCATTACAGTTGTACAGAGTGGTTACCAGAGTTACCGTAGCCTTTCTGTCAACTTGAACCAGTCTGGCCATTCTTCGTTGACCTCTCTCATCAACAAGGCATTTCCATCCACAGAACTACCACAGATTGGATGTTTTTTGTTTTTGCACCATTCTGATTAAACTCTACAGACTGTTGTGCGTGAAGATCTCAGGAGATCAGCAGTTACAGAAATACTCAAACCAGCCCATCTGGCACCAAAAACCATGCCACAGTCCAAATCACATTTTTCCCCCATTCTGATGGTTGATGTGAACATTACCTGAAGCACCTGACCCGTATCTGCTGATTTTATGCATTGCACTGCTGCCACACGATTGGCTGATTAGATAATCGCATGAATATGTTGGTGTACAGGTGATCATAATAAAGTTCTCAGTGAGTGTATTTTCACACTTTTTGTGAAAATGTTCTGTACGTGATATTTACCTTTTTTCTTTGTTTTCTTTAAACATCATTTGTCTCATATTTTATCTCAAGCATGTTCTTCATTGATCCTTTTGTTAAACTGTTTAACAAGTACAATAACTTTTGAAAAAAAACAGTAATCATGTCATACATGTATATACTATACATTTGGACAGCCGAACTACAATCACATTATCTAGGTCTGTTAGTCCATCTTAAAGCGTTTACATGACTTTTTGAAAATATGAATTATTGCTTTAGTCCAACTGAAATTTAACTTTTAAAGTGCATGTAAAAGTTCTGACTGTTAAAAGACTGTTAGACAAAGTTATGGACAGGTACTGAGACAAAGACAGGTAGGTGTCATTCCTAAACAGAGACAAACAGGTCTTATTGGCTCAATAAATTTTTCTTTATGTGGCAATGTGTGTGTGTCTTGAATACTCTATATTCATATCAATGTGTGTATTTGTGTGTGTGTGTGTGTGTGTGTGTGTGATGTGTGGGCCGCAGGGCTGGTCCGTCACCTGACTCGTCCCCTGCTCTCCTGTTTCCTCTGGAAATGAGAGCGAAATCACGGCGGTACTGCTGTTCAGTTTTCTCTTTCATTCGCTCTTCCCCTTCACACAGATACTGTTTCCTTGCGCTTTACAGCCCGTGCAGATAATTTACACGTAACGCTAGCTGTGCGTTGTAAATGTATTGTTCGCTAAAGAATGAGGGCCAGCAAACCGGATGCAAGGCGTTGTGGTTTGGGAGGAACTGGAAGGCTCTTTTGAGGGCATAATGAGTTCTTGAAGTTCACAGGAACATTAAATGTGACGTTTGAGTGTGTGTTTGTAAATGTTTGGATTATTCATAATGAATAAGCTGCTGCTGTTGTTGATTGTAAGTACTTCATCTTAATTATGAGCCACTGTAATGTTTTAAGCTAGAGGGAGATGAATCATAAACCATGTGTTGGTTAAGATGTTTGGAACTTTAAAAGGGTTGTTCATTGAGGGATGAGATGTTTTCTCGATCATGTTTTTGGTTAAATATGAGTGTACATGGCATCTGCCCCAGAACTTCAGTTTGACTTTAAACACAACATTTTAATGATCATCATATCGATAATTTGTGTAACTATGTCTAGAATAGAATATTAAGAAATATATCAGATGTTACAAATAAGAATTAGAAGAATTCATTAGGGGGGCATTTTTGAAACATCCTTTGGCATTGACACCTTGAGCCCTAGCTAATTTCTGACCCTGGTCCATGCAAAACAGCACTGTATTAAATAGTGGTCGACTAATAAATATCAGCCAGGCCAATTAATCAGTTGATATTTGGCATTTTTGTGGTTCCAAAAAAGTTCCAAAATCTACAGCCAGCTTTGCCATTGGGTAATAAACCATTTATGTGTTAAAATGTTTTGTGATTTTTTTTTTGTAAGGATTGTGTAATTGTGTAATTGTGTTTTCAGACCTGTAGCTCATTTGATTGGTTCCAAAACAAGGGCTAAAATTGTTACAATGTTGCATTTTCTTCTTGGTTTGTTTCGCTTTCACAAGGCAGCATTTCAAAACGGACAAAAACTGTGACAATAAAAGTCACATGTAAGTAAACTGTCCCCTTATTGGTCAGAATGTTTGTGCGCTGTTCCGAAATTTAGCGCATCCATTGATATACTGGTTAAAATGATATACCTGTAAAAACTGGTCAACTGTAACAGATTTTCGAGTGTTGCTTATGCAAAAAACGTCACCCCATGGGGCAGTATGCGCGTTCCAGTCAGAAGTTGCGCTGCAAATACACATTATCCAACACACGGATGAAATGAGTTATTTTTATCCGTCATTAGTTGCTTTTGCATTACACTGCCTGGCCAAAAAAAAGCTGCAGTTTGGATTTAAGTAAGCAGATACTGAAGAGCCTATGATTGGATCATTATTGCAGTGATTAATATGTTTCAGCTGGAAACAATTCTTTTAACCCTAACTGATACAGTGTGTAGCTTCTCATTTCTTAAACAACCATGTCAGAAGACGTATACCGTGGTCGTGGAAAAGATGTTACAGTGTTTCAGAAGGGGCAAATTGTTGGCCTGCATCAATCAAAGAAAGCAACTAAGGAGATTGCTGAAATCACTGGAATTGGGTTAAGAACTGTCCAAAGCATTATTAAAACCTGGAAGGATAGTGGTGAACCATCAGCTTTGCGGAAGAAATGTGGTCAGAAACAAATCTTGAATGATCATGATCGGAGATCACTAAAATGCTTGGTGAAGTCACATTGTAAAAAATCGACAGTAGACCTTATGGCTAAGTTTAAAAGTGAAAGTAAGAGCATTTGCACATGCACAATGTGACAAGAACTTACAGGAGTGGGACTAAACAACTGTGTGGCCACAAGAAAGCCACTTGTTAAAAACGACTTCAGTTTTCTTGGGAGCATAAAGATTGGACTGTGGAGCAATGGAAAAATGTCATGTGGTCTGATGAGTCCAGATTTGCCCTACTCCAAAGCGATGGGCGCGTCAGGGTAAGAAGGGAAGCGCATGAAGCGATGCACCTGTCATGCATAGTGCACACTTTACAAGCCTCTTGAGGCAGTGTTATTATCTGGGGTTGCTTTATAGGTCAGGTCTAGGCTCAGCAATGTTATGCGGCAATAAAATGAAGTCAGCTGACTACCTGAATGTACTGAATGACCAGGTTATCCCATCAAAGGATTTTTTCTTCCCTGATGGCACAGGCATATTCCAGGATGACAGTGCCAAGATTCACCTGGCTCAAATTGTAATAAAGTGGTTCAGGGAGGATGAAGAATCATTGTCAAACATGAATTGGCCACCACAGAGTCCTGACCTTAACCCCACTGAAAATCTTTAGGATGTGCTGGAGAAGACTTTACAGAGTGGTTTGACTCTCCCATCATCAATACAAGATCTCAGCCAAAAATTAATGCAACACTGGATGGAAATAAATGTTGTGACGTTGCATAAGGTTGTTAAAACTATGCTAAGACGAATGCTTGCAGTAATCAAAGCCAAAGTCGAATTCCTCAGTATATGTTTACATTTGCAGTAATAATCGATTTACAGTGGGTTTTTGCATAGTCAAACTACAGTCTTCATCTGTCAGTCCAAGTATACCACACAATGTGTAATTGAATATTTAAAGAAAGGACGTCAGCTGAGGAAGCGTTAAATACATGCCGCATGTCACTTCTGTCTAGGCGCAAAACGCCAAGGCCAATTGTGGTCCGATTAATGTGTATAAATGCTGGACGGAGCCGAGCTACAATCGCATCTAGGTCTGTTGACCTGTTGGACTAAAGCTTTTACATGATATCTTAAAACGACAAAGTATTGATTTAGTCTGACTGAGTTTGAACTTTTAAAGTGCATGTAAACGTTAGGAATAGGCACAAGTACACATGCTTCAAGACGTCCACCATTGTGCCCATACCGAAACAGTCAAAGATAACTTGCCTAAATGACTGGCGTCTTGTTGCCTTAACTCCCATCATCAGCAAGTGCTTTAAGAAGCTTATCAGACACCACATGCTCTGTGCTGCCTGCCTCCCTGGACTCACTTCAGTTTGCTTACAGAAGCAACCTCTCCACTGATGATGCCATTGCATTTACACTACACACTGCTCTTTCCCACTTGGAAAAAAGGAACACTGTTTGTGGAGAATGCTGTTTGTGGACTACAGCTCAGCATTCAACACCATAGTGCCCTCCAAGCTTGAGGTGAAACTTTGGGCTCTGGTCTGGAACAGCTCACTGTGTAGCTCCACACAGTGGTACTGTGTATTTTTATTGTATACTGTGTATTTCATATTGTGTATATTGTAAATTATTAGTTGTATATTGTATACTGTGTTTTGTGTAAATTAGATGTTTATTGAAGATTGGTACATATCTCATCACTATCATGACTGCTGTGTTGCTTGGAAATGCACTCAAGACTTTCACCCACTGTTGCACTTGTGTATATGGTTGAGTGACAATAAAGTGATTTGATTTGATTTTGACACGAGCGTTGGGATGGACCGACTATGAGAGAGAGAGAGCGTTTGTTCTTGATGATTTTCTGGCTGGTTGTGTGTGTCTCTCTCTCTCTCTCTCTCTCTGTATAATTGAGCTTTGCTCTGATATCTAGAGCAGCACCCACCCTGTTCTCATCAAATACAGAGGAATGCACTCCTTTATACTCCATCTCTACTCTCTCTCCTTCTCTGTCACATGTAGTGCTGTACCAACTTAGGATCAAGTTTATTATTGAAAACGAAAACTAAATGTAAAAAACATATTTTCATAAACTGAAATAAAAATAAAAATCAACATAATTGGAAAAACTGAAACTAAACTTAAATACATTTTTAATTCATTATAAAAATAATCTTCTTCTTTTTTTGTGGACTTTCTCCCGTTTTCTCCCCAATTTGTAATGCCCAATTCCCAAAGCGCTCTAATTTTTTGTGGTGGCGTAGTGACTCGCCTCAATCTAGGTGGTGGAGGACAAACGTCTGTAAAATTGCCACTAGGTGGAGATAGCACTAGCAGATCGCCTATTGCCCTCATTATATTAGCAAAGACAGAGCGGGAGGGAATCACTACAGTACATCATGGAGAGAAGCAAAGCAGATAGAAAACTAGGGTGACCAGAAGTCGGTCTCGGATTTACGAGGTGTCCTGGTGTCCCGTCATTTCTCTAAAAGATGTAATACTGTCCCGGTTTCAGCTGTTAGGCTCACAGTTTTTTTTTTATTTTTTTTATTTGAAATTAAATATCATCAACGTCCTTCTTGGTATCGTGTCTGATATCGATTGCAGGGACGGGAAGGTATTTTATTGCGTTGCACGATGATTTGACGATACTTTCATTCTAGTTTTGCAGCAGCCTGCTCAGAAACCATGGTTACCATGACAACGACTCACGCGCTTGGCGCTCTCTGCTGCTCTCTTTCATCATCCAACGCAAACTAGAAATGCCCCAATGAAAATGCATGTTCAACAATCTAAAAGAAGCCGATCTATTTCTTTGCACAACACGTGAAAATGGAATTGAAATGTTTTGCTGTCACTGTAAATGTTCACTTTCCCATGGCCACAGTGTTTGATAAGAGATTGCAGGTCATATTCATACAGCTTTATTTTTTTTTTTTAATAGTACAAGCACTTACATGTGGAAATGTGGAATTGTATTTTAACTTTTAAGTTCCAATGTTGCAAATTTTGTGTAAAAATGTGTAGCTGACAAGTCATATCATTATTACACATGCAATATGACATCATACGGATAGAATAGGCTATATGGAATATGTACATTTTACAAATATCTAAAATGTGTTTAAAATAGTATAAAACAATATATAATAAATAAAATAACATTTCACATACTAAAAGATGTTATATTGAATTTAGCTACATATTTTAATACAATATACAGTATATATACAGTGTGTGTGTGTGTGTGTGTGTGTGTGTGTGTGTGTATATATACACATACACACACACACACACACACATACATGTATCGCAAACCCCCCAGGTGCCCCAGTATGAGAAAATGCGCTAGCCGTGTCTGTGACTTCAATTATGACACATTTGAACTTTTATTGGAATGACTGTTCATTGTGTTGCCAATGCATAATGTTAAAACAAAGAGAACAGAAACAATATAATATCCAGTAATTTTTTCTGACTTTCTCTCTCTCTCTCTCTCACACACACTCACACACACACACAGTCTTACACCGACAATCTGTCAATTTGTTTTACATTTCATTTGGAATTGGTATAGAGTTTTGTTTGATGTTCAGTTTTCAGAGTTGTGACAAGACTTACTTTCTCATGTCAAATGCACTAAAGAGGACTTTATGGTTAAAGTTCAGTAAAAAAGAAGCATTCTTAAATTGGAATTATGTGTTTTCTTCTACTGTAATATCAGTAATGAAATTCAGCTGTTCTTATTAAAATGAAGATTTTTAATATTATAAGTATTATTTACAGACTGTACATTTGGGTGTCCAGCTATACATCTCACATTGCACAACTGCCTGTTTTCCCCATTCTATATGTATCACTTGATATAAAAACTTAAACTAAACTATTTAAGAATTTAAGATTTTTAGGATTTCATTTCAGGCCTCCTCTAAACAATGCAAGTGAATGTACGGTCCAAAATGCATATTTATGGTGCATCAAAATAATCCACACGACTCCAATCGACAAATAAAGTTCTTCTGAATGCAAACGATTGATTATTTTTAGAAACAAAACAATACTTTATACTTTTTAACTACAAATGTTTACTTCCATACATCTCTATATATAAATATATAAAAAACACACAGTGATGAATAAAATAATAACAAATGAACTGCATACTCTATAAATACATGCATTTCATCTGTGGAAAGATGAATTTTCAGTGCATTATATGAGTCAAATGTGCACACACAGGTGTCATATAA
Source organism: Myxocyprinus asiaticus (assembly GCF_019703515.2). Taxonomy (NCBI): domain Eukaryota; kingdom Metazoa; phylum Chordata; class Actinopteri; order Cypriniformes; family Catostomidae; genus Myxocyprinus; species Myxocyprinus asiaticus. Next base: position 8,763,734 of record NC_059361.1, read on the forward strand.
ACACGGCAAGGGACTGATTCTGCTATGCTGACAATGTACAAGATGATAATCAAATCATGTTTATTTATAGAGCACATTTAAACACAACCATGGTTGACCAAAGTGCTGTACAGTGGCATCACAGGCAAGACAGTATAACAGAAATAAAACATAAGTAGTAGGGCAATTTCACAGATTAACCATGATTTAAGTTAAATTAAAACCTAATGAAAATGAAGTTTTAAGCAACGATTTAGAAACAGATAGAGAGGCGGTCATGAGGTAATCTGGTAAGCTGTTCCACAGTTTGGGGCCAGTGATACAAAAAGCACGATCACCTCTATGCTTCATCCTGGATCTAGGAACAGACAGAAGTCCACGATCCCCAGATCTGAGTGATCTGGTTGGGTTATGTGGACGCACCAAATTACAGAGATAATGGGGTGCCAGATTGTTTAATGATTTATAGACAAATGTTAAAATCTTAAAATCAATTCAAAATCTAATAGGCAACCAGTGCAAGGAGATCAGGATGGGAGTGATGTGTTCATGTTTACGACTGCCTGTTAAAAGACGTGCTGCAGCATTTTGGATCATCTGCAGGTGGGATAGAGCTGATTGGTGCAGGCCAGAGTACAGAGAATTACAGTAATCCAAGCGTGAAGAAATAAAAGCATGGATCACAATTTCAAAAGTTTTCCTGGATAGAAAAGGTTTTGCTTTAGCTAGGCGACATAGGTGGAAAAATTTGATCTAACCACTTCGTTCATTTGTTTGTCGAACTTTAGGCTACTATCAAAGAAAAAGCCTAGGGTCTTAGCGTGAGAAGTGAGATGAGGAGTGAGAATACCCAAGTCAATGTTGTTCACTGTTTTAAGCTCGTTTGGTCCAAACAGGATCATTTCAGTTTTATTGCCATTAAGGTGTAGGAAATTATTTGTCAGCCAGGTTTTGAGTTCCTGCAGACAAACTAAGAGAGGGTCAAGAGCTTGTTTGTCATGATGTTCTCCATAATGATGGAGAAGACTGTTTTTAGATTGACACTGGAAATCGCAGCGTTTACAAGTCCACAAAATGTTGAAACTTCAGCATAATCTGCAAAAATGTGGATTGAAAGAAGAATTGGCTGTGGCCTGCATGACTGCTAACTTCTATAACAGGTCTACACTGTTAAAACATTGAAGAATAAAAAGAAGTCAAGAATAAAAAGAATCAAAAGATGTTACTGATACACTTAGCAATCCTTGGTGTAGACCTTCCTTGAAGTTTCGCAAGATTGTAGCTTTGCTTGGAAAACAACTGGTCAAGTCTCCTGAGCAAAAAAATAAATCTCCCTTCACGATCTGACTTTTATATTGCACGTCATGCACATTAAATGTCATGAACATTGGACATTTGTATTTTCTTTATTATTGTATTTTGGTAAATGAGTCATTTTTATGTTGTTTTGACATTTCTAACCATTTGTGTAGACTCTACAATAAACTTTTATGTCATGGATGAGTTGGGATTTACAGTGAAGTGTCATTCCAAAAGTGCAACTCTTTAGTATAACAGTAATATGAAGAGAGAGAATTTTTGTTGTTTGTTATGTCCTTAATTGATGTAGCACTTCAGTTTATTTTGTGCTGTAGTTATTTTTACACTATTTTCATTGTCTGCTGCCAAGGTGCACATTCTTTGTCAGTACGAATGTAAACCACATTAAACTGAAATTAAGAGAGAGAAAGAGGGCAAAGGAACACGTGTTTGAGTGAGACCAGCAGGCCTGCACATGCTCTGGACCACAGACTAGAATTCCCCCTTTTAATAGTAACACACACACACTCACATAAAGTCTACAGTCTGGATGTGAATTCCGAAACATGTACATACACCCTTTCAGTGACTCATCACCTCCTGTATCCCATCATGCACTGAGTGTGAACCCACCTTCACATAATAAAGACCTGCTTGTTCTCTCGGTGTTCATAGTAGTGTGTGTGTGTGTGTGTGTGTGTATGTGTGTGTGTTCTCTCAGCATCATGAAAGGAGAAAAATTGGAAAAGACACTCTGGCTTTGTTCACACCGTGCAAAAATCTCATTTGTTTTTCAAATCTTAACTTTAGAACTGATTATTCACACTGTTATTTTTCATATGATGAAATTGGATCTGTTTGTTTAGACAGTGTATTCAATATCCGATCTTCATTGGTTGGCATCGTGCTGATGAAGTCATTACTATGGCAAGAAACTTTCTTCGACAACAACTGATAGTTTCTCAAAAAAAGGTTTTCTTGAGAAACATTAGCTAGTTTGCTTACATACAAGTCATTTATTTATTTTTTCTCCCCAATTTGGAATGCCCAATCCTCAATGGGATCTAAGGCCTCGTGGTGGCATAGTAACTCTCCTCAATCCGGGTGGCGGAAGATGAACCTCAGTTGCCTCCTCGTCTGAGACCATCAATCCACACATCTTATCACATGGCTTGTTGAGCACTTTACCGCGGAGACAAGCGCTTGTGGAGGCTTCACATCCACACACAACTCGCCACACACCCCACCAAGAGCTAACCATATTATAGCGACCACGAGGAGGTTAACCCAACGTGACTCTACCCACCCTAGCAACCGGGCCAATTTGGTTGCTTAGAAGACCTGGCTGGAGTCACTCAGCACACCCTGGATTCGAACTCGCGACTCCAGGAGTGGTAGTCGGCGTCTTTACTCGCTGAGCTACCCAGGCCCCCACACACAAGTCATTTTTAATTGCATAATGCTTTTCACAATGCATATGTTTTCAAAGCAGCGTTAAAGAAATTCATACTGTAATATCTTAAATGTCTAAAGCCCACCATGAACAGCTTTATAGAAAATCATGCCTTAGTGTCTTTAAGCGTTGCTGCTTCAGGGCAGAGACTGCATGCCACCACTCGCAATGTTGCATTGCTCGTCGGTTTTAAACACTTGTTAAGCAGTAGCCCTATTAGCACTATCAGTTATGTATTTATTTATGTATTATTTTTTACATCCCTATCTGTCTGTCTGTCTGTCTTACATTTCTTGTATGTGTGGTTGTGTTTGTACATTATTGCTGAAAATGTGATTTACAGTATTCTCTTTTTAAATGTTGATCCACTCATTGTCTCTCTCTCTGTGCTGGTGTTTTCCCCGAATCTGGAACTTTGATTACAGCAGTCTTAACCAGCTGTGTTCCAATGATATATTGAAATATTGCTTTAGATGTGGTGTGTGTGTGTGTGTGTACAGGCAGTCAGCTGTCATAGAATGAGCAGGTCATATGAGGTTCAGACTGGGTTGGGAAAAAAGTTAGTTCTATCATCATTATCACAAGTGATGTGTCACTGTTTTTTTAGGTAGTTTGCCTTGAGGGGCATGTTTGGTTTGTTGCATGCATGGTTACCCTCAAATGTTTTGATGCTGTTTTTCATTGACACATTATTTAAGGTTGTTTATCTACTGGTATATCTAAATAAGGTTCTATATTTAAATAATTAAATAAAATGGCTTTATTTTATTGCAAAAACACCAATGGACTTTATTCGATTTATCTTTTTTTTTTTTTTCTAATTATGTGGACGGTGGGACTAAGTTGGGAAATTTTAAATAATACCAAGCTATAGAAACTAAGTCAGATTTTTATCAAATAGTTTATAATGTTTCCAGGAGTGTTGGTTATTCATGTTTTTGAGACATTACAGACATTACATCAGAAAGTAGCATAATTAATTCTGATTCAAAGTAATGTCCAGCATCATCCAATCACTGCCAACCATGTTAAAATATAATGATTCATTATAAATTCTGAATCTATGTACTGATTACCACTGTCCCATTTCTGCCAAACATGTTGAGTGGTCCAAACATCATCTGCAGACTGAAACTGAACTTTTGGTTGGATTATAGGAGTGAATGTGCTTAACTGCATAGAAAGCTATAGGATGCTCCCTTGCTCCCTATTTAGTGAATGACTTACCCTCCAATGTGCTCTCTGTCTGCACTGGTCTCAGAACAGTTCGAAATGCACCTTATTTTCATCCAAATTCCATATAAAGCCTCTGAAAGCAACATTTTTTAGCAAAACCAAAATACAACATCCACACGTGTTTATGTGGAGTCGCACAAGAATAATTAAAAAAAAAATTCTATTAAGTTATGTGCTATCAAAATAAGGATTTTCTGCCAAAATGATTGCACTCCCTGTCTCTTTCGCTTCATTTGGTAGGTGTTTAGAGGGTTTAAGATGTCCTGCCTCTGTGGCAGCTTTTAGACATGCCAAACATGCATTCAGAAACATCTGAAGTATAAAATTAAATTCAAGGATGCATTGAACACAGTGACTGTACCATGAAAACAAAAACTACCCACACACTCTTCAGAGAAGAGAAGAGAACTAGTTGACTGTGGCCGTAGTCTTTGACAAAGGCTGGTGGAATGGAGCCTCTCCCACCCCCCTTCTCTTAGTGTTTCTCTCTCTCTCTCTCTCTCTCTCTCTCTCTCTCTCTCTCATTTTGCGTGGTTAAGCGGGGGGGAGGGCGGGGGGGTGGCAGTGGGACCAGCCAGTGACCTCAGACTGAAAGAATGTCCCCGTTTACTCAGACCTCTCTCTCGGTCTCTCTCTTTTTGTGTTCAGATTCTGTGCCCTCCCTAGATATTTGTCAGCTCCAGGGATCTCTGTGATCCTCATTTGTTGTGTTTCCACATGTCTACAAACAGCCTCACCTTTCATGCCCTCTTATTATTCAAAATTACATCTTCATCTCTGAGATTTCCACCTGAACTGTCCTGAGAAACACTAATTAGAGTTTAAAATTTTATGAAGAAATTTCAGTTGTGCTTGACCATGCAAAACTCACCCGTTGCGTGTGGTTGCTAAGATGTTCTAAGCTGTTTTTAGCAGGTTGCCGTGCGGTTGTTATGGCCCACCCCAATGTCTCTGATATTCTGGTCTCTAGATATGACTTAAGAATGTAAGTCTATGGCATTGTTCTCTCATTTTATCGTCTACCAGGCAAGTAAACTAATAATAACACACCTCGCCTCAACAAGTTGTATGATTTGAGGTATCAGTCATGTCCATAGAGCAAATGGTGCAGGACGAGTGTCATGCCAGTTTTTAATCCTGGGGTAAGGGGTTTGTTCAAATCACTAACCCCAAGTATGGGCCTTTCCTTACGTCTGTGTTTGAATCGCGCTTTATCGAGTCTTCGTTTCTCTGGCGGGCTGCTGGCTGTTTGAATGTGGCAAGTGCATAAATTTTAAGATGTTGAAAAGAAACGAGATGTCTGCCCTGAACGCCATAAATTAAGAGGGAGCTCTGTAGGACAGGGAAAGGGGCAGATCAGACTGATTTATGAACTCTGTGTGTTTGTATGAGAGATAAAGAAAGAAAGACGACCGTTTTGTTTTTTTTTGTGTGTGAATACGGTACAGAGAACCTAATCTCGTGTATCCAGACTTTCGGCATAAAGTCTAGTCCACATTGCAGCTTATTCTGACCAGGAACCACCCACTTAGACAGGAAGAGACCCATTACTTGATTGGACTGACAAAGAATAATACATTTTGACACAAAATTAGTTAAGAAATGCAGAATAACCAGATTTATTTTCAAGATGATAACTGGATGCCACTTGCAGAAATTAAAATAGTGAGGTCATGTGACAACAATGTAGTATATTAATGATTTTAATTAGGCTTGCTTGCATATTTCCATATTAAAGCCTATTTATTTATAATTTTTTTATCTCTTTTATTACTGACACTGTAACATATGCCTGTATGTTACAATATGTGTCACACTGAACTAGCCACCCATAATGTTTTTTTTTTTTTTTTTTTTTTTTTTTTGTCGTTTGGAACTCCTCTGATCTACTTCAAGTCCTTTTTTCTCTTTCAGTTTTTGCAGTACTTTCTCCCATATTTTACCTGTTCATATTGTTGTTAATAACTGCTATTCCTCAACAGATCTTCATTCTGCAAGTTTCCGATGTGGACGTGACTCACCAAATGCTTATCGAGAGCCGTTTGTCTTTACACTGCAAAGCTCGGCACAGAAGCTGCATCTGCAGCTGCATAAATGTATTTACACAACAATTAAAATCGCGAGAAACAATGTATCATGCGCTCAAATGTTTTATTTGTGAAAAACCGTTGCCGGCTGTATTGATTCTGGTGCACAGCTGACTGTGCGCTGAATGTTAAGACAACAGCATGCTGATGCGTTTGCCAGATATTAAATTCCAGAATATATATATATATATATATATATATATATATATATATATATATATATATAAATATACTACCGGTCAAAAGTTTTGAAACACTTACTCATTCTTTATTATAATTTTTTCACATTTTAGAATAATAGTAAAGTCATCAAAACTATGGAATAACATAAATGGAACTATGGGAATTATGTTGTGACTAAACAAAATCCAAAAGAAATCAAAATTGTGTTATATTTTAGCATCTTCAAAGTAGTCACCCTTTGCCTAGAATTTGCAGACATGAACTCTTGACATTTTCTCAACCAACTTCTTGAGGTATCACCCTGGGATGCATTTTAAACAGTATTGAAGGAGTTCTCATTTATGTTGGGCACTTATTGGCTGCTTTTCTTTATTATTTGGTCCAGTTCAAAAATGTTTTTATTTTAAATTAAATGTTAGTTTTATAATGAAATAAATTAATATGGTGGCACAATTATATTTTTTTCTACAAAACTCATTTCAAACATTTAAACATACGCCTTCAGATCAAAAGATTTTTAAGATCATGTGAAACATTTCAGTCAAGTGTTTCAAAACTTTTGACCGGTAGTGTATATATCTATATCTATATCTATATATATATATATATATATATATATATATATATATATATATATATATATATATATATATATATATGTGTGTGTGTGTGTGTGTGTGTGTGTGTATATATATATATCTATAAATATATAAAGTGGTGCAGGACTTTTAATTATAAAGAAGCCCGAAATACACATGGGACTCCTATTTTGAAATGCCTGCACTCCCAGTTGTGAACACACTGATGGCTGATTCGCTGAGAAAATGACTCTGATTCAAACTGCTAACATGAGCTCCTGAGTTCACACTCTCTGTTATTTTCGGGTGAAAAAGACCCAGTTCAAAAGAGTCATTTGGTCACAACTCTCTCGTGCTGGGTTTGTTGTTGCGTAGCTCATGACAACAGAATGGGTGAAAAGCGGCTCGAGACACACTGGTGGTGCACGCTCAAAAAATGTATTCAATAATTCACAAGATGATATCTAACGAAACCGCATATGTACGCACACAACCCGACTGTTGCCAATGGCGACTAAATTTTAAATTATTGTCGCAATCAATTATTTTTGGTTGCATTTGTGCCCATTTGTGACCAACAAAATGTTATAAAGTAACTGTATTCTGAATAGCAGTGCTTGAAAACGTAACAAGGGCTGGAAACAGTTACTTAATTTTTGTATTCTGAATACGTTAAGCCGTTAAATATATTCCGTTACTGCCCAACCCTGGCAACTAAGTTGCATTAAAAAATGGCAATATCTCATTTTCTAATTTCCTACTTGTAAAAGTGCAATAATTGACGGCAGATTTCCAATCTGGAAATGTTGAAATCCAATTTCACAAGTTGGTTGCTTCAGCAATTGCATATTTCATGTCACATTTGCTTTCTATGACACTATCGTTTAGGCTTGGGAGGTAGGTTTTGTTGATTTTAAAATGTTGAGCATTAACCCTAAAAACCTCATCTGTTTGGGAGAAAATTTAACTCGCTATTAGCGCCACACAGTGGACATTTCACCTCGGAGCAATATGCATCAGTCAGTGAATGGTATGTGTGTGTGTGTGTGTTGTGTAAATTGACGTCTAATCAGCTCAGCATGTGTCTCTCATTACACAGCTTTTCAGCTCCGCATACATCAAAGATTAAACATATTCCTTTTAATCAATTGATGTTGCTAATTAAAAATAATTGTTTGTTTGATGTCTAAGCTCTTTGTAAACTTGCAGAATGCAGACAAATGGAAATTCTTCATAGAAGTTAATAATATGTACGGTGTGTAGGTTGAAATAGTAGTTTTCGGCATGATAACAGCGTTTGGTTTTCTTCCATCAGGGCGGAGGCTACGAGGGAAGGCTTTCTATAACATTAACGGAAAGGTTTACTGCGAAGAGGACTTTCTGGTGAGTATGAGATACATTTTGTCAAAATAAAAATCATTATGCATCTATAAATAAAGTGGATGACGATGTCTTCCCTTAATTTGATGGTGATGATCTGTCATTGTAGACACATTTTCACACTCTATTGTGGTTCTGTTGAACACATCTAAGACATTTATCTGAACTCGGTACTGAATAAGACAGAACTGAAATATGCTATTTGAATCTTAGTCTTGCTGTAATGCTACACCAGCCGAAACTGTAATCCTTGGTTTCCTTCCCTGTTCCCTAATGGAGGGGTGGAGGGATAGTTGGATTGTATTGATTTGTGCTCATTAGTGGATGGATGAATGGATGGATGGATTGATGGATACATGGATGTACAAAGATGTCCACAATTTTTTACCCTCTTGGGGGAACAGATGCTGTAGCTCTGCCCACTACCCCAAATTGCTCCAATTAGACATTTATCTGCTTAAAGACACACACGCACGCACACGCACACACACACACACACACACACACACACACATCAGGATAGATGAGAAGATTCTAGGTACATCCTGTCAAGACCAACTTCCTGTTATTGACAGTTTAACAGCTTGTGTGCTGAAATTTCAAATGTCATTGTTCTATACAATGCTTAAATGCAGATCTTATGATGACAGCAGAGACTCTCTGCTGGTTCGGAAACAGTATCTTAATGTGACGGTCAATGTAGTTGTGGCAGACAGATATCAATCAGCCAGGACATTTAATTGCCCAATATTTGGAGATTGTTGACATCGGACGCCATTGGACTATAAAGTTTCATGTGCACATAAAATAATTCAGTGTATTGAATGTTCAGAGTGGCTCACATTGACTGATCCAATCACAATGGAGATTAATTTGTTTACAGAATACTTGCGATGTGAAAAGTCTAGCAGACTTTTTTTATTTGCAATTTGTAAATTATTTAGTGTAAATTTTTAACATTATACTTTGTATTATATTAGCCCGGAATAAGTTTTTAAAAACAAGTTACTACAGCTGCGATGAGGTTTCTAATACAGCTGCTGAGGGAGTAACAGATCATTTGGCCCCTTTCCCTCTTCTGACTGCTGTAATTCACCGAGCTATATTTTTTTCTTCTTAGAAAGCTGTGAAAGCGTAATAGTGGATTTTTTTCTTTTGTTTTTGGAGCAGAATTAGATTTGCTGTGGTCTCCCATTCATCACTATACAAGTATCGTTTACTTCTGCATTCCAAACCTTGATATGTGAAAAGGGTCCATTGTTAATATTTTGCGTTATTATTTTTTTCTCGTCATATTTTCTTCAACAGTATGTTTTAATTAAAATCGTTTGGTTATCGTCATGATAATCTTTTCCATCAACGAAATCAAAAAACCCTTTGTCAACCAACATTTTCGTCAGTAATTTCAGATATTTGCTATTTTCAGATTATCGCCATTGGACAATAACATTAGATGTGAAAATTGTGATAGAGATTGACCGATATATTTACCAGGCTAAGAAATGGATGATATTTGGCATTTTGAGATAATCGGCATTGGACAAATAATTTGGCCAATTAACAGAAAAAAAAAAGATATATATATATATATATATATATATATATATATATATATATATATATATATATATATATATATATAGTGTAAATATTTTCTATAAAAATAAATGCTCCTATAATTTCAGTGAATAGCCACCCTGGTCTTTTAGGATCTGCATTGACATTGGCCATTGAAAAACCCATACTGGTCAATAGCTACTTAATTCATATTTCAAATATATTCTGTTAGTGTGTGACTCTTGGTCATATGGTCGATGTAAAAACCCCCCAAACCAGCGATTGTATGTTGACGTGACTGACCGAAGAATGCACCACCCACCCCAGTCACTGAGGGTCCAGCAGATGGTCTGTCTAAAGTGGGGGTTTCCTGGTATTGATCACTCCCTTCCAACCCCACCTGCTGGTCCTCTCTCCACAATTAACACACACACACACACACACACATACACAAACACACATAGTTGAATAGAACCTTAAAGCGAGCAGTGATGTCATCAGTAGGGAATGGAACCTTGCTTCGCAGTCAGACAGAAAGTTCCATGTCGTTAAAATCTTGTGTTGCCTTTGCCTCTCATTTACATCGAGTGCATGCTTGAGAACATCCTTACTCTAATCGCTGTGCTCCAAACCCTTGTCACCCTGGTAACCAGGTCAAAACCCTTTTTACGGGACAGATGGCTCCCCTCTGGGTCGTTTCTGTATTTTAGATGCCAGCAACCTGTCCAGCATTTAAGACATCTGAAGTCTTTATATATAAAACAGTAGATGTCCTTAATCTAAAGACATTTCAGATAAACTCAATCTTCAAAAACTCACAAAGTGCATCTACAACCTTATCAATATTTGAAACTCTGCCAAAGCTGTGGATCTTCTCAGGAATTTTGTTGATGGTGGCAGTTATTCTCAGCTAATGTCTTAAGTGTTTAATCAGGTCTGCCTCTCTTTCTATGGAGCTAAACACCCCAATAAGACATTACTGAACCTTTCAGCACAGATTGAGTACCAGTGCCCCCTAGAGACTGTGACTCATTATTGATTGAATTATTGGTGGATTTTTTTTGGAATTACATTATTTTTAGACATGACATCAGTGTCCTTCAGTGTGACACGCTATACTCCATCTAGAACTATTTTAAAGAATATTTTCTAGTTCTTGCATAGGCAAATTTATAATACATTAATTTTAGTAACCTAAAATAACATGTGATTAAAAATGGTTGAACTTTAAATAAATCATGACCAGTTACATCACTGGTCTAAAATATACTCTTTCCTCTATATGCTGTATATTGATATCAATTTTAACCTAAAACCTTGATGTTGGCAAAAGTGTATGTACATGTTATTTGTTAAAGGGATAGTTCACCAAAGAATGAAAATTCTCTCATCATTTACTCTCTCATTCCATGCTCTCTACTTCTGCTGAACACAGATTTTTAAAGATTTTTAGAAGAATATTTCAGCTCTGTTGGTCCTTACAATGCAAGTGAATGGTGGCCAGAACTTTGAAGATGAAAAAAGGTGTGGGTGAGAAACAGATCAATATTTAAGTCCTTTTTTACTATAAATTCTCCTCCCTGCCCATAAGGTGGTGATATGCACAAAGAATGCGAATCACCAAAAACAAAAGAAGGGGAATGAGAAAGTGAAAGTGGAGATTTATAGTAAAAAAGGACTTAAATATTGATCTGTTTCTCACCCACACCTATCATATTGCTTCTGAAGACATGGATTTAACCACTGGAGTTGTATGGATTACTTTTATGCTGCTTTTATATCCTTTTTGGAGCTTCAGAGTTCTGGCCACCATTCACTTGCATTTTGTGGACCTACAGAGATGAGATATTCTTCTAAAAATCTTTGTGTTCTGCAGAAGAAAGAAAGTCATACACATCTGGGATGGCATTAGGGTGTGTAAATAATGAGAGAATTTTCATTTTTGGGTTAACTATCCCTTTAGCTACCCACTTGCATGATGTTTGTATCACATGCTTATAAATTAACTGTCATCTAGGGCATGTTAAAGTATTAAGATTGATCAAAATAGTAAAAAAAATAAAAAAAATAAAAAATAAAAAAAAAGCCAAATTTTGCAACAAGTTCATGAACTTCTAAATACTTTTGAAAATTATAAAAAACAAATTACATGTATGTAATATATATATATATATATATATATATATATATATATATATATATATATATATATATATATATATATATTACACAAAATGAGTAAAATAGCCAAAATAATGTAACAGAGCAACATAATTCAGAGGGAAGCAATCATACTGTAAATACAAAGCAACTGCTAAAAAAAACATTCTGAAAATCTAAATACCAAAGAAATAAAAATCAGCTTGAAAAGGGCTCATGGACCTGATACAGGAAAATAGCACAGAGAGAAATGCTTTCAGCAGAGCATTTGACAGATTAAATGAATGTGAAAGACAACAAATGCTGTCAAACATGATGTTACAGCTGAGCTGTGGTGTTTTCTTCCATAGTATTCCGGATTCCAGCAGACAGCGGAAAAATGCTTTGTGTGTGGTCACCTCATCATGGAGATGGTAAGAAAATGTTGACAATGTTGTGTTTCAGAAGTTCCTGTCTTGATGCTTTTTTATGAGTAGTGTTTGCTAAGGCAATCATCACTACTACTATTGCTCATACTTAGGGTCAGTGATCTGAACAAACCCCTAACCCTAAGTATTAAACTTTGGTGTGTAACTCATCCCGCACTGTTTATGCCAATGATTATGCTAGCAGTGTAATGGCAAGTTTTACACATGAAAGTGCCATTCACATTTTCTTCAGAAAATCATACAACAGCTCATACAACCCTGTGTGTTGTAGATCTTGCAGGCACTGGGTAAGTCGTATCACCCGGGCTGTTTCCGCTGTGTGGTGTGTAAGGAGGGGTTGGATGGAGTTCCTTTCACCGTTGATTTGGAAAACAACATCTACTGTGTGAAAGACTACCACACGTGAGTGTCATGCTAATAAAAACGTTCACAATATTTTGTGCCACATGTCCCAGCTGAAACAACCAGCTTAGACCTACATGAAATGGTCCAGGCTAGTTAGTGCTGGTTTGGTGCTAGTATAGGTGGTGAAGCAACAGAAGAAAACTTAGCTGGTAACTAAAAGCTGTTTTAGTTAAGACTGTTCAAACAGGTTGCAAATGCATTCGTTATTTCAAGCCTGAACAGCAAAATTTCACATGAAATTACATTTTTACAATCCCAATTCGAGTCAATTGAATGTGGTCTGATATCTGTTTCAGACACAGAACTTGTAAAAAACATTGTTCAACAGTCAGTGCTAAAGACCCAAAATAAAAAAGCAAATCAGAACTTGGCATAGTGTGAACAAAGCTAAAGAAAGCTGTTAGAGACACCAGCACAACAACATCTCAAACTAGTAACCAGCATGCAAAAGAACAACATATGCTGGAGATGGCTGTCAGTCCCAAAAACCTTTAATCTTTAGATATTTGCTACATAATTCATATTAATAATATCTATAGATAATGATGTTTTAATTCTCTTTGTCTTCACAGGGTTTTTGCTCCTAAATGTGCCTCGTGTAGCCAACCCATCCTCCCAGCACAGGTAAGAGTGAAATGTAGACTGATGGCATATGAGTCAGTGACGTGACTTTATTTTAAAAAAAATAATTTATCAGATCTATTAAGTTAATTAAGTAAAAATGCAATTAACACAAAACAATTTATTGAATACACCTCTACTATGATGTCCTTTTGATAAATTTGTTTAGGGACTTTTTTTTTTTTTTTAAGTTCTTGTTTAAAGCTGTAATTCTTGAAAAAAGAAATGTTGGCATAAGTAGTTATGTTATTATGTACGTTATTTTTTTTTTTTAACTTGATATTTATAACTATAGTATATATATATATACATATATATATATATATATATATATATATATATATATATATATACACACACTGTATATACTCGCATAAATTAGGGCTGTGGATGTTACGCATTTATTCATTGTGATTAAATTATATTTAAAAATAACACATTAAAAAAATTTACGCAATTAATTATTTTTATTTTTGTATTAGTAAAATTTGTATTTGTATTGTCTATAAATGCTTTTACGCATCTGCCACAACAATGTGAGGTCTTTGAATTATCTGATATTATTACATTTATTACATATCATTTTTAAAATTATTTAATTATTATTATTTTATCATTATATATATCATTATTTGTATTTGGGGGCCTTTTTCGGCAAATATTGATATATGCAATTAACTGGGATTCATTTGATTAATTAATCAGCACATCATGTAATTAATTCGATGAAAAATTTGTGAACTCACACATGTACTCAAGTGGCAAGGAAATTATTTTAAACGTTTTTTGTTTTTTTTTTGTAGAAAATGCTATAAATGATTTTCAGCAATGTATGAAACCAACAAAAACACAAAGATTCAATTTCTACTAAGTAGACGTGTTTTAGCTAGATCTTTAAAAGATTTCTCTTTTTTTTATTTTTTTATTTTTTTTATCTCGGACTGACAAACTGTGTGTGTTCATAGGGTTCAGAAGAGACCATACGAGTGGTGTCCATGGATAAAGATTACCATGTGGAATGCTATCACTGTGAGGTAATACTCCATAATGAATCAGTGCTTATTGTTCTTGGAATTCTGAACCAAAGTTTGCAGGTTCAAACCCAACTAAAGGTGACCTGGTGAATGGAGAGGTCATCTTTATGTCCTCAAGCACAGTCACTAAACCAGGTTTTGTTCCATATGCCACTGTCCCTTCAGCTGGTTTACTGTGAGTCACTCTGAGTAAAGAGCATAAACTCCAGGAGAATGCCCTGCAGTTACATAAGATGTTTTTGTGTATATTAGTCCAAGGATCCAGTATTAATGTGCATTAATATTGTGAATCATTGACTAATGACATTCCAGAGTGGGTCATTCAAAATGTGTTGACATCCACACAGGTACTCTGCACATTCTCAACTACCCATACTTCATAGAATTATTCACTAAACAAAATGAACATTCTGTCATAATTTGCTCACCTTCGTGTTGTTCCAAACCTGTAAGTTTGTTTGATCATATTAAAGGAAATACGTGTCTTGTTTTTACGCAGGATTGTGGTTTGCAGTTGAATGATGAGGAGGGGCATCGCTGTTACCCTCTCGAGGGGCATCTGCTGTGCCATCGATGCCACCTGCACCGGTTAAAGTCCCCTCTACCTGCCCACCCACCCCCAAGTTACCCCCTTCATGTCACCGAACTGTGAACACACGGACTTGCGCTGAAGAACAGAAAAAAGACACACTGATGGGTGGAGTTTATCGCATCACTCCTTCAGTGCCACAAGAGAGAGAGAAAGTGGAAATCAAGACAGAGAGAGTGGCTGTCCTTCCCTTAAACACTAAATAGGGAACTCTGTCATGTCTAGTTTCCACTTGATTAGGGTTTACTTGACCAACTGGGGAGTTTAGAGTCATCTTTTCATTATTTTCCTCCCCCAATCATCATCTCCTCTCTCGCTTTGGTCTCATTTGCTTTTTCGAGGGGTTTTGACTGCATTCATTCACACAGATGAGAGAACATGGCTTATGCCAGATAAGCCGAGGGCCGCATGGACCTAGCGCGAGGTCGACAGCACTGCCGCAGGGGTGCAGAGGGCGATCTGTGCCTCTGTTGTTCCTCCAAACACGACCTCTGCCCGAGACACTGAGCGACAGACAACAGCACTGAACACACAAAGACTGACGTATGACTTCTGTGCCTTCATTACAAATCCTGCGTTGAACACGTTGTCACCTCATTCACTGCCTTTGAGATGCACCATTTCTGTGTGCGCACGCGTGCGCGCGCGCGCGCGTGTGTGTGTGTGTGTGTGTGTGTGTGTGTGTGTGCACGTGTATAGTGCCCACTCTTTTGTGCCAAGCTGCTTGGGCATTTAAAGGAATAGTTCACCCAAAAATTTAAATTATTTACTCAGGCTCATGTCACTGCAAACCCAAATGACTTTATATGCTACTCTTTTCCATTTAATGACAGTTTGTATATATATAATAAAAAGAGCAGCCAGGATGTTCTTTAAAAATCCATATTTTAGTGTTACACTGAAAAATAACAACATATGGGTTTGGAATAACATGAGGGTGAGTAAATAATTATGCTGATTTTTTTATTTTTGTGTGAAGCGTCAGTTAAATGCCTGAACTAGAGGCAGCAGTTGGCTTAGTTCATACAAATGTGGCTTAGTTCATAACAAAGTGGCGTTGTGACACCACATGACAAGTCTGCTGCACATAATTGGACCATTTTAACAAATGTATATTTTGCATATGCTTCACACTAGGTACGTTAATGAAATCTCTGGCTGGGGTCAGAGAGGTCATTATGATCTGACACCAGCAAGAACAGGGTTCTCAACTGAATTCCGCTTTCTTTGCTCTTCAGACACTGGTTTGCCTCTGGACGAGCACTGAAAACCGCCGAAGCGTTGGGTGCCTTCCTGCCTTAAATATTTCTTAAACATGGAGCAGACATACCTTTTTATGTCTCTCAGGAGACTCTTAAGGGACTCTAGAGGTGGGCTGATGTGTGCAGGGGTCAAAGGTCATGCCTAGATATGCTGGACTCAACCAGGCCAATCAGAGACCACCTGCGTTTGTCCTGCAATGAGTTCGTTTTTGTATTTGACACTGTGTCCTAACCAGGGACAATGTGACAGGACGTTTTTTTTGGTCACTTTGGAGTCCATAGTGTTGAACAGTCTGGTTCTAAAGTAAAAATCCCATTAATTTACTCCAATGGAGAATTGATTTTTATCAATTACTTCTAAATCTTTAAAGACAGACCTACCGTGAGCTCTGAGGTTGTTATTAAAATCACGTTTAGTAGTGGAATTTGTGGTAAATAACTGCAATACCCATAATGCTGCAGAGAAAGGCCCAACAATCAGACAGTGGCAGCAAACAAAGAGCGCCAATAGAGCTTTGCAGCTCTTTGTCTCCCTACACCCTCAAACTACTTATATATTTGTATATATCTGAATATTTTACAATACACTTAAAATATATTGATTCTGTACTTATAATCAACAACTTAAAATCAAAAGTTTTATATTTTTCCATCGTTTTTAATTCGATTGCATCATTCGCAATGCTTCAAGGGACTGTAGTTCATTCCCTCATGAAAGACGTTAAGTAAACAGTCTTGTACCTTTGTCTATTTGTCCAATTTTCAAATACTTTTTTGCACCAAATGAAAGTTTTTCACTTAGTTATTCACCTCGGAGCTGGTTGATTTGGTTAATGGCTTAAAAATCTGGAATCCCTATGAATCGAATGAATGGGCAAAGCACTTCTGGAACAAAGACGACTGAAAAAGTGGTGCTCTGTTTCTGTGATTGCGATGGGAAGCTCCGCCCACAGTGAAATTTAATTGGTCCCAGGATTCCCACCGTCATTAAAAAACTGAAAATATCAAAATAGACCTGGAAAAGTCTTGGCAATTAAAGGTGCTGTAAGCTATTTGTTTCATGGAAAGGTTTGACTCTGTTAAAAGCAAACAAAAATGTGTCCACGGGCTGCGGTCTCTGACGCTTTCTGCCTGTCAATCATTTTGTGCGTTCTCATAGTATTGTTGTAGTTGCAGCAAATTATTGAGGCTTAATGCCATTTTCATGCCATGTTATTAATAACAGTTGTCAGTTGAGGGCGCTATTTTTCTGCTGTTGTTTTTGACAACTGTTTCTGCTCGATGTCGGTCTCAATAAAGCTAATTTGGTATCTTTAGAGTGCCGGTTTTGGAAAGGGGGGCGTGGCTAATCCAACGGCTCAGCATGCGGAAATTCCAGAATGGCTAAAATCGCTTACAGTACCTTTAATAACATCTTTAAAAGTCATGGGAATTTCTTCAGTGAATAACATTTTTTATAGTTATGCTTAGCTCTAAAGTATTTCATTGGCTAGAAATTGCTCTTTGTAAGGGGAAACTCTATATAATTATTTATCCTTAACTAGTTATAACAAAGGACTAGAAAATAAATTCGCTGGTCAAAAGGTGTGGGAACCCTGTAGTCCAAAATCCTGCTTCACATAACTGAATATTAATCATTAAATATGTTCTGCATTGTCTGTGATTGTGTCACATCACAGCATTTTTGTGTGGAGAATAAATTACTAGTCACAGTAATCCTACTTGGTAGATCCTACTTGGTTTGGACACAGTGTGTGTGTAAGTGGAAGAGAGGATCTGTGTGTGTGTAATTGTGTGTATGTTCATGTACACCAGTGGCAGGACCACCGTGTGTGTGTGTGTGTGTGTGTATGTGTATGTGTGTTTGTAGCGTGAATATGTCTGTGCAGGGCTACAGAAGCCATTTACTGCTCAACACGGCTCATGACGACTCTCTCTTACAGAACAACTCCCTTGCTCTGTTCCAAATCATAGTGAGCTGCCTTGCTGTCTACTGTTTACATAGACAGCTGCTTTCTAAAGGGCCGTTCACACTGACAAAGCAACCAGAATTCATTAATTTTCTGTGAGAGTTGACGATTTATTGTAACATGCTGCAACGTTTAGCATGCATATGATGCCTTAAAATGCTGTCCAAGTAGGCAGCTCACTAGGTTTTGGAACAGAGCCTGTTTGAGTGTGCGCGCACGTGCATGTTATATACACTCTCCTGTTACACACACGTCTACTCTAATACTACTGAATGACAGACTGAAACAGGCAACATGTGTTTCCCCTGACCTAAGTGACTTGTGAGAGATTTCTTGAAATCCAGCGATTCATATCTGCAAAGCAGACTGAAACTCTTCTGATTTAACCATGTGAAAATGTGTTTTTATTGACTGATTACTGTATCGGAAGCACAAAGTCATTTATGTGAATAGAGTGTAAGATTTAGTTAAAGGAATATTCTAGCTTAAATGCAGCTTATTCAAGCAATATATGGATTGCATCGGTGGCATGCTGCCGATTACCACAGGGAATTATGTTGACACATCCTAGCAAAACATTTGCTGTGCAACTATGTACTTACAATGGAAGTCTATGGGGCAAGCGTGCACTGGTTGGCTCATAGACTTGCATTGTAAGTGCATTTGTTTGTTTTCAAAAATTGAGGTATGAATTGAAATTATTGTCTGTGGAAATGAACTGCATGAATGTTCAATATAATGACAGAATATTCCTTTAAAACATTTCCCGGTTTCAGATCATTCCCAGAGTGTATCGTTTAATAAAAGTGCGTAATTTTTTTTTCTCCACGTTGTCTTAATCCACTTTTAAAACGTACTACTATTGCATAGCACAACGCTAGAGTCCCTGTAAATAAACAGTTTAGAATGTATTTTCTGCATTTATCAGAGATTCCAATGAATGGTAGCTTTCCTTCAGTTAGTTTTTTTTTTTTTTTTTTTAATGCACATTTTATGTTCTGTTGCATCACTTTTTTATCATACGATGTTTTGATTTCCTAGATATTTCATAAAGAAAAAGCAAAGTAGATTTATTTATCTAAACGTGAAAAGTTTAAAGTTATTTAATGTATTAAAAGTCGGGACGTATCATTTAACCGTAGATTTATGTAATCTGCTTTTTAAATAAAGTGGTTTTTGTAGTTAACTTAAATTGTGTGGCTGTGACTTTATTTGGGGGGTCATTTGACAAGAAGGGGTGCGTTTTTGTGTCCCACATTTACTTTTTTCTTTTAAAAAGTATTTTACTTGTCAACCCTGTTACCAACTCATGTTACCGTTCCTTATTAAAATAGTATACTATTCTGTAAATCAGTGGTTCTCAACCTTTTTGACTCCAAGGCCCCCCATTGTTGGAGAAAGTATTCGAAGGCTCGCCCATGTAGGCTGTTAGATATTTATAAGATACTTCCTTAAAAATTCCAGAAATGTCTAGAGCTGTATATTATTCATAAAAAGCAAGCTGAAGGAAGTTATTACATATTTTTTAGCATTTTCAGTAAGTTTAATTATAATAAGTATATAAAAATGATAATAATCTATCATATTTTAAATCATTTTAGGAGATCTTAAGGGCCCCCCTGGAACTGTGCTGAGGCCCCCTAGTGGGTCCCGACCCCCTGGTTGAGAACCACTGCTATAAATCAAAAACACTTATAGTGAACTCTGAAAAAGAGAATATAAGATCACTTTATCTTATGTATTTTTTAGGTTTGTCAGAAGGGGAATTGTCATCCCTGCTGCTGTCATTTTATATAGCATACATTACAACCGATTGTTGAATAAACAATTGTTGAATTTGTAGAAATATCAGCATTAAATTCTATTTCTAATAGGCACCTTGAAGTGCAATGACCTTGAGCAGAAGGCCAGAAATGGTTACATTAAATGGTAAAACTGGCAACCCTGTTACCATACTTTTCTAAAGGCATATACCAATATACATTGATATTAATTCATTTAGCTTGAGATGGCACAGTGCAATGTATTAACACTTTTTCATCTAAGGAATGTTTAAAATCGGACAGAAAAGTATGTTGAAAGAGGAAAAAGTCATCCCTTTTTCAGAACGGCCCGGTGAATTTCACAATGTCTTACTTATAAACCTTTAGTGAAGTACCAGTTAAGGAGCGGTCACACTAGAGTTTGTTACATTCACTTCCATGTGGGGATGTGGGAGAGAGGAAACACATATTCGAGTTTATTGAACAATAACCTGTGAAAGACATTTGACCACTAGAATATATAAACACCATAGATTGCAACTTGGCTTGATACAAAGAATAAAAAACGTCAAATCTGCGTGGTGTTACAGGAAAGTGGAGAAAATATGTTTAGCCTTTTGTATACATTTTTGTTATTTGCAATTTATGCAAACTTCTCTTCTATCCACCATCTTTAGTTTCACTCATTTTCCAGCAGTTTTACATTAGAAATGCTTTTTGTTTTGCAGTGGTTTCCTGTGGCATCTGGGGGTCAGTGTGTTTACTCAGCAGGGATATCAGTCCACATCAGTGTGTGTGCATTTACAATGTAATCACTGGCCTGCATGCAAACACTCCATTGTCACGGTTATTCCAGAGAGAGAGATGAATGCTCGCCACACCCTGATGCCTGATCTGAGCTCTGTCCGAGGTATTTTCCAACATTAGCAGCAATGTACTAGTGCAACAAATGAAATGATCTGAACCTGATTTTGGTTCCATTGTCTGTTTTAACTCATTTTAGTTGTCAATATGTTGAATGGCTTTAAAATGAGAGCAGTATTCAATATAAAAAAAGGAATATTTATTTAAATGTGTCTAAGTTGACAGCCATTATGCCTTGTAAAAGAAAGAAATATTAAATCCTGAAGAGTCCAAAGTCTCTCCAAAATGGCAAATTACATCCATGTAAGTTGTACGTCTATTTAGACTCAATAAGTTCCTAAGAAAATACACATGTGTATCTTGTGTTATGTGCAGCTCAATATCTGTTTGGCAGGCAGTTGCATCTCATACAATTTAAGAATGGAAGTAATTGATTCTCGTTCTATCATGTGTTTCATCATCTCTTTGATATGTGAAAAATAAAACATTAAAATATAACAGAATATATTCTATTATGTTCTAATTATGTTGAAAACGCTTTGAAAATTGTACAACATCTGGCCAATTTGAATATTCATTTGTGATAGATGGTCACTAAAGACCCGAGGTGTGTAATATTTTTTGGAGAAACAGCAATGCATAGGGTTAATTGTATAGTATGCAAAATGTTCTATATAGAAGAATAAATCTATAATAGGCCTATACACTTTTAAATTTATTGAATATATTATATATATAGAACTGCAAAAATAAACATTGTTTTCACACTTTTTAGGACACCCCCTTCTGCCCTTAATCCAACAAACAGATAGTCCCGCCCCCAAGTCATGCCATTGGTTGAGTCAATGTTGTTGTCAAAATTAGATTTTTTTTTTTTTTTTAATTATTAATAATAAATAGCATGTGAGAGGGAAAAGTTGCTATTTTGGAAAAAAACTTGTGATTTGTTCTCAGTAACGCACCTGTGTGTTTTATACTAAAGGTTGTCTTATAGCCTGTTATAATTAGTTTTATTTTATATAAGTAGTATGTTCCCATTTAGATAGCTCTTATACTGTATATACAGTTTATATATATATAATATGTTCTTTAAAATACTTTTCATCCAAAGCAAAAAAGATAAACTATGTAAAAAAACTCATTTGCTACTTCATTACAATTAATAGCCGGCAAACCGCAGCAATTATAAAATAACACTTCTGTCATTGAAGTTACATTTAGCTGTATTTTAGACTGTTGTTCTTTATTTGTGTGCTTCAGTGTGTCTTTTTCAGAACTGTTAATCTACATTTATAGAAGTATTCTGGACGTACTGTGTTATAAAAATAAAATATCAGAGATGTTTTTCTAACATCTCCTTTTGTGTTCTACGGAAGAAGAGAAAAGGTCATGGATTTAGAACAACATGGGGATGAGTTAATAATGACAGAGTTTCATTTTCAAACTGTGGATTTTACAAATTTTTAGGAGTGAGTGAGGCTGTTTCTAAATCAGTCACACTTTTTGTTTTGATCTGACTGAAATCTAACATGAAATCTGACTCCAAATCAGCGCTGAAACTATTAAACAGATTTTCCACGCAGATACGGGTTTCTTTTCTGATGACAAAGTCAGACTACATCAGAGCTCTGGTCTTAAAACCCCAGGCCAGAAGACCACCCAAACACTCTGGACTTTTGCAGCACGATTCGCTCTGCCCACGCATTTCCACTGCACTTTACATAACTCAGTGAGCCGTGGGAACCCAGAGAGCATGTGTCAAGCGTGTGTGGTGTAAATCCAACCGTGACCCTGGGAATCAGAGCTCTGGACGACATCGAAGGCATTAGATGAATGATTCAGGGTTGTTTTTGTTGCGTTTGCTCGTGGCTTGACTGATACTTATGGATGAGGGAGATCAGTGATTGACCTGGGAGAGATCAGAGAGAGAAGCTTTCCATGACTTTCTGCTGTGGATAAAAGTGTTTTGACTGGCTTTTAAGGCATGGATGGATGGACGGACAGACCGACTGACGGATGGACAGATAGATAGATAGATAGATAGATAGATATATAGATGAATGATAGACAGACAGACAGACAGACCGATGGATGGATGGATGGATAGATGAATGATAGAACGATAGACAGACAGACAGATAGACAGATAGATAGATAGATGAACGATAGAATGATAGATAGATGAACGATAGATAGTTGAATTATATAACGATAGATGAATGATAGAACGACAGACAGATAGATAGATGAACAAAAGAATGATAGACAGATAGACAGACAGACAGATAGATGAACGACAGAATGATATATAGTTGAATGACTGAACGATAGATGAACAATAGATAGATAGATATATGTACAATAGAAAGATAGACAGATAGATATATGAACGATAGATAGACTGATAGACATATAGATGGATAGACAGATGAATGATAGACAGACAGACAGACTGATGGATGGATGGATGGATAGATAGATGATAGAACGATAGACAGACAGATAGATAGATGAACGATAGATAGTTGAATTATAGAACGATAGATGAATGATAGAACGACAGACAGATAGATAGATGAACAAAAGAATGATAGACAGATAGACAGACAGATAGATGAACGACAGAATGATATATAGTTGAATGATTGAACGATAGATGAACAATAGAAAGATACATAGACAGATAGATTAATGAACGATAGAATGATAGACAGACAGATAGATAGATAGTTGAATAATAGAACGATAGGTGAACGATAGAAAGAACAATAGACAGACAGATAGATATATAGATAGATGAACGATAGATAGTTGAATTATAGAACGATAGATGAATGATAGAACGACAGACAGATGAACAAAAGAATGATAGACAGATAGATGAACGACAATGATATATAGTTGAATGATTGAACAATAGATGAACAATAGAAAGATAGATAGACGGATAGATATATGAACGATAGAATGATAGATAGACAGACAGATAGATAGTTGAATTATAGAACGATAGATGAATGATAGAACGACAGACAGATAGATAGATGAACAAAAGGATGATAGACAGACAGACAGATAGATGAACGACAGAATGATATATAGTTGAATGATTGAACGATAGATGAACAATAGAAAGATAGATAGACAGACAGATAGATAGATAGTTGAATGATAGAACGATAGGTGAACGATAGAAAGAACAATAGACAGACAGATAGATAGATAGATAGATAGATAGATAGATAGATGAATGATAGATAGTTGAATTATAGAACGATAGAATGATAGATAGACAGACAGATAGATAGATGAACAAAAGAATGATAGACAGATAGACAGACAGACAGATGAACAATAGAATGATATATAGTTGAATGACTGAACGATAGATGAACAATAGAAAGACAGACAGATAGATGAACGATAGAATGATAGACAACAGACAGACAGATAGATAGACAGATGTGACAGGGATCAGAGAGAGATAGTTGCGGTGAATCGGTTTCACCCCTCCACCATTTTTAATCGGCAAGTGTGTCATACCTCTGAATGAAGAGAGATCTCAGCAAAACAGTCTGCATGTGTGACACCCTCGGCCAAAACGAGTTGTTTTGAGTCTGCTTGTGTAGAGCCAGCTTTACTGCATAGTATACTGAAGTACTGTATACACTGAATACCAGCTTCTACTTAAAAAAACTGTGTGTGAAACAGTATGCCGTATGCCATGATTTCAAACTATTCACCTTATTCAGCCCCGCCCCTTTTCAGCACTCCGCTCTTCCGAATTTTGTCATCTAACTTCCTGTTTGTTTTGAAGCTACGGAGTCGATCAAAATGGATTATGTGTGGGAGCACAGAAGGTGTTTTTCTCCAAGAGTTGATGGTGTGAATCTACAGCACCCCTTTAATACGTGAAAATGCTCCTGAGGTGTTTTTTCTGTCACTCTGAATGTTCGTTTTTTCCAATACACGCGGAGGTAAATTAGACCTGATAGAACACATTCAGACAGCTATGACACACTGTACTTTTTCATGATAGAAGAGTTTAATTGTTATACGTGTAATTCTGCTTAATTTCTAGGTTTCAACTTGTTAATAAATTATGTGAAGTTGACATGAAATTTCCAACAGTGACAGCTCGTATTATTACACATGCAAATTCCACGAGAGAACATTACAATTGTACTTTTTTAAATTAATTTGTCACCCTACATATTTTAGAGGCTTAGATGTGATTAAAATGGTTGTAAATGGAATATAAAATAAAACATACACTTTCACATGTGTATGTGTATGTGTGTGTATACAGTATAGTAGCACCCCTTCCCACGTCCTGGTTTAACACTCAAAAACTTATTATCTGCTTACCTTAACTATAACACGATGGGTGAATGACATGAGAAGATGGACAGAGGTGTCATACAGAGATATTTGTAATGACTTGATGTTGTCTCTTGGAGTTTCGTGAGCACAGAGGCACATCAGTACGTCCACAACTTGAAGGTAGGATCTTGTGTATTTATGAATGAAATACTCTTGTTTAAAACCTCCTTCTGCTTCCAGTTGTTATGGCATCCCCTGAACACTTTCAGATATTCATGATAGCATTTGACAACTCTATAACCTGTAAATCCACTTCGCTAGCTAATTACACTTTGACATCAACACCATGGATTTCTATATAGAACCGCTAGAACGGAAGTTCCGAGACAAAATTTTCAAGATGGCTGCGCGCTATTTCTCTGGTGCATAAGGTGAATAGTATGTAGGTCATTAGAAGAGGGATTTATGGTTAATGGTTCTCCAATTATGGTTTAATTGTAAATTAAAAAAAATACAGTATATTAAAGTGATCAAACCAAGTAATTCTTATCAAAATGTATTTTTGTGCCTTTGTGAAATTCTGTGCCAAGACAACAAAGTGTTTAATCTTTTATTTGTAGTTTAGCTGATCACACACAGCAGGTTGCAGGTGTCCCAAAGGGTCGTAGTTCAGCAGTGAGCGAAGTGTCTGGAGAACACCACAAATGTCTTCATGCTGCATTCAAGCAAAGTTCTTCTTGAGGAAGTTGATGAGGCCGTTCGTGGATGAATCGTGAGAACTGACCTCTGCAGAATCCTGAAGCTCAGGTTCGATTTTCTTTGCCAGCTGTTTCCCGAGTTCCACACTAAGTTTATAGAGAGGACAGACAGTCATTTCAGATATAAATACTTGAACAACTAAAATCACATCTGGTTATAAAACTGCTTTAGCTATCGTAAGAGTTTAGTTATAAGTTAGATAGAACTATAAGTTGCAAATTGCATCTTTTTTTTGTTTTTTTGTTTGTTGTATTCATCTATTTCTTAGTTGTTGTTTTTTATGTAATACTATACATCCAATGACTTACCCCCACTGATCAAAACTGTTAATCTCCCACATGACACCTTGAATGAAGATCTTGTGTTCATACATGGCTGTAAAATGAGTAAATGAGCATGTTTCACTAAGGTACTACAGCATATTCAGAAGTACTCTACAACTTCACCAAACATGATATATTAAAACTAGCTTTTAACTCACCGATCAGCACACCCAGAGTATACGGAGTCAACTTTTTGAAAATGATTGAATTTGTTGGCTTGTTTCCTTGGAATACCTGGATAGAAGAGAACGAATAGTGTTATCAGGAAAACTTTTTCCAGTTTCAAACGTCATTGTTTTCCAAATTATGCAGTAATAGAGAGCCGTTCTAGTGTTGATGAGAGGAGGAAACATTGCAAAATCACTGCTTTTTCAAATGAAAATGATTTTGTGTGGACGTGGCCTCAGACAACGGTGTTTGGAATGAAATATTGGTGTATTGTTTACTGCAGTATACTGCATACTTCCTACTGTTTGTTTAAAAATAATATGTGAAACAGCATGCAACAATAAACATTTAAAAGATTAGTATGCTGGTGGTGAATATCTTACTTGTCTGCATGCCTTTACAAAAATCGTGTTAGCCTACAGTATGTCCAAAATAGAATGCTAGCGTATTGCTTACTGCATAAACAACAACAACAACAACAACAACAACAAAAAACAGTATGTGACACAGTAAAAACAGTATCATGTGCTCCTATATACTGTACATTTTAGACAAAGTAGTCATCCGGGTATTCCGTGCATACAGAAAATTCATATACTGTGCACAGTATGCATACTGCAGAAATAATAAGGGTACTGCACTATTGGGACAGAGCCCTTATTTTATAATGTTTATTTTCAGTTTGTCCAGCAGAGGGTAGTAGAAGTCATTGTGAGGGTACAGTGGTTTACTGTACTGTATATTCTCACTTTGTGTGGTAGAATCTTCTCAAGCTTCTCTCCGCTCAGTCCTCCAGATACCAGCTCTTTCTTTGCCTCTTCTGTCGTCTTTCCCTTCATCAGAGCCTCCGTCTGGGCCAGGAAATTAGCCATCAGAATCTACATAATAAAACATAAAACACTGTTCATCAGTACTGTAAAGTATTCTGTGTATAGTGTATATATTTTTTATACTGTATCCTTTTTCTAATTCTATCTATCTATATATCTATCTATCTATATCTATGTTGTGTATGTGTGCAGACTCCAGCTCGGTACCTTATGGTGAAGGTTGTTTCTGATTGGATTCTGGCTCTGTGCGGGAATTAGGAAGTCAGCAGGGACCATACGAGTTCCTGTGGAGGAGACAGAAGGGTTAGACACACAAACACATGTTTACTTTGATATCTAAATTGGTAATACCTTAAACTTCAACTGTTTTTATGTAAAGCTAATTATAATAACTTTAACCCTAACCCACATCCTAACCCTAAAAGGAAACTTTTTTGCATTTTTAGAATTTTCAAAAAACATTATTTACTTAATTTATGTACCATTTTTACAAACGAGGACATCCCAAATGTCCCAAAGCAAAATTTTGTACGATTTTGTACTTTTTGTCCCCAAAGTATAGTTAAGTACTGTATGTACCTCTCACAGTATATGTAATTCTCTATACAAAGCACATGTAGACGTATGAAGTCAGAGCGTCAGATTCTGTAGCTAATACAGTATGTCTATGGATGAACCTTGATGAATAAGCTGGTAGAATGCGTGCTGTCCATTAGTTCCTGGTTCTCCCCATACGACTGGCCCGGTGTGATAGTTCACTCGCCCACCATTAACTGTGATGTACTTTCCATTAGACTCCATGTCACCCTGTAAACACCATCACATTAGATTAATTTTTATGCAAATATGCGACATAACACACCCAAAAGCCCATAAAAAAAGTGTTAAACTTTCTAACAAGGTTTCTTAAAAAAAATACTGCATTTGCTCATATGAGTTTCCAATCGTTAAAGGGATAGTTCACCAAAAAATGAAAATTCTCTCAACATTTACTTACCCTAATGCCATCCCAGATGTGTATGACTTTCTTCTGCTGAACTCAAACGAAGATTTTTAGAAGAATATTTCAGCTCTGTAGGTCCATACAATGCAAATGAATGGGGTCCAAACTTTTGAAGCTCCAGAAAGCACATAAAGGCAGCATAAAAGTTGTCCATAAGACTGCAGAGTTTTAATCCATATCTTCTGAAGTGATCCAATATGCTTTTTCGTACATCTTGCCATTGCTGTCTATAGGCACAATCATGATTTCAAGCTCGATTACACTTCTTAGTATCCTTGACGCATGCGCAGAGCGCTAGATGGTGCTAGGAAGTGTAATCGGGCTTGAAATCATCATCACCAAGGAGACCGCTGTCAAGATGTACAGTGAAAAGGGAGGAACATTTTTTGTTCTGTTCTCAACCAAAACCGATTGGATCGTTTCAGAAGATATAGATTTAACCACTGGAGTCATATGGATTACTTTTATGCTGCCTCTATGTGCTTTTTGGACCTTTAAGGTTTTGGTCCCCATTCACTTGCATTGTATGGACCTAAAGAGCTGAAATATTCTTTTAAAAATCTTCATTTGTGTTCAGCAGAAGAAATTCATACACATCTGGGATGGCATGAGGGTGAGTAAATGTTTGTGTTTGTGTCATTTAACAGTTTTGATGACTTTATAATTCTATAATGTGGAAAATATGAATAATAAAGAATGAGTAGGGGTGTCCAGTCTTTGACAGGTACTGTAAATGAGTATGTGATATTCTGTAAACCAACATGTGAGTATTAGAGACAGACCTGTTGGAAGTACGCTGCAAAGCGGTGCATGTACTGATCATAGGGTAGCAGGCAATGCGTCTCAGCCTGAAAGAAATTAATGTACCAGACGCCCAGTAGGGCGAGCAGCATTGGTGCGTTCTGATCCAAAGGGGCCGTACGGAAATGAGTGTCCTGTAAGAGACGAGACAGATGCATTTCAGAATGTATATGTTAAGTTAATGTACAGTAAATATGTGGATCCAAATGGCAACGGCTTTCACTACAGCACCAAACTGCTGTAAGCAAATGAGTTAAGGCACCATGTAATGTGTGTTAAGAAAAATATATTGTTTGGAGTCATTTTAATGCTGCTAATGTACATTTAAAACTCACCATCCAATGAGCTCCGGCCAGCAGTTTCTCAAAGTTCTCGTATCCTGAGACAAAAGAGATTAAAGAGACCCTTGGGAATATATGACACTCACTGGCTGACTTCATGAGAAGAGCCTGAAAATGTTAGTCACATGACAGCAGAACTCACCAATATGAAGTGCGATGGACAAGCCAATTGCAGACCACAAGGAATATCGTCCACCGACCCACTGAAAAACAAAGAGCTCATTTTAACTCTTCGCAAAAATGGTTAGAAGAGTAAAGTTAGATCTGAGAAAAGCTTTGGTACTATTTGTTTGCAGATGCCACTTGCTTTGAAACAGCTACATTTTAAGTCCATTTTTAATGTAAATATCCACTTTCACATTCTTCTTCTTTTGCATTTGGCGATTCACATTCTTCATGCATATTGCCACCTACTGGGCAGGGAGGAGAATTTATAGTAAAAGAAAAGGACTTAAATATTTATTTTTGTCTCACCCACACCTATCATACTGCTTCTAAAGACAGATTTAACCACTGGAGTCTTATTAATCACTTTTATGCTGCCTTTATGTGCTTTTTTTAGCTTCAAAGTTTTGGACCCTGCTGTCTTGCACCGTAGGACCTACAGAGCTGAAATATTTTTCTAAAAATCTTTGTTTGTGTTCAGCAGAAGAAAGAAAGTCATACACATCTGGGATGGCATGAGGGTGAGTAAATTAAAATTTTTGTGTGAACTGTCCCTATAAGAGTACAAATACTTTTTGGGGCCACTGTATACAGTAT
Source organism: Myxocyprinus asiaticus (assembly GCF_019703515.2). Classification (NCBI taxonomy): domain Eukaryota; kingdom Metazoa; phylum Chordata; class Actinopteri; order Cypriniformes; family Catostomidae; genus Myxocyprinus; species Myxocyprinus asiaticus. Next base: position 8,793,892 of record NC_059361.1, read on the forward strand.
ATATCATGCCGAACAGCTTTTAGAGTCTATAATAAAGGACATCTGAAAGAACTTTGCCCTTTAAATATCCACAATGTGACTAAAAGTAGCCCGTCGGCCTTTCGAGTGAACTAGCCTCTGTGTGACCTCTGTATAAGATAAGGTCATGATCATTAAAAACCCTCCAGTGATCGGCCTCGAGTCAGTTGAGAGACTCTGGTTACCCGACAGCTGGCCAGACACCTACTTCACAGGTCAAACCACTACACCAAAAATAGCTCATGCCCGAGCCTTCTTTATCCAGACACATTCAGAGCCCTCAACAGACCAGCACTTACATCCCAAAATTCAAACATGTTCACCGGATCGATGCCAAAGTCTGTCACTTTAGGCTGAAACACAGAACCAGAGGAAACAGAGATACAGTTTAAAGTTGGATTTTTGGTGACTACATAATTTCCATACTTCCAGTTGTTTAATAGTTTTCATGACTATTATTCAAAGATGTGAAAAATAATAATAATAAATAACGAGTAGGTGTGACAACCTGTGAGTGATAATTAACTTACTGCATTGGTAGAGAGGGCCACAAAATGTTTGGCAACTGCAGATTTCTGTGAAAAGAATAAATATAAACAATTTATATTTTTGTGGATCACGTACTGAAAATTGAGTCGTCTCATTTAAAGTCACTGAAAGAAACTTGACTCACGTCTTTTGCTGCTTGAAGGAACCACTCCTTTGCAGATTCAGCATTAGTGATCGTTTCCTGAGTTGTGTACGTCTGAAGGACGGTTATAAGAAAATAATTAAAGGAATATTCCGAGTTCAATACAAGTTAAGTTCAATCGACAGCATTTGTGGCATAATGTTGATTACCACAAAAATGAATTTTGACTCGTCACTCCTTTCCTTTAAAAAAGGCAAAAATCTGGGTTACAGTAAGACGCTTACAATGGAAGTGAATGGGGCCAGTCTGAAAACGTTAAAATACTCACTGTTACAGAAGTATAAATATGCATGTTAACATGATTTTAATGTGGTAAAATCGCTTACTAACCTTTTCTGTGTAAAGTTATATCTAATTTTACAACTTCGTTACCATGACGATGTAACGCCATAAACACTAAAACACTAAAACGACTGTAAAAACGTTTTAAACAACTGCTAAAATAATAACAGACTTTTAACAGAAGAATTAATGTAAGTGCTTTTATCAAATTAAAATCTTCACATTTCTGCCTTTTAAACCCTCAAAAATTGGCCCCATTCACTTCCATTGTAAGTGTCTCACTAACCTCAGTTTTATCCTTATGGGTTGCTAGTAAAGTGTGTGGCTCTTTTGATATGTCCCTCCTAATGTTCAATAATATGTTCATGTTTAATGCTGTTTATACCTTTGATGCGATAATGAAAAGAGTCGTCTCTGCATTGAGTTCAGCCAGTGTCTTAGCAATGTGCGTTCCATCGATGTTGGACACAAACCACACCCGGGGTCCACCTTTTGAGTACGGCTTCAGGGCTTCTGTCACCATTAACGGACCCTAATAAACCAAAAGTAGGAGAAAAAGAGGGTAATAATGTGATATTTTATAGTGATATTTTTCTTTGCCTCGATCACTGGGTATATTAAAGGAATTGTTCACCCAAAACTGAAAGTTCTCTCATCCGTTACATACCCTCATGCCATCCCAGATGTGTATGACTTTCTTTCTTCTGCAGAACACAAATGAAGATTTTTAGAAGAATATTTCTATAGGGTGTTGGGCCCTTGCTCAAGGGCCCAACAGTGGCATCTTGGCGGTGCTGGGGCTTGAACCTCCGACCTTCTGATCAGTAACCCAAAGCCTTAACCGCTGAGCCACCACTTGCCATTAAATTGCAGTCTCTAGTCACAATCAAGATTTCAAGCTCGATTACACTTCCAAGTGCTTGATGCATGCGCAGTATGCTAGATGGCGCTAGAAAGTGTAATCGAGCTTGAAATCATGATCACCAAAGAGACTGCTAATATCAAGATTTATAGGGAAAATTCTGTTATATTTTAGTCTCACCCAAAACTGATTGGGTGGCTTCAGAAGCCATGGATTAAACCACTGGTCACCATTCACTTGCATTATATGGACCAACAAAGCTGAAATATTCTTCTAAAAATCTTCGTCTGTGTTCTGTAATAGACAGGAATGTATACACATGTGGAATGGCATGAGGTTTAGTAAATGATGAGTGAATTTTCATTTTTGGGTGAACTATCCCTTTAAGGCATTATTTTCTACTAAACTGTTTTGGAACTGTATGTATTGTAAAAGTGCAGTACAAATAATACTGAATTGTTAATTTGAACAGATTGTAAGGATTTCACTAACTAGATCAGATCCCCCGATGCCAACGTTGACCACATCAGTGATGGATTTTCCTGTGTACCCCTTCCACTCGCCACTGCGCACTTTCTGCGGTAGAAAAAAAGAAATAGCTAATCCTGGTACCGGTTTAAAAGGCTTTTAAAGGCCACATTTGATCAGATTTTACCTGCATTTTCTCGTTCCAGATATTAAAGGTGAAGTTTAACATTGTTTGGGTGTTAAAATACTTTCTCGTTTCTCAGTTTAATATGCCAAGACAACAGTAAATGAACAATTTGTAGCTTGGTTCCTGCAAGAAACATGTTAACACTGTGGCTTTGTGGCGTTTTTGAAACATTGCTGTTTGTCTGATCATCCCGTCCAGCCTGACACAGCAACATTTTCTCAACCAAAGGGATGTGTTTTGGGGCGGGACTATCTGTTTGTCAGACCGATCATTATTTTTGCAATTACGTTTGGTGATCCCAGTGGCGCAGAAATTACACACTACACTTTTAAGAACTCTAGTATGTTGTATGACATTGATTAGTCACTGGTCACATGTGTCACTCACATGACAGAAGTCCTTCATCTTCTCTAGAACCTTGTTGACCTCTGGCATCACGTCTTTACCGTCCACATTTATGGGTGTGTTTGAACGGTTCCTCAGGGCTACGTGGAGAACTGCACGACCCTGGAGACATGGCAGTGTGTGCGTATAGATTGTATTTCATCTCAAGCACGATTACAAATGCATTTTACACTAGCAAACTGACAGAATACAGACGTCAGTTTTACAGCATTTGCAATACTAAGTGCCATTTGGCCAGAGTTTCCATCATTCGTGTTTGAGCATGTCCAAACAGTGCTCAGCTTGTCTGTACCATAAAATATGGAAATGGGACATGTATTTGGGCACATGGCTCATTTATCCCAGACACACAGACATATTAAATACCTCAGTGAAATTAATCTTTTCTCCTGAAAACATCCTGTCTCTGGCGGCCTCCACGCCACGAGACTTGGCCTGGGAGATAGAGAAACCAGAAAGTTAGAAAAAATACTGTTATATTTACAAGGCACCATAAATATGCACTAACAAATAGATGATAATGTTAAACATGATAATGATAAACATGATAATACTATGTTTTTTGGACATAAAGTTTCAGTTTGAACAGTTAACACTTCTCAGTTATGGTGTAATATCTCCACTAAGTGCAATACAGACTGTATGTGTAATATGTAAATTATAATTTATCCATGCTACTTGTACAAATCCATATGTGTACTACCTGTACAGATCCATACCTTACCTACATAACATAGTCACCTGTACCAACTTTATGTTTATGTATTTGCCATATATTCTTTGTTGGCATTATTCTGTAAATATGCTATTCTGTAATTATATGTCTTGTATGAGTTCTGCAAGCTTCCAAGTCAAGTTCCCTGTGTGTGTGTGTGTGTGTGCGAGAACACTTTACCAATAAAACTGATTCTGATTCATATGCCATGGTAATACCACAGTATTCTTTCAAGTACGTCTGGAACCATGTAAATACCATGGTACCTAGTAGTATCAAAGCACCACATTATTATCATTTTGTCACTGTACCATGGACACCACATGATATCACCAAGAAATATGATCATATTAGCCCAATTTTATCGTTGTTACATTGGCTACCTGTTAATTTCGTATTAATTTAAAAATTCTGTTAACTACAAACAAAGCTTTGAATGGTCTAGCTCCACAGTATTTAAGTGACCTTCTACCATGCTATATTCATCACGTTCATTACGATCTCAAAATTCTGATCTGTTAATAGTTCCTAGAATATCAAAATCCACAAAAGGAGGTAGATCCTTTTCCTAATTCGCTCCTAAACTATGGAATAGTCTCCCTAACACTGTTCGGGATGCAGACACACTCACTCAGTTTAAGTCTAGACTAAAGACTCATCTATTTAGCCAGGCATACACCTAATTTATCCATCAACTCACAATTAGGCTACTTTAGTTAGGTCTGCCGGAACCAGAAACAGTGATCATGATCTATAACTCTGCATAAAATTGAATGGCATCTACGCTAATATTATTCTATTTGTTTCCATGTCTCGGGGATTCACATCCTGAGATTACCAGAGCCGGCCAGATTCAGCCATTTTTATACACAATTTGCAATCATATTTAATCAAACTACACAATGGCCACTCTAAGGCTTTATAGATATTACAATTTCATTTTCTGTTAATGCAACAACGATGAAACGATGTGTGTTGTGAAAAGCGCTGTACAAATAAAAATGACTTGACTTGACTGGACCACATTAGTTTTTGTGAGGGTAACCAAAAAACCCATCAGTTAACCCTCTAATGCATAACTCGGGTCTATGTTTATTACAAGACAAAGGACTACAATATTAATACAGAAGACTAATATTATATCACATTGATTTTCTGTGTGACAATGGTGAATTATCAGTATTCCATAAGCATGTACAAATACATAATATACATGCTATTACTTACTCAAGGTGGCGCTGATGTCTCAGTGATTGACTTGATTTACATTTGACCTCACTATTTGATGAAGAAGCAACATGGAAGTAAACTATAGCAAGTTTAACACATGAACAGTATGATTTGGCTATTATATCATTTGGGTGTACTACTGAAATTATGCAAGTTGTGCATCTATTTAGACTTAAGAAGTTCCTGAGAAAATGCATATGTGTAGTTTATGTCTAGCTCAGTATGTGTTTGATAGCCAGTTGTGTCTCATTGAAATTTCAGTTTGGAAGTAATTAATCCTGTTCTATATTTGTTGCATCATCTCTTTGATATATGAAAAATAAAACATCAAAATATATGAAAATATATTCTATTAATTTCTAATCATCTTGAAAATGTTTGGAAAATTTTACGCTATCTGGACATTTTGTAGATCCATTTTTGATAGACATGCGTGCCAGGTTACTAAAGACCTGAGTATGTAATAATGTTTGGTGAAACATTGCCTTAAAGGGTTAAAATAGTAAACATTCATCAACTCAAAACTTTACCAGCTCCACGAGCATCTTCATAACCTCATCATTGATAAGATTTTTGGAGTAATCCAGTAGAATATCCCCATCATCTGTCTTTAAAGTTAAGCTGTTAGACAAAAATACAGCATCATGCACAACACTTAAACTTGTTAATATGTATAGTATGAAAATACAAACTGCCCTTTCGGCAGAATCACAGAGCAAAATATGAAAACATGACAAGTACACATCTTTTCAACGTTACCCTTGGAAATACAGTAAATCAGATGATAACATAATATATTAAGTTTATTTTCAATACATCTAGATACAGTAGTTAAACTAATCTCATTTTAAAACAACATTTTGACCAACTATTGGAATGTACAAAGTAGATATTGTATTACTATTACTGGACCATATGAAAGCATTTCAAAATTTACAACGTTTTCTGCATGTGGTTTTGAATGACAGGAGGGCGGAATTTGATAATGATCGACAGGACAGTCTAAAATAGCTGCATATGTGCGACCCCGCCCACAAATCTACAACACGATCTGTGGACACTTTTTTTTTTTTTTTTTTTTTGCGATTATAAAATAAAATAACATTTGTCATTAAAATAATCACAATCTTCACACAGAACTGACTTTATAAAATAAAAAATACCTGAACTTCTGGAATCTGTTTTTATCAGCGTCAAACATTTGCCTCATGTTGAGATTAGCCCCGTTTGATTTGTACCATTTCTCCAAAT